>NW_005842263.1:1152183-1182695 GCF_000455745.1 Alligator sinensis | reverse complement strand
GCTGATTTTCCAATTGTTCACAGAATTGGTAGGTCCCAAAAAGGTCTGTACCTAGTAGTGCTGTGCTGAGATATCTATTGTTCTTCAAGAGCAGGCTACTATGAATGAATTCTGAGGAGGGAGAGGAATTATTTGGGTACCAGTGATTCCCTCTCTTAAATGTGCTTTATTTATAAAGGGCCTTAGCGCTTTTACACCACCACAGTAACTTGGTGTTACCTTTTTGTTTATTAATGACATCTGCACAGTTGACAATTAAAGTTAGGGTTAGATAAAAACTCTAAAAAAATTAATGCAACTATTTTATAATGATTTCAATATCATAGAAGTAAAGTTGGCTCCATGATTGCTCTGACCTATGTCCCTGCTTTGGGGCCTCTTTTTAAAGATCTGTCACACAATGAAGACTTAACAGTTTAAAGGCTAACACAAACTTTGAACAAAATATTTAACTCTTACGGTGCTGCAGCTTTACTAGTTAAAAATACTGTATCAGTAACTTTAGTTAGCTAGCAATTGTAAAAGAAAAAGAGAAAGACCTGCATCTGTTACATAATCATCATACCCCACTGATATGAGGTGCCTGTGAAAAAAGAAAATTAAATCCTAAGGTGTGTACAAATGTTATATTTCTATTTAGTGAAACCCTACTCCTTTGGCACCAGCTTATTAAATCAGTTCCAGCACAGATTGGGGTTGGGTGCTGGATTGAGGTCAGGTGCTACCAGATCCAGGTAGTGGTGGCCAGGATATAAGCATATCAGGCCCTCTGTGACTGGACCTGGATCCACCAAAACCCACCCCCTCCTAGACCCAAACTACATAGACCCTGCCCCCACCTTACCTGGATCTGCTGGACCTACTCCACACTGGACCCAAATCAGCACTGCATACTATGGGGCAGCATTGATTGGAGAAGTAAGCATACAAGTGTTTGTTTCTCCAGTAGAAATCCTACATATATGAGTGTTCAAACAGTTTCTGCAGGACCAAAAATGAGGACCAATGTGGTAGAAGTGATCTCCAGTAGAGTCTCTACTGGAGAAACAAACACTTGTATGCTTACTTCTCTAATCAATGTCACCATGCTACCCCCCAGTATCCCAGTATGCAGTGCTGATTTGGGTCCCCTGGGGAGCAGGTCTGGCAGGTACAGGTAAGGTGGGGGCAAGGCTTATGTAGTTTGGGCCTAGGAGGGGGTGGGTTTTGGTGGATCCAGGTCCAATCACTGAGGACCTGAAATGCCTATATCCTGACCACCCTTACCTGGACCTGGTAGCACCTGACCTCAACCCAGCACCACTGAACCCCAACCAGACTTACCCAATCGGTGCTGGAACTGAGTTAATCAGCTGGTGCCAGAGGGGAAGGGTTTCACTAAGGGCTACTGAAGTGGAAAATGAGAGGCTTCAAAAGACATCAGACATGATTTATGTCTCCTGTCTAAAAGTCTGGCATCTGGGGGCAGGGGGAAAAGAGTAAAGGAAGAAGGGGGTGTTGTGGGGTGGAAAGGGCATGGTTGTCATCAGCAATCTCTCAATTCCCTCAATTCAAGGATGATTTCTACCATGGCTCATTGATGGGTCTTGAGGTGGCTTAAGAGTCCAATCCTTAAGCCACAGAACCATCTGTAGAAGTTGTGAGTCTTTCTCGTTTGCAGACTGGAATTACTCTCCTTTTCCTTCCTCCCCTCTCTCTCCCCTGCTTCAAGGGCAAGAAGCTTTGCCTCAAAATGGTCTGCCATTTGGTTGACACTGAAGCACCACATGAGTCAGTTGGCAGCCAGCTCCTCCCAACTCTAAATGTAACCATCCATTCTCTTGAGTTATGCCTTCAATGTCCCCTTGTAGAGTTTCCTCTGGTCACAACAAGATCTCAGACTGTTATTAAGCTAGGAGTAGAACACTTGTTGGGGAGTTGAGTCACGCATCTGCACATAATGTCCAGTCCAGAAATGTTGGTGCTTGAGGATCAGTAACTCAGTGCTTGTAACATTGGTTTAAGCAAGAATACTAGTGTTTCTGTGGCAATCTTCCCATTTGATGTGGAAGATTTTCTGGAGACATCACTGGTGATACCTCTCCAGGTTCTTGAGATGGCAGTAGTAGGTCACCCACATTTCACATCTGTGGAGGAGAGTGGGGATGACGGACTGCATTGTAGACAAAAATCTTGATGTCTTTCCAGACATGCTGAAGCAGTTTCCCAAAGCAGGCACTTGCACGTGGGATCCTTTGCTGGGTCTCCTCATTCATGTCACAGTCTGAGAGAGGTGCTCAGAGAATGAGGGTACTAAGGAAGGAGAAATGCTCAACTACCTTCAGTGTCTTTCCCTTGATGAAAATTTGGGGAAGAGTGTCACATTCATGGCCCAGGACAAGATGATACAGCACTTTTGTATTCTCAGTGTTGAGAGAGAGGCCCAAAGTTTGGTAGGGCTTCTCTGAAGAGATCCAGCATGGTCTGGAGTTTTTTCTCAGTGTACACAGTCATCAGCATCTTGAAGGTCAAAGATGGTTGAGTACTTTGGTCTTTGAGCAAAAACATCCCAGATTGAAGAGCCCTCCATCCATTTGGTATTCAATGTCAATTCCAGAAGAAAGGTGGTCTTTAATGAGAACTGAGATGACTGTCAAAAAGATGGAGAACAGATTTGGGGTAATGATGCATCCTTGCTTGTCCCTGGTTTGCAATCTGTCTCCAATCTTTTACTAAGAATGTTCACAATAATCTGATCATAGAGAAACCTCAGGACCTTGATGTATTTTTCAGGATATCCAAATCCAGCCAGTACTTTCCACAAGGTTTTGGAACTAATAGAATCAAAGGCCTTAGTGAGGTCAATGAAAGACATCTACTGGCCCTGATATTGTTCCCAATACTTTTACTGGATCTGTCCAGAAACAAAGATAATGTCAATTGCCCCACAGGATGGTCTGAAACCATACTGAGATTCCAGCGGGATTCTCTCAGCAAGAGGTAGAAAACAGTCCAGGAGGACGTGGGCAAGGACTTTCCCTGCTTTTGAAAGGAGGGTGATACCTTGATAGTTCCCACATACAGACTAAACTCCTTTCTTGAAGATAGTCATAATGTTGGCATTCGTCAGGTCCCCAGGGATCTCTTCATTGTTCCATATTCAAAGAAGAGCATGGTTTCCTTGGGCACCAAGCCAATCAGCCCTGACCTTGCCCTCAGCTGCTGTTAGCCATCTCCAGACAAACAAGAGAGCCTGCAATTCATGCTAGGATGGCTGCACAGTAGGGCTGTGCGAAGCTTCGGGTGCCAATTTTGATTCGGAGGAGATTCGGCCCGATTCAGCAGCCAAATCTCTGAATCTGAATCAAATCAGGAGACCAATTAAAAGGTCTGAATTGATTCAAAGCTCTCTGAATCAATTCAGAAAAGATTCGGAGAGCTTCAGTGATTCAGGCAGTCCCCGTTCGCTGCAGCAAGGAGCTGGACCTAGACTCCATTCTGGTAAATAGGGGGCTGGGTACGGGAGTCTGCAGGAAGGGGGGAGAGGACCATGGGGGGACCCCTGGCAGGCCCCATCCCCTGCCTGCTTCCCCAGCTCCCCCAGTGCTCCCCAACACTTGTCCACCATCCCAGCCCCCCCACAGCTGCTCTGCCCAGCCCTAGCACCCAGCTCTTTTAAAAAAGCCCCCACTCACTGGCTGCTGCAGTAGCTTTGGGGCTTCTGAGGCCTCATGACAGAGTCCCCCATGCAGCATGGGGCAGTGGGGGGCAGTGGGGATCACCTCCTGCCTGGCAGCAGCTGGTGAGTGTAGGCTTTTTTTTTTTCTCCTTAAAGGGCCAGGAGGTGGGGTGGGCAGGGCAGCCATGATGGGGAGCCAGGGGAGCCAGGTAAGGTGAGAGAGGGCAGAGGTCAGGGGAATCATGGCAGAGCCCCCAGGCTAGCAGCAGCTGGAGTGTGCGGGCTTTCTTTTTCCATAGATCCAGGAACTTGGAGAGTGGGCAGGGCAGCCATTGAGAGCAGGCGGGGGATGGGGCCAATTTGGAGATTTGGCCGATTCAGTGGTGGCCGAATCTCTGAATCAGATTCGGCCGAATCAATTTGGGACAGTAGTTCGAATCACCGAATTGAATCACTGTTCCCCGAAATGACTGAATCTGAATCCAAAACAAATACTAGCCACTTCACATAGGCCTACTGCACAGGGGCTCCCTGGCTGGGAGGTAACAGTAGTGCAGTGCCTGCAGGGCACCCAGCTGGGCCCAGTATCACTTGTACACTCCTTCCCAAGTAGGTTTATCTACTGGGGGGACGGTTCTCTCAGATTTTGAAGGCTTGTATATGTTCCTAGGCCGTGTCCAGATGAGAGCAGCCGTGTGGTATGCGGCACTGCAAACACATCTGCGGTGCCACATACAATGCATTTAGTTGTTCTCCATACTGCAAGGGAGTGCTGCCCGTGACTGCACTGCTCTGCTTTTTTTTCTGTGGGTTTTCTTGACCCCCAGATATCCAGGGGTCAAAAAAACCCCACAAAAAATGAAAAAAGCAGAGCAGCACATGCACAGGCAGCATGCACCCCTCAAAAGCAGAGCCAGGCCACCCGGAGCCATACTACAGCTGCTGGCCAGGCTCCGCATGGCAGAATCGCCACTGCCACAGCCCTGGGAGGACCCCAGGACCCCAAGTAAGGCTGCTGAGGCCAACCCAGTACTGGCCCCAGCCTCCCCTACCCTACCTAGGGTAATTTGCCACACGCCAAAGCACATGTGAGATGGGCATTCCCTGGGGACAAGTAGCTGCAGAGCAAGATGTACTGCTGCTACTTGTCCCCAGGGAACCAAATGTTCACACTCGTCTGGACGCACCCCTAAACTATATCAGGCAAGGTGTTTCCAGCATAGAAAGGGAAGTGTTAGTGCTATTGTATAGAGCACCAATGAATCTGAAATACTGTGTACATGTCTAATGAACCTTGTTTGTACAAACAGGAACAGACACAAAAGGGGTTTTAAGATGATCTAAGCAATGGAAAGCCTGACTTATCTCAAAAGATAGAGTTTGGCCTAACTGCTACAACAAAACCAAAAGCTGAGAGAGTATATGATTGGTCTCTCTAAATACATTAAGGAAGTAATCTCTACGGAAGGAAGGGAGCAATTTAAACTGAAGGACAGAGATGACACAAGAACAAATGGATACAAAAGGCCATGAGTGTATGTAGGCAGGAAATAGGTAAAAAAAAAAGAAAAAAAAAAGTGTTTAACTTAGAGGTGGATGGTTCTTGAACCACTTTTCAACACTGTGTGACCAAAAACCCGAATTAGTTTTGTGATGAAATTTGTGCTTTGGTGTGATTAGATGATGTGGTGGCCTTCAATAGCAGAGGACTGAAAACAGAAGGCCTTTTCCAGTCCCTCATTCCTAATTTGTAGTAACTGACACAGGGCATGAACCTAGTGAAGACAAGACAGTTTCTGGTACTGACATATGTTAAGAAGTTTGGAGAAATCTAAAGTCCCCCATAATCTTGCTTCACCTTGTTAATCTGTGTGAAAACAAGTTGCCTTGTCTTCACCAAGAGTTTATTCCTGTTATCTATGATAAATTACAGATATACCTTTCTTCCTACTAAAGACAGGGACTCAGAAGGGCCTATGTTTGTGTAGAGAAATGCATTCAAAACTCAACAACTTGAAGTAGAACGTAAGTGCTATGTAATTTTACAAGTTCATAGGAGAACAAGCACAAAGGAGATTTTCTAGGATTCCAACCACAGAACCAACATGAAGGTTTTTGCTTGCTTATATCCCCTGCAAATGGAACCTGTACAAGTTAGTTTTTTGTTGCCCCACAAACTGACCTTTACATCTTTTGTCTAGTCCTATTTGGAATATTTGTAATCTTCCCCTAATAAAATGCCAAAACATTTCAACTCTCACTGTCACTAATATAATGTGAAATTCAACCTGGATGTAAAACTGTTGACTTCAGTGGGTCAGTATGGTTACAAGAGGGGTGAATTTAGGACAGTATTTTTTCTTCCCTTGGTAACGAGAATACAAACACTCTTCTGGATGTATATCTATATTGCTGACAAAGTTCACTGTCTCTAAAATGCAATCCAGTCCCAAAAAGCAACTATGTTAATTCTATATGGGGCAAAAACAAAGGTAAATTTGTGTTCTCTGGAGGAGGGGTTGGTAGGGAAAATACACTATATAGAATATTACAAATCTATAAATATTTCTAATGAGTTGACAAAGGAATTTTTTATTTTTTATGACCCACTGTTTCCACTTAGAGTCTGAGACAAAGTCACTCTTTCATAAACAAAAAAGGTTATGGTTAGCAAAAATTGTAAAGAATAGAACTCTTTTAAACATCAATATAACATCTAAGTATAATAAACTAAACTTTCCTTTCCAGTCTAATGATATGCTGGGCATATGCCTGCAAATCATTTATTTTGGAAATGATACAAAAATATGTGAGGTTTTGTTCAGGATGATCTCTAGGTAGAAAAGTCAAGCACATTAGTGTACTCTTCATATAACTGAACCTGAATTAGAATACTCCAGAATTTGTTTGGGTTTCAAAATCCAAGACTACGCTGCAGCTCAAGCCCATTTCTAGCATGGTAATCTAAAGGGCTTTATACATAATCAGGAAAGGAGGCCTACATCATATTTACTCACTGGCATTTCATGCCTTTAAACTAGCTCAGCATAGAAAACAACTCTATTTTTGTCTTCTCTTTAGGAGATTAAAAACCTCAATGCCCCACTATATAGTCTCTGCAGGCTGGAACTGTTAAGCACTGATATAAGACTCTTTAGAACACACACGTGGTGTTAATCCTATGGGATATAGCATTTCCTGGAAAGGTTTTAAAATGTAGCTAAGACATTCATATCATCACCCTGCAAAATGCTCCATTGTAACATATACATTTTAAATGCTTAAGATACAGACTCTATAAAATGAATTCTTTTTGTCCTGAAGATAAACATGTAATCTAAAGTTACAGAGACTACTGCTTATTGAATCACACACACTAAATAAAGTTCTGTTCTCATACCACTTTCACATGTTGGCTCAAAACCACCAACTTTAGTAGGGTTATCAGTACTCCTGATGTACACTTTTGAGATCAGAATGAAGCCCAATCTGCATCCAGATAATGTTTCACCAGTTGTAAAAATATTATAAAAAGTCCGCTGCCTAGCAGGCAGGATCACATTCCTATGTAATCTTTAAAGTGCTGTTTTGCCTATGATTAAAAAGTTCTACAATTTTGGAAAGAACTGTCAAACCATGAGAGAGAAAATGTTATGCTCTGCAGTTTTTCAGACAAGAGATTTTGCAAAAAGTATTCTTATTTGTCACTCAGCCTTACTATTATCAATTTCTATGATGATCACACCTATAGTAACTAACTCATATTTATCCTCAAATACACAAATTCAAATCCTAATCTGGCTCTCAACAAAGCTAGTGGGAGTTCAGCCATACACTCTAATGGGAGCAAATTGAGCACTACATATGTTCTAACCTTTAAAAAAACAGAATTTGCAAACTAAAGCTGTTAAACATTTGACAGTCTAAAGGCATTGGAAAAGAACCAAGTGTAGTTTCCTTTCTCACTGAGCTTTTGGACCACTGAGTGTCTTAATTCTTAGTGAAAATCAAACTTTATTCCTATAAATATTAGTTATTTCTACTGTATTCTCACATGAGGACCTTTGTCAGGAATCAAGATGTTTTTCCCCAATTAAACTTACCATACTGGGAAGCAAAAGTTTTAGATATACCACGTGTGGGCTACCTCTTACCCTAGCAACAGTGCAGCAGCATGTGTGTGGTACCATGGGTATGCTAATTAGCTTGGGGTGAGCTAATTGACACTGTCGCTCAGTCCACCCAAACCACCGTGGCAACCCATCCAGAACAATGTGGTGTGCTTGAGGAAATGTTGCCAGGCCTGGTAAGGTTGCTGTACATACTTAAACAGTCTGTCCAGTACCACACACATGCTGACTGTTTCCTTCCTAAATAGATACATTCTCTGTAGGCCACCATATAAAGAATGCTGATGAGGAGCTGGCATAGGGCTGGCTGCACCAGACCTATGCTTCTCTGAGAACCCACTTACAAAAGTGGACAGTTTTGGTGCCACTGTAATGTCACAAAACACTTTCCCTTGATCAAATGATCTTGTGCAATGTAGCCAACTTTACTTTGAGGAATATAACTTTTAATGTGTTATTTTGTATATTTACAAAGTCTTAATATGTATTAATATATATATTTCATAGAATTGCCATAAGTTAAATGAAAACTTGTTGTTACAATTTAGTTACTTATTGGTAGCATCTACATGTGCAATTAACGTGAAGCAATAAACTCCAGAGCAGTATGAGCTGGAGTCTACACATGCACCCAGGACAGCAGCAATTTGAGCTAGGGCAGAACAGGCCTGGGCTGGCAGGGGGCACTAGAGCTCAACCACAGGCCCTAGGTGGAGGGGCTGGCTGGGGCACGAGAGTGCTGAAAGTGTGGAGCCATGTGGCTAGGTGACAGGCCACCGGCTAGCTGGGCTAATGAGGTGCAATTTGCATGCGCGGTCAGATTCTACACATGCATTTAATCACAGTCAATTACCCCAGGGTAAAATAGTGCTATCTTTGACAGTACTATCTTATTGTGGCATTAATCAGTTTTCTGAGGTCTAATAGCATTGCACGTGTAGATGGTGACACTTTACTCAACAGCTAATTAGTCTACTTCACAGTAAAATACATGTGTAGACACAGCTCCTTTGTTATAAGAGGAAAATATTCTTTTTCTTATTTTTGGTCATGGTGCCACACCGCTTTTGATCTTCTTTTGCACACAATAGATGGAATCTCTTATTCACAGAGAAAACAAGTTGTGTTTCATATTAGGCTTCCATGTAAGGGGACCTCTGTGTAATCTTTATCTATGACAAAGTTGTAGGAATGTGTAGTTATATCTTAATGATAGCATTTGCTGCCTGCAAAGATACCAGTGGTATATCCATATGATGAAAAGGAACAAGCACCATGCTAGCTCCAGAAGTCAGAGAAATATATTTATGTTAGCACAGCACTGGGGTCAAGCTAATAAACTCTGCCAAGAAGCAAGTGCAGAGCTTCTCTTGCACTGCAGCCTAGGAGTTCAAGCATTCACCAGTTTGCACTAGCTGAGGATGCAGTTCAGTATTTCAATACAAATATGTAGCTATAGGAATATTTAGCACAGATGGAGTGTTCAAGGGGAAAGAGAGAGAAAGAGAGAGACATCTAAGTGGAAGGGGGAAAGCTCTTGATGGTAGTCTCATCTATTCTGAAGGAAAAAAACAGAACAGAAGATTATGGATTTTAAATTGTGCATCTGCAAGAATGTGTACCTGAGTAATATATAGCTGGGAGGAGTTGAGGAGAGAGGAGGGGAGACGGGAAGAGAGAGAGAGAACAAGTTAGGATGAACCCTGTTGTGACTTAATAATGTCCTTTTAAGCCCTGCCCACATGAAGATTTTTTTTTTTAATAAAAAGGCAAACCATCTCACTATTATTCCAGCACTGATGTAGCAACATCATTTAGATTTAGGTAGGGTAGGAAGATGGTCCAAAACTAACAAATGTTAGTTAAGTCACCAAGTGGTTTTTTATTTGGGTTTTTTTTGCTAGATTTAACAGGGTATTTTGCTTCAGTCCACTCTGGATTAAGCCATTTCCATAACCTTGAAGCCAAAGCCCTATTGATTTTCAGTGGGTGCTTCTACACAACATGCTACATCACCGTAGCAACGAGCTACGGTGACATAGCTTGTTGCTATGGCAGCATAGCAGGAGTGGGCATGCACCATGATGCTGCCACTACTGTGCAATAGCAGTGAGCTACTGTACAGTAGGGTTGGAAAAAGATCATGCAATGCCGGGACTGTGCAGTACCGGCGGTTGCTGCGCAGTCACTTAGTACTTGCTAAAACTAAAGCAAGTACTAAATGACTGCACAGTATCAACTGCGCAATCAGGCACACATGTAGACATGCCCAGTAAGACTTAGTTTTCCAAATACTTAAAGCAAATTTGAAAATAGGGCTTTGAATCATAACCTAGATCACAAGGTAAAAGCTCTGGACTTGGGGCTCTTACATGTATATTATTTGCATTGTATTGTTTGTGACTATTATTCTCTTCTAATATTATCATTAAGCAAACTGTGAAGCTAAACAAACTCAAAGTAATACCTTATCCACTAGAGATATATTGTATTTATGTGCTGGTTAAGATAACTAATCATACCTCCTCTTTTCCCCCAAGAAACCCATTCTGTAAGCTTCTCATTAACAAACCCTCTCTCTAACTTTTACAAAAGTTCTCTTTTTTGGACAGGCTGAACTCTACAAAGAAAAGAAGGTCTGTGGAGAAGTTATTTTCATTAGGCAGGGAGGTGGGGGGTGCATGGGAGGTGGTTGTGTTCATGTGTTGGGGGGGAGCTTCCCACAGTCTAGATCCCAGGAGTCAGATGGGGAGAGGGAAGGAGGGAGGAAGGGGGGTGGGGCAGTAGGGGGCACATGAGGCAGAGCTTGCCTGGACGATGCAGATGCAGTCCACCCCTACCATACAGCCCATGGCTGCTCCTGTGGCACTCCTCATGGGGCTGAGCCCCATCTGCTCCCACCCGGGGCAGTCCATGCTGTGCCCCCACCTGCCCCAGCCCTGGCCAGCAAACACAGCTTTCCTGCAGAGCTGCTCTGAGTGTGGCTGCAGCCACCCACATGCTGCTCAGTTCCCCCCACCTCCACCTCCCATCCTGCCCCTGCTGCATTGCTCTAGGCAGCAGGCAGTGAGGAAAGCTGTGGGGATGCACACCAGGCAGCAAATGCCCAGCCATGAAGGGGAAAAGCTGCAGTCAGACAGCTCCTGGCCCAGCATGAGGGCTCCACCCACTTGGATTTTAAGTGTTACATACGGACATCTTAACAGTCAAGTAGTGGGACCTTGCTTTGCATTACTCTACTTCTAATCTCACCAGGTCAGAAATGCTCAAGGGCTCCCACCTGATAGCTGTTTCCATTTATGCCATGAATCTTATAGAAGAGCTCTCACTGATCTGTCTAGACTGATAACCAGCCAAGTCACTAGTCCTTACCAAGAAGTAGGTGGGCATCCTTAATATTCCCACTGATCAAAGAGCTTACTGAACTACTTTTGGGTCTCATATTTCTAACAAATATCAAACCTCCAGTTCAAACTGTAATATTATGTGGTACAGGGTTTGAACAGCATCTCTGTCATACAACCCATGCCTTACACATGCTACATGACTAGTCTAAAGATGAAGTTATGTAAAGAATTGTATGGTAAAAATATCAGAGCACTACATGTTATGGTTAACATCTGAGGGAAACAGATGTAACAGAGGCAAGAAAGAAGGCAAGTCTTCATTTAAGGTTTGTAGTAAGTGAAAAGCCAGAAAGGCAGAGTTTCAGGATGGCTGTTTCAAATGCTGGTGGCTGACGATTAGGTAATGCTCAAGCCACCAATGTTGGGAGAGGAATGAGAAATAAGCTAACCTGAAAGAGCATCAAGAGATTTTAAAAGATGGCCAGGTGTAAGAAAAAAACCAACACATTATATAGTCCAAGACTCTTGTATATCGCTACTTGACATGCAGAGGCCAACAATCAGTACTTCCCACATAAGGCAAAGTTCCTCATCATTAAGACCAATTTCTTGAGTATTGGATAAAAGATTATATTTGGAAACGTAAATTGGGAAGTCATCAAGTTTCTGCTGTATGCTGATTTACCAGCCTTTCCAAAGAGCAATACAATTAGCATTTATGAGTTCCTATCAAATATGGCTTCATTTATTTGTCATAAAGTTCATGCAGAGTACAGGAAGTGGACTACTTTATTGCTTACATTGGAGGGGGGGAGAGGGGGCGGGAGCCTGTTCTTGGTTCCCTCAGAAATAATTGTATTCTCTGGAACAAAAAAATGAAACAGATATTTCAGATGCTAATTGGCTTTTGCTGTATAAACACATTGCACTTGGAAAATCCTTTATCATTAACATTCAGACATTAAAAGAGTCTATGTTCCTTATTAAAAGAATAAATCTTGGCAAACTACCATTATGACAGAATGTGATATATCTGTGTCAAATTATGAACCCTGTGTTCTACTACGAGTGAAAACATGTTGGGACATGCCCAAATACAACCTATTGTATAGCATTCAGACAACTGGAAATATGTTTGACACCTCATTGAAGGTTTCACATAAAACAGCCATCAAGACTACAATCTGGAGTCCTTGACTGTCACTCAACTGCTTCCTCTTTCCCAGGGAGCAATGATTTTTCTACACAGAATCCCAAAGCAGAGCAAGCATGATGAAAGGGAATCAAGATAGGAACTTCCCCATGCAGCCTAAGGCACAGCAACAATATTCTACTTAGAAGTATAGTTCTGATCAATGCAGCAGAGACAGGAGGGTTAGGAAAGGAGGGTTGGCCACCATCATACATAAGAAACACTTGCATAAAGAAAGAGGTGGGAGAGATTCTCGTCAACTTGAAATGCTGGTGAGTATTATTTTTATATGTATTATTATGTCAAACCAAATTCATGGACCAGGACTCCATTCTTCTAGATGCTGTGCATTAGAACCAAAAATAGGTTCTTGCCACACAGAGCTTACTATGCAAGGTCTTGTTTATAAGACAAGCCTTGTGTCAACAGGGCTGCCACCACAGGGAAGCTGCCAGAGCATGTCTTCTTCCTGCACAGTTTCTGCTGGCTCCTCCCAATGCCATGTAGCTCCTCGACAGTAGCTCTGCTGGCCCTGGGAGGGCACGAGTCATTAAAGCAGCAGCAGCTGCCTGCAGAAAGCAAGGATGCAACTCCAGGCATTTTCTGGCAGCTTCCCTGTGGTGGCAGCAGCCTTCTGTCACTCCTAAAGCACTGGTCTGCTGAAAAAAGAAGAGGTTCTGCTTCCAAGGCCATTGGCGATGCGTAGGGGGTACACCTCCTACAATTGGCCGGTTGCTGCTCACAACCCCCCCTCCCCTCAATGCCAACACTGCCAACCGCATCTGCGGGCAGTCACTGATTGCCGCTGGTCGCCACTGACACTACTGGCAGCGTCTGCGTGTGGGTCGGCACTCACCACTCACAGATATTCAAAAAGTCCAAGGCAGAATTGATCTAAGTTTGGTGGTTTTCTTTAAACAGCACAGTTTAGATCAGTATCAAACAGAACACACATTTGCCCTTTGGTGGGGCAGAGGGGCAAATCTTAGACTGGGTTCCACCATTTGTAAACCAATCTGTCTGCCAAACTTCTTTTCTGTTACAGGTATAAACCAGTTTCCAACCACTAATAATGATAAAAGTGTAATGCCTGCACCTGGCCAAAGACAGCTGAGCTCAGATAGGGGAACGGTGTTTCTCAGGTCTTGTTATTTTCAGTGATCGGTAACCTTCAAGTGACTCAAGAATGATGTGCCTGTGATTAAGAAATTCCTTAGCTGAGTCTGTTCCTTGGATTCCTGCCACACAGTCCCCCAAAATGGTTAAATTAGAAGCTCGGAGTGTCTGCTGCTTAGGTGGAGCTGTGAGGGGATCATGCATGAAACCCTGGGACAAAGGGAGCTTTGGAGAACCAAGCAGAACTGGTTGGGAACTTTCCAACAACATGTTTTTGTCAGAAACTGTAGATTCATCAAAACTGAAATTTTCTTATGGAATGTGCCAACTCTGAGGAAAGTTTTAGCAAGAAATCAGAGTTTTGTTTGAGTCAATGCACAACCTGACTCTCCCATATCAGATGACTACCCTAAATATCTAGCTATACAGAGTCAGAGAAGAGTCAGTCATTCCCTCAAACTTTGACAATCTGGGGGATTCATCCTAATACAGACAGAAAAATGTCCAAAATCTCAAAAGTATTTGTGGGTCTGGTGCACTGGTCTCAGGCACTGACACAAAGGAATAGATCAGTTGTACAGCAGCACCCCACCTATATGTCCGACCCCTTCCTTGGAAGCAGTCAGATAACAGATTCGGAGTATATCCTAGGGCTCTGGGCCAGAAACAATAACTAAACTCGACCTGGATGCACTTGGCTTGAGAATGCATGGTTCCCAGCAACAGAGAATATTTGCAGCAGGTGACCATATCTCAGGTGACCATATATCAGGCCATTATTTGTTCTTTAATGTTTTCATACCTTCCAATGCCTGTACTTTGTCAACTTCCTCTGAAGAGCCTCATTAACTGCACATAGCTGTACTACATGATTCATTTTTCTGCTGCCTGGATCTAGAAGATAAAATGCAACAAATATTAATTTCCTGAGTTGGTGAGGGGGAGGGGTTGGAGTCAGTACGCACATTACATTGCCCAGTGACCCATGCTACAGAAGAACAAGGAACATTGCTAGAAATCTGGAAAAAGGGAGCTGATATTACCAAAAAAGGAAACCATGACCCGATGCTTTGCAGATAGAGGATTATTAAATATGAATCAGTGGAAATTCTGAGCCTCTTTAATTTTTTTTTTTTTTTGAAGGGACTAAGTGACCCTAATCTTGCTACGGTTTAGTTCTTACACATAATTTATTCCAATCTGCCCATTGTCAAAAAGCAAGTGTAAGATGAAACATAGCACTGGTATGTGCAAAGCGGTGCACATGGTAATGCAAAATTAAAGTATTTGTGAATTAACTGTGACCAGTCAGAGAAAAGTTCTGGAGAACATTTTGGATGGCTCAGTATACCTTGGTGCACAATGAACAATGAAAACAGCAATGTATTAGACTACATGAAGACCAAGATAGATTTTTTTAAGAAGCCCATTAACATTTTTTCTATGACATTTCCTCTGCTTATTCTACTGACAAAGAAACAGAGCAAAAAACACAAACCAAAATATGGGCATCAATAATAATTGGTATGATAGTGATAATGGTATGATTCCATGTGATAAAATATTGAAAACATTAGATAAACAGAGTTACACCTTTTAGACTCAGTGGAGGCTGCTCCTGGGTCCTACTTGCCTTCCATGTTTAGTTTATTCCCCCTGCTGCTGCAAGGGCAGTAGAGAAGGCATCCCCAGGGGTCTCCCACATATCTTGTTCCATGTTCCCTCTACAGCATCTGCTAATCACTGCAGGGGATGCAGAGATTTGCAGCCTGTGGCAGGGACTGGGTAACAAGCAGTGGACCATGGCAGCAAAAAGTTGCCAACCCCAGCTCTAAGGTACCACATTGCACTAACTTTTGCCTGATTTCAGACTACCACAGCTAACCATCTCTCTAGGTTGACAGGGATGAATAAGAGAGGTCATCATAGAAAGGTAAAAATTAAAAGGTCAGAGAAGATAAATAAAGTATCCCTCTATAGACCTAGGTTGAGAACAGATGGTCTAGTTCATGAAGGAAATTGACCTGTCAAAACATGGCTTTGTTCTGGTTCAGAACAAACATGGAAACATTTCAAAATTCTCCCCCAAATAAAATTCTGAAGAAAAAAAACCAACAGGTCAATATACTTTGGTGTGGATATTTGTGGTTTGAAAAATATACTTTCACATGAATTTTTTATATGCACATGCACTTTCACTTTTTTTTAAAAAAACATACATAGGCACTTACCATGCAAAACTGTATACTTCTGGAAAAAATAATTTAGAAAATGAAAATCAGTATTTTTGAATGTTGGAAGAACATTTTTTCTAGTTTGCTTCCAAAATAAAATTTGGGTAAAGCCAGTTATTCTGTAAAGTGTTTTGATTTTGACAGAACCACCTACTCTGGTGGAGTATGGTAACATTAACATTGTCTCTGACCCTACTATTATTTATACATTCATAAACTACAAGAGCAAAGGGAGGGGAACAAAATTAAAAGGCAATGTATTTAAGATATAACCGTGGCCAAGATTTTCACATGCTTCGAAAATAGGTAAGATACAGTAGACCCCAGATAGTTCGTAGGGTTAAGTTGCACAACCCTTAGAAAGATGAAGGTTTGAGGTTATTCACAGCCACAAAAGACTGATGCATGTACTGCAGCTGTTTGCTGTGGCTTTTATTTTATAGGGTGCTGCTTCTCCAGTTATCCCTGCAGAACGGCTGCTATGCTTCAGCTGTATAGAGAAGCAGTGGCCTTAGAAATAAAAGCCACAGCCGTCAGCCATGTGACTCATCCTTTACTAGGTGACCCATTGAAAGTTAAATAGGTTGTGAACCACCAGGACAAAAATGATCCATGTCTTACTCTTTCTACATAGATGATAAGAACATCCACAGTAACATTAGCCATTAGAAAAACAGCTGCCTTCATAAACCAGGAGATAATCAGTCCCATCAGTCAGTGGTTAGTTTAGGAAGAAACTTTTCTAGTAACAAGCCATTTTATCTTTATCTGTTATTGAGTTCTTTGTCTTTTCCTTTGGCATCTAGTACCAGTGTAACATAAATGAGAGCACTGGGCTAGAGGGTACATTCATCTGACACAAACTGTTCCTCCGCAACCTGAAAGAGACAGTAGTTATGTGTGGTTGGCAGCATGGGCAACTGGTGCCACCTTAGTCAGGGGGGCACGTGCCCCTCCCCGCCCCAGCAACCAGTCAGCGACTGGGGGGTCCCCCTGTGGCTGATCCTGCCAACCACAAGACAACCAATCACTGCAGCTGCTTCTGGAAGTGGCTGCGGCCACTTCTGGGAGCACATCGGCACTCTACTCCCTGGCCGGTGCTTGCAGGGGGGGCACCAGTGCTCCCACCTGCCCCCCCTGCCCATTGCCTAAGCAGCAAGCGTGGCCGGTCAGGGGGTACACCAACGCTCTTACGGGGTGCACTTGCACCCCCTACACATCACCACTGGTTGGCATCCCTTTCCTGCTCCATACCTCTACCAGTGCACACCCAATCCACATTTGGCCCATATACAGTATTCATCCATAGCTGTAAGCACATTCTGAGGCAAAACTGTCACAAAAAGACATGCTAACTACTATTAGAGATCTCTGTTTTCCTCCGTTTGACTAGGTCTCGCCCTTTCTTTGTATTTATCATGTTTACACACTTGGATGATTTTTTTTCATAACTTTCAAGGCTACTCATTCCTTAGAGCATTTCTTTTGCTTATTTAAAAATTGTTGAGTGCCTTCTTGTATTTATGAGGAAATCCATCCATAGTTCAAACAGAACATGTAATAAACTCTAGTGTTCTGGTTATTACATGTTCTGGAGAATTTTATTCAACAGACTATATAGGAATTTGGCTATGTAATTCTTTAACAGTAAAGAATTAGAGGGCAGTAAACTTATGCACAAAAGTGCAATTATTACAGTGATTCAGACAGGAACTTATCTGTTTCCTTGGAGCTACCTCACAGACAGAAAGACACTTGGCTACAACAACTATCAGCTATGAGGTCATTAATAAAGCTGGTCAGCTTCAGTAGTCACTTTTAAGGTGATAGTGTTGGAGGATAAAGCTAAGAAGATAGCTTTGTTGTTTTGTATGTAGCCGTATTAGGGTTTGGTATTTTAAAAGATTTTGACAGGGCTTTCTTTGAAATTTCTGACCTAGGTTTCAAGTCAACGAACCATTTGCATATTCGGCTCTTTCCATAAAGCTGGCCTGTGGAATCAAAGAATATGGGTGAGTCCCAGCCAAAGAATATAAAAGGAAAAAACAAGATTTAAGATTTATAGTAGAGCTGGTACGGCTTAAACTTGAGAAATTCTGCCAGGCAAGCAGACCCTTTTCTTTAGAGGAGAGGCCTTTAAGCTTCTGAGCTACTGAGCATTTAACTAACATCAATTCAAAGGCAGCAAAAATTAAAAAGTGGATGGTGTCTTGAAAAAACTCTCTGTGTTTTTCACCCCACTTCTGCACAAGTTCTTATACTTGTCTTGTACGTAGTGCTGTAGTATTCAAATGTCTGTTTTGAGGGTGGAGGTATGTCACTGAGTTTGGCTACCAGATACAGCAGCATAACTGAAGGAGCAATGACAGGGACAATAGCCCTGGGTGCTGCCTTCGGGGGAAAGAACAGCAGCTGACCACACTGCTGCAATCAGCCCAGCAGGAGCCAGTGCTGCCCCGTGTATTGCAGCTACCCCAGGTGCAGAGCTGCCCTGCTTCTCCTCTGTAGGTATAACACGGTGATATGAATTGGAGCCAGTCTAGATGGCCTCTAAAAGCAAAGGTCAACATTTTCAAATGTAAAAGCTTAGACAGAGATGACAAAAATCCATATTTAAGATAAATGAAATTGGTGAATTTTTCAGAAGGGTTGGATAGCCAAAACTCCCACAGTTGGCAGGTTTATAAACATAAGTGATGAGTGCCTGAACTTTCCTATCAAACCAAGAAGAGACTGTACTACCCTATATATGGCTGCAGGAGCCTGTAGAAAAGAGTTCAAAATCCTAGATGATTCTCACGCCCAAGAGCTAGGAAAATATTTAGTCCTGGAGCCAAATATTGCAATTCAAGGCCATGTCTCCCGTAAGTTATGCAGCAGGAGGGAGAGAGCTACGCTTGAAGGTACATTTTTCACACATGAAGTGCATAGCAGACTAATTTCAAATCAACTGATTTATCAAGGGTCCCTGGAAGATTATGGAAAGATGTAGCTCTTTTCAAAGATAAAATGAAACACGTCTCTGCCACTTTAATCCCAAAATGTGGGGCCATTCAGAGGCAGGGTTTTGGTTTGGATCCATCTCTTCATAAAATATTCCTCCCTTACTGAAGCATTAGGATGCTTTTTTTGTCAAACCTAAAACTCAGAACTCAATATATTTCATGTGACACACTACAGTCCTTTTCTTTCTTCCATAAAACTAGTAATAGAGTTCAACTGCTCCAAATATTGTGCTACAAAAATATTATTAATACTTTAAAGGTGTCATTTAAACCAAAGCTTCCAAGTGGACATTAAAAAAAAGGAAGGGGTGGGGGGAATTTAAAAAATCTGCTTGAAAAACTTACTTCAGCATTTTTACAACCTGATCATATTACTTTATCCCTCCCTGGACTGTCATTACTGAGCTGAAAGTGCTATGTTGTTATTTTCCAGCGAAATAAATTACTCTCATTTGTGTACAGGAATCCAGGTCATTTCTCTGGGTCATTATTTTCTCCTCTTCAGTTTAAATAGCAAGCCCACCTGACTCCATATCACAAAGGGTACTCAATGTGGGGTAGGGTACTCAATGCAATACACTAACACCACTTCAGAGCAGTCACTATGCACTTGTACAAGAAATCTTTCTTCCCAGAACTAGAGGTCTCTCTAGCAGCAACTCTCAAACTCTGACATATTTGAAGATCACCATTGGCTTTCAAGGTCTTTCCTGGTAGCCTAGGGTATTAAATGAATTGAGAACAGTGTAACTGGAAATTATCTGTGTGGGGATCTCTTATGAAGTGATTAAGATATGATGAATGACACTGAGCAAAAATAGCACATTTCGTTATTGCCGTTTCAGAAGTAAAACCCAATTTTCTTACGTGGTAGGGAAAAGCCCCCTTATAAGTGCAGATATTAGCCTTTTGAAAAGCTGTACAGGCTTTTGGAATACAGAAACATTTAAGCCTCTTCTTTCTGTGTTGTGTGTGTGCATACCCAATGAAGTTACGCAGAACATTTGAGTAAGATGAAATGAGTATTTTGTTAGATTCCCCCTCTGTAATGTCTTTTTCTCTATTCTGTACGTGAACTGTATTCAGTGCCCGCTTTCTCCGCACTACCTCTCTTGGAACTCTTTGCAGGCCTAGTTGCTCTAAGAAATTTGTTGTTGTACAGTAAACAAAACAAAGAGCTTTAAAACTGATACTAGTATAACCTGCAAATGCACGACTAACATTAATGTCATGCATGACTTTTTGCCAAATCCTTGCCTTGTGTCATCACTATGATTGGCATGTTTGCAGCCCACATTGCAGGAGCTTGATTTGGTTCACAGCTCACAGTGGGTTTTATGTTCAGACATATAATCTAATGAGGTGAAAATGGAAAGCAACCCCTGAGCATTTGGCTATTGCTGGGAAAGAATGCAAATTAAATATATGAAAGAGGGAGTAGGGCATGGGGTAGGGCGTTGTGGAGGCTCAGAGGTCCATCAGGTGTCTAGCCAGTTCTCACAGCCTTTGTGTCCACATTGTCTGCCTGCTGGATGGAGCTAAAAGACAGAAGAATGACAGTCTGGGGGGGAAAAAGAAAGACAGTAATTATGGGACGTATGTGATTAGCATGGTAGCCAGAGAAATTAAACCACTAGTCCCAGGAATCTTCCCTTCTGTAAGGTACCTGTGGTGGGAGAGAAAAGCTGCTCACCACAGAGTTCAGTTGGAATCCACTCCCTGCTAGTTTAGCTTGATTGCTTTTTTGGATACCTACTGTGGGGGTTCAGCTCCTTGACCTTCCTTTCTATAGAACTGTATTGTCCTACCATGAAGAAAGGCAGATTAAGAATTTACAGGGATCCTTCCATCACAGGACTGTGACAGGACTTCTGGGGGAGTTAATTTTTCATGGCTTAAATTGCCTCAGGCCCAGATTCTTATCAAAACAGTTTGGTTTAATGTAAAGTGCAGACTTTTCTTTTTTATTTTTTTTAATTTTAGCTTCATATAAAACCCCCCACAATTTTCCCTTTGAACAGTACGTTCCTGAGCTGCTTTCCTTTGAAGAATGTAGAAATTTGGGTTAAGGTTTTATTGTTCCCAAGTAAATCACTTTAGCTAAGAAGTTTATAATTATTTTCCAGCAGGTAAAATATTTTATAATAGCTTACTAGTCTGAAAAAAAATTCCCAGGAAAAATTAGAGCTTGGATTCATTGTTTAACTTGCATGCCATTTTAATAGTGGCTGGTTTACAATGTAGTTTCCAAACTTTGTCTTTCTGGTATCAATAGATCTTGGTGAGGTAGGCAATAAAAGGAATTAAACCATTGCAGATCTTAGCTGACATTTGTACTATCCATTTCAAGTACAGCCCTTTGCTCTATGGCACCTTAAAGTCTTTACAGTGTGGCCACCATTCTTCTGGTGGAGTCTTTCACTTTTGCCTAAGCAGCTATAGAAGTGACAATGCAATGGCACTAGAAAGCCTGTCTGCCTTCTCCCCAAGGGACAGCAAGCTGCTTCCATAAACAAGTGAGGGACTAAGACCAGGAATCACAAAGTATTAAATGGGAGAGTGGTCTCCTCTTCTTCAACAACTCAGTGCTCAAAACACTCCTGAGGATATAAGAGATCTGGATTACATTTCTTCCTCTGCCTAAAGAACATTTGAACTTGCTTCCTCCCTCCCAAGAAAGTGCCCTCACCAGCAGATATTTGGTACTCACAGGTGGCAGATTACCTCCATTCCTTTTTACTTAAGAAATTCCACTTGACATGGAATAAGTAAATATTCATTGGGCAAGAAAGAGGGAGTGTGACAGAGCATGGCTAGGGGATTCACCTGGGACTGGAAAGACCTACTCTCTGTTGTAAAAACTGTTTAGCGCACCCCAGTAGGCATGGGGAGGTCTGGATTTGAATCTCTAGCACTGAATGTTGGTCTTCTACTGCCTTAGTGATATGGATTAGAGCTCTAATCCCTGGACTACTGAGTAAAGGAGATCACAACTCCTCCATATTCTGTGCAGAGCTAGATCTGGGTTCTGGGAATGCCTATCATATTGAGCCCTACAAGTGGAAAGGGTGAAGAAATGGCTATCTGTATATTCCGATGGGGCTTCAGGTAAGAAATAGGCACCAGCCTCATCAATGCCGAGGCAGCTTGGGGCATTCCCAGAAGCTGAATTTAAAGTGGAGAAACTTTAATTATGAAAACTAAAACTTCAGATTGCAGCTGGGTGATAGATCTGAGGGTCCAAATTTTGGAGTTAAGGTCATAAGACCCAAGCAGGGTGCCAATTTTTTTTTAGTGGATCTAGTCCTAGAGCAGAGTGCTGGGCCCATTTAGTCAATGGAAGTTTTGACTTCAAGGAGCAAAAAGTTTCATTTCCAGAACACTGTAAAAATACAAAGAATGGCCTACCTGGCAAGGGTTAGAATATTTGCTTTAGTTTTGCATTTGTTAATCAATAATAGATGCATTAAACCCCCTCCATAACAAAATGTTAATATGACAAGTATGATCGCTAAAGAGCTGAATCACAAATATCTATTTTTGCCAGGATTTAAAATATGTATTTGTTACCTGTTATACCTAAACATACATAAAGTGTCAGTCAAGGTTACTAAAACTAAGCCAATACCCTAGGAGATCAGTGTCAAACTGTAGACAGATATGTTGGCGGGGGAGTATCTTTGTGGGAAAGATCCCCTTTTCAAACAGTTTAAAAACCTCAGAGATATGAATGTATTCTTAGCTAACCAGATGCTGTAGACTAACAATGTGCCAGTAGTCTCTCAGTTCAAAGAAAAATAGCTGAAGCAACACATTTGATGGATTTGTTAGGGATTTTGTATGCATATGGAAATCATTTGTTTCTCTACTGCAAAGTATGTTTAATCGTTCAGCATCAACATTAACTAGAAAAAGTAGCTACAGTGATCCCAGTTGTGTAGAGCACAAGCTAAACTAAACAAAATTGGAAAGCAGCTTCAGCATCTCTCATATCCATTAGGAGAACAAATGAAGAAAATATTAACTGACACAACTTTCTAATGCACAATTCCTGTTTCATCCAGCTACACTAAGCTAAACTCTAAGAGGGCAATCCCACTTTTAACAAATATCAGCATGTTAAGACATAAAGATCCATTGCACAGCTAATTAAAGTCCCTAACAAATACTAATCATCTCCGTTGTAAATGCTGATGAGAGCAGAGCAAGTGTGCAACAAATTTATTAACTTTACTTTCTTCCTGTTTGTAGCACAACAATGAAGAAATTGTGATTTTTCTAGAATGCATTCGTTATTTCAAAACAATGACATTGCCGTCTTATTTGCCCTAAATTCAAGCTGCAAGGTTGTGATTTTCCACAATATGTTTCAAAGTTGTCCGACTGCATAAGCATAACCGGACTTCTAGTATGAATGAACAGAAAGCAAATTCAAATATCACATTACTGTTTTATATATAAGCTTAAAATGCTCTCTTCTAAAAACATTCGATCAGTAAAACTCACAAAGAAATGTCTTTAAAAACTCAAACAAGTATTCGCAGATAACATTTGCTCAGCTCTAGTGGTAACTTTTAAACTCCCACTTCCAGTATTACATTGCAGGTGATCATCTATAATCAGTTTTTTTCCATACTATTTCATAAAGGCTTGCTCCAGAGATGACACTGGAACTAATTCAACTACTTAAATTTGGCTGGTGGGCTCACAAGACCAGATTGTGTCTGTTTTGTGCAACTTGAACCTCAATTTGCAAGCATGTAGACAAGATCTGAATGAACAGCTGAATTCGAAGGTTCCTAGTCAAAAATCCAAGCAAAGCTATTTGAAGTCTCACACACTGTGGATCACTATAAATGGGACAAAGGCTAGTATTTGGACTGGGAATTAGGTTAATAAAGTCTTTTCACTCAAATTGTGGTTATAATAATTATAATTGAAATCTTATTTCAAGGGTTGGTGGCAAAGAGGACTGGTTTGAAATACTTATGGATTTCTTCTCAAATTAGCCAGTGCCAGCTATTAAAGCACCCACCACAGACTGGCAAAAATAAACACCTTCCCTAAGCTTTCAGAGCAGACAATGCTACCCCTCTTGCACAGAATCAGATTGGGGAAACACATTAACAAAGAAGCATCATCATCTTTATGCAAATAAATAAACAAAACATAAATAAATTTTTTAAAAGAATTTTGGTGGTTAGTTCTTTAACTAAATTCCCTAATGATACAGATACTATAAATCAATAACCATAATCTTTTTCCTCCTTACTGTTTCACTATGCCGCACTCACAGTTAGTTGTCAGCAGAAGCCCCAAAGTTCAGGCCTCCTCTCAGTCAGCTCTCTCTCCTAGGAAATACAGCCTAATCCGATCCAGTCCTAGAGCTCTCCCACCTGGCCCAGCTATAGCGCTTTCAGCTTTTGTAGTGCTGGGAAGATGGGGCCTTCATAAGAGTTCACTTCGTACCACTAAGTGTTCGCTTAGTACCAGGTGCTTGTACACATGACAGAAATTACCTGTTTTTGCAGTTTAATTGCATCACGCTGTAGACGTGCAGGGTTTTTTAATGATTTAAATGAGTTTGTTACATTACAAACTAAACCACATCTGCATGTAGTTTAGTTTTCAACATAGCTATTTGTAACATGGCAGCCTTTTGACAGCTCACCCCCTCTTCCCACCCCCTCCAATGCAGGAGAGGCGGGATGAAGGCAGAAGTGGCAAGGGGCCCAATCCTTTTTTCTTTTTTTTTTTTCCGGCAGAGCCTGCCCGTGTCTCCAGTGGCCAGAGGCAAGCTGCCAGTGGGTCAAGCAGCCCCCGAGCTGCAGGCTTTCCCTCCATGGTGGCGGCACCCCCTGAGGCCACCCGGGGAGGCTGTTAGCAGTCTGGATGCTGCCCCAGCTCAGACTCGGGGAAGAGTTGGAGTGGGCTGGGTGCTGCCTCCAAGTTGGGGCAGCACCCGCCTGCTAGCCACCCACCTGGGTGGCCCCAGGGGCTGCTGCCACCACAGAGAGAAGGACCGGGGGCCCCTGCAGCTCAGGGCCCACCACCAGCTTGCCCACCAGCTGTGGAAGAGGCGAGCAGGCTCCACAAAAACATTTTAAAAAGGATCAGGCCCCTCACCACTTTTTTTTTTTCTGGCAGAGCCTGCCTGCATGAACTACTGCAGGACTACACATCCCCTGAGCTGTGGGGGGACCTGTCCTTCCCTCTGTGGTGCTGGGCCCTCTGGGGCCACCCAGGCAGGGTGCTAGTGAGCCGGGGGCTGCCCCAGCTTGTAGATAGGACCCCACCAGATCCAACTGTTCCCCAAGCCTGCCCAAGGAGCAGCACCTGGCGGGCTTCTAGCGGGCAGGCTTGAGGAGAAATTGGATCCAGCGGGGTGCTGCCTCTGAGCTAGGGAAGCCCCTGGCTCACTAGCACCCATCCTGGGCAGCCCTGGGGGGTTCTGCCACCATGAAGGGAAGGACCTGGCCCCCTACAGCTCAGGGACCACTCAGCCTGCCAGCAGCTCACACCTGCATCTTTGGAAGATGCAGGCAGGCTCTACAGGAAAAAAAAAGGATCAGGCCCCTCACCATAAAAGTGACAGAAACCCCTAATTTGAAATGGTGAGTTTTTAATCATTACAATTAAGAACCACCATTTCAATTTAGGGACCTAAACCCCCATCACATCTACAAGTGCCCTCAGTGCCTAACAAGAGCAACCTCTTCAGCATCAGTATCTAATCACCTTACTGCCACCTCTTTGGTGAAGAGAGCTTAATAGTCTATAGGACTCTGAGCCAGAGTGTTAAATGTTCTTAAAATGAGAGTGCCCATGCATAAAGTCTGGAAAGCATAAGCTAAGCGCCCTCTGAGCACCTCAACATTGCATCTCTTCAGACAAGGATTATTTCCAACTCATGTTAAGCAGCTCATGTTGTAGTAACATCAGTCTATCCACAGGGTCAATACCAGCAATTTGCCATCCTCCACCATCCAAGGATGCTCCCCTCCCAGCCCCCTACATTTATGATCCATCATCCAGAACTCTACTGCCTTGGCCTGACAGAGTTGGGCAGCCACAGGTGAGTGGGGAGCCATGGTGAGGGGAAGGGGATGAGTAGGGGGCCACTGGATTCCCAAGAAGTCACAGACATGCTTGGCAGCTTTTAGCCCCTCCCCTGCTTTCTAGCCCTCTACCAGCAAATTAGAGTTGTGTATGTTAGGATATTAACTCTTAATGTACTACTGCTCAAAGGATGTGCTAATTGTGAAACTGCCTAACATTCCTTAGAGTTAGCACATTTGAACTGTAACATGTAACAACACCCTTATAAAGATATAAACACATGTTCAAGCAGTTCAGAACATGTTAATTGCCATTGTGACATTGCCAAATCGCTCCCTTTCAGGCGAGGATTATCTAACA
Organism: Alligator sinensis; assembly: GCF_000455745.1. NCBI lineage: Eukaryota > Metazoa > Chordata > Crocodylia > Alligatoridae > Alligator > Alligator sinensis. The sequence goes on along the minus strand of NW_005842263.1, from coordinate 1,156,594 downwards.
TACTAACTTTAAGACGTCACAACATTCTAATAACTTACAATGGTTGCAAGTGAACATGTGACTAGCAGAAGATCATTTTTCCTCTCTTGGCTTATGGTCATACTTCACTACCTAGCAGGCAAGATTAAAGTTGTGGTTATGGTGACCTTTGCCTGAAGGCCTATTAAATCTAGTACTTTTGCCAGTTTGGCACAAAAAGGTAAAAAAAAAAAAATAATTATCTTTGAACCCAAACCTTAAACAAATTTTAATCAAGTTGACTCAAATGTTCATGTTGTAATGGAGGGTAATCAAGTGCAAATGAGGCCTGTCTCACTCAGGCTCCTTCCTCAGGCATCAATAAATTATAGTAGAGACCACATTCCTCTATGGAGCCTCTGTTCAACTTTATTTCCAAGAGAGGTGAATTCCAAAAAGACCAGTTGTAGCTGGAAAGGGCTGCAGTTCCTGAGCAGCTCCAACCTAAATTTTAGAACTCTCAAGTGAAGCCCAAAAAATGGAGGCATCTAGAATTAGTAGGGACCTCAAAATCTGGGCCATATAATTTCTCCACATCTTTGTCAGAGTTGGAAATAGAATTCAAATTTCCTGCCTTGTAGTCACATGCTTTGTTTCTCCTTCTTTTGAAAGAAAATCTTGAAGGTGGAGGGAAGTTCTACATTTTCCTCCTGTGTAACTACTACCATACTTAAAAAATGTTATAGCCTTTAATAAACATATCACTTAAAATACTTATTCTTCCATCTAGCAATGATGCTAACTAGGGACAACTCTCTCTCTCATTCTAGTGATATACATGAGCATTGATGGGAAATAGGAAAACCAACTGATTGTCAAGGACATCTCAAACTATGTATTAAACAGTTGTGTAATTTAGAGAAAACATCAGTAAGTTTTCCCAGGAGGCTGTTACTAAAAAGGAGGTGGTGGGTGGGAGGTACAAAGTGGAGCCTAGAAGATGCCCTTCAAATTATAGTGTTCTCATGTAACATATTGAAGATTATATGTCATAGATGGAAAACTCATGGGGGATTAAATGGACAAATATAACCCCTTGCTTGCAAAATCATTCCAGGAAATGGTTTAGAAGCCTTTTTTTTTTTTTATTCTCTCTCAGCTATGTCTGGGACTTGTATCATACAACATCCCTTGCAGTTTATGGAAGAGAATCATTCCACCCCCATCAGGTCTTGTGAGGGTACCATAAATACAAGCAGTTCCAAACTTTAAGAGAGACAACAAATATATGATTTTAAAGAGAGAAAAGCCTGTGGCTGGGGAAAGATGCGAAATGGTAGTCACCTATTAATGCTCTGTCAATCAACCTAAAGTAGGTTAGGATTGTTGCACCTAGCAGCAGAGAATGGTTAAATGAGACACTGTGCAGAGCAGACTTCCTTTCTGTTTCTACTTTTTTCACCTGATATGATTTTTAAAGCCAGTTTGTATGAAAGAGAAATTTCAGCATGCCTTCTATCTATGTACACCACTCAGAGTTGTTGCTTACTAGCCTCACAGAAAATATGGCCCTGGCCAAGAGAAAAAAAATACCTGCTGTTTCTTTCTGCATGTATTTGTTTGAAGCCCATTAATTATTTTTTATGTTTGAGATGTGAACCAAAGAAATCTCATAAAATGTTGGGGTTCAATTTGAAATCTTTTCCTTCCAGAAGTACAGCTAGATGTAAGTCTTATGTTGGATGATTCCTCAATATACATGTTATTACTCCAACATTATATATTTGTAGTCTATTAACATCTACAGTGCCCCACACACACAGTCCCTGACCAAATGAACTCCCAGTCACAAAAGACAGAGAACAAATGAAGGGTGGGAAAAAGAAATAAAAATATGCAATCAGTTAAAATGTTCTGTACAGTGCTATGAAGGTGAGCTACTTGTATCTCTTGTTGCTCTGAATGTTGCAATTAGTCAATGGCTAATACCTTGTAGGTATCATGTTAAAACTGGGTCCAAAGGAGGGATTTGATAGAAGGGCACATAATGGAACAGTTCAGAAAGGGCATTTCAGGAATAAAGAGATGTTTGTGAAAACTGAAGAGAGGGCAAAACTGGGCATTGCTGACTGCATAGATAGATGATACAACATCATGAAGGACTAGCCCCTCCATCCTGCAGAGGCTTAATACAAGTGATTAACTCTACATAATGGGTCGATCTACACATGCAATTAATGCAACACAATAAACTCCAATGTCATTTAAGCTGGAAGAAACTGCTCCAGGGTGAAGCATCTACACATGTGCCCAGGACAGCAGCAATTTGAGCTGGGACAGAGTGGGCCCCCAGCTGGCTGGGCTTACCAGGCAGAATTAAGCCCCCAGTCCCCACCAGTACTATCTTATGGCAGAGTTCATTGATTTACTATAATTTATTGACAGAAAGAGAGACATAACAAATAGGGCTGTGTGAAATGGCTGTGTTTCAATTCGGTTTCAGAGTCGGCCATTTCAGAGGACAGTGATTCATTTTGGTGTTTTGGATCACTGTCCTGTTTCATTTTGGCTGAATCTGTTTTGAACAGTCTGCAAGCTTCACACCACCCTACCCAGCCAGGGGAGGGAGGGCTTGGGGCTGCAAAGCCCCACCAGTGAGCAGGACGGGGCTGTGGGTGGCTCGTCTGTGGAAGGGGGAGGGCCACTGCTGTCCGTGCAGGTGAGGACACCCCCACGTGGCTCTCTAATCCCTATCACACTGGGTCGCAGGGCAGGGAAGCAGCACAGGGAAGCAAGCAAGCCTACTGGTCCCTGCCGCATGACCCAACTCCGCACAGAGCAGAGATCCATTCCAGGGGGTCTCTTTGCTGTTGCTGCTTGCCCTGCACTGCCCTGGTGATGTGGGGCTGCACAGGATGGGCAGCAGCGCTGAAGAGACCCCAGCATGGATCTCTGCTCCCTGCAGGGCCAGTCATGTGGCAGAAACAAGCACTGCCCTGCCACAGAACCTGGCTCTGCAGAAAGCAGAGATCGACACCGGGGGTCTTCTCACTGCCCCTGCCCATCCTGCGCTGCTCCAGTGATGTGAGGCTGTGCAGGGCAGGCAGCAGTGGCAAGGAGACCCCAGCATGGATCTCTGCTCCCTGCAAAGCCACACCAGGGTCTCCTCGCCATCACTGCCCATCCTGTGCAGCCCCACATTGCCAAGGCAGTAGCAGTGAGGAGAGTCCCGGTGCAGATCTCTGCTCCCTGCAGAGCTGAGTCGAGTGGCAGGGCAGCAGCATACAACTGTTTCCCTGCAAGCCCAGCTCTGAAACTCCAAAAATTTAGAAACATTTCAGATGCCTCATTTCTTTTCAGAGATGTTTCTGAGCCTTCCATTTTGATTCGGTTTCGGTGTTATGGGTGCCAAAACACCTCTGAAATGAAACAGCTGCCGAAATTTTGCACAGCCCTAATAACAAACACCAATGGCTAGTTGCTAAAACTAAACTAGGTGTTTTTCTTAGAGAGATGCTATCATGCTAGGACATGAGCATCCAAGTCTGGTACCACTCAAGGGTCAAAGCACTGCCCCAGGTCAGGATATATGAGCATGTTCTGAGGAACTAAGTCAGTAAGCTGAGAGATAAAGCCAAGAGCAGGGTCTAGGAATGAGCTGAGTCAAGAGCACTGGAAGAATAAATGAAAAGTAAGGTCACTAACAAGCCAAGTCTAGAAGCCAAAAGATCAAGCTGACTCTAGGAGTGAGCCTAAGGAAACAACAAAGCAGTCATAAATCAGATAGAAACTGATTGTCCAGGTACTTCTGTGGCAGGCCAGTAGGGGGCACTCCTGCATTGAGCCACCCACCTCACTGCACCCGACCACCTTCCAGGCTCCGAGTGCCTCCCTGGGGGTGCCTCACATCTGGCCAACCCCCTTCCTGGAGCACACCCGCTAGCCTGGGGGTTCCACTGCCACCATCCAGGGCTCTGGACTGATTCTGGCTCTGCACACCCTGGGAAACACAGGCCTAGTAGCCCTGAAGGGTACTTGATTCACTTCAAGAAGTTGGGATGCTTCCCTCAGTCAGAAGCACAAGTAGTGAATCAAGGGGACCCCACGGCATAATCTAGACCCACTCCCAGTAAGTCTCCCACACTAGGTACAAAGGAGAACTTTATTGGTTACAAGGGGTAGGGTTAGAATAGGGTACAGGGTAGAGCAATATCAGAGAAATCCCATAGAGCAAACTCCCATGGCTGGGTAGCCTTTGATCACGCATCTGAGCTACTGTAAGCTACATATCTAGTTAGATCTCAGGTAGCTTACTCACAAGTATCATCCAGAGGCAGTTGGAAATTCCCTCTGGAGGCAAGCAGTTCCTTGATCAAGAGTTTTGAAAGAGAGAGCAAGTTTCAGATGGTCCAGCTCTTCTCTGTCTCTGAGTCTCCCTCATGGCTGCTGCCCC
>NW_005842263.1:1149087-1152123 GCF_000455745.1 Alligator sinensis | reverse complement strand
AGGTTTCCCCCCTTCCTCAGGAATGTATCCAGCTCAGGTTACCTAAAGAAATAGGGTAAAGGTGTGTCTACTCTGCTGGGCCCATCCTAATCAAATTGTCACAGAGCAGAGTTTTTGGGGAGAAACAAAGGTGGCCTTCTGCCACACTTCCTGTTCTTCTTCAGGGATTTGTGTGTGAGAAATCAAGGGCCAGGTCACCCCAGCCAGCACTCTGGGCTTAGGCCCTGCTGAAGCTTCAATCCATGCTTAATTAGCTTGAAGAAATGCCATACGGTGGCAGGCTAAGATGAATGGGTAGGCTAAGACCACAGGTTTAATGCTGTGATCTGACAGATACTCTAGTCAAATACAAGTTACTCTCCTCAATACAGGAGTGACTAAATGGAATTTAATGCCTTGTGATTTATAGGACATCAGACTAGATAGTCTCATGGTTCCTTCTGACATTAATAACTTTGCATTTATCAACTACTATAGCACTCTGGCAGCCACACAGATGCTGAAAGCAAACTATAGCTCATCAAGTTTTCTGACAAACACATTATATCTATATAGATAAAAACTTGCACATTGGCTGTTTCTTTGTCTGGCTCTAGTTCCAACTTGTGATGGGGTCATCACTCAAATCATGACTCTCCACTTTTTGCAATAAACTGCATCCAATGGCTAGATGCTCAGATCTATCATATCTTTCCAAATATATTTCCTTTTAAGGTTTGGCCACCCTCTTTACATACTGCCAGTCAGAGTAAATTGGGGGTTGGCAATCTTTCACCATCAGTGGCACAGGTGCCAAGTAGGTGGGGACCTGAGGGCCCTGGTCCCCCTCAGGAAGAGGGCTGTCACCTGAAATACATAAAACTTTCTAGATATCCATCATCTGAGCCCCTCTCCCCTCCCCAGCAAAAATAAAAGTCAGCACATATGACCTGTTGGCCAAATTTCCATAGCTCATCTTTCCTTGGGCTGGAGATGGCAGTTGATGGAGATAGCCATAAGTTGGAGCATCCTCACACAAATATGCTTGGTGGGCCAGGTAAAATATCTTCACTGGATAGATTCATATGGCTGTAGGTTGCAGACCTCTGCTGTAGATCATGTTTGTAACAGTCTCTCTGTCCTGCCCATCATATGAGCAAACCATCTCAATCTAGCTTCTCTGGCCTTTTCAGTGATTTTTCATACTCACAAGCATGTCTTAATGTGATAATTTCTTACCTTGTCCTTTAGGCTTACTCCCAAAATCTACTGTGATTTATTGGCACTTTATTTCCGTGTTTAAAAGAATGGCCCTACAGTTTCTTTACAGAAGGAATGTTTAAAGCCACAAGTAACCTGCAAGTTTCACTTTACTTCACTTTGTTACTGCCACCTCTTTGGAATATCACTTAAGAAATTATTTTTGCGCCAGGAAAAATTTCAGTGAAATTTCAATTTCCACATCATTCAACTTTATCAAATTTGGGGACTTATGTTGAAATATCCTCCTAAAAATCAGTTTTTCAGGTTTTGATCTTTTTTTAATTAAAACCAGTCGATTATTTGCTGCAAACCAATTTTTGCAAAAAATATTTTGAAAGTATTTTTCTACTGGTTATTCCTTTCACTTCTATATTTACTATCAGAACCTAAAATGAAAACTCAGTCTATTAAAATGACCTGAGTCCCATAGGCAAGAGTTTTTATGGGTTGTATCTTTTATAGGACTAATTGCATGGTTACGATAGATTTAGATAAATTTTAGAGTATCACATGCCTTTCCTCAGATCTCTCAGGATACCACAATACCCAAAGCTTGTCTAAATCTATCTCAACCATGCAGTTTGTCCAATAAAAGATATCATGAACAAAAACTCTTGCCCCTTGCATATTTCCTAGACAGCCACAGCTACATCATTTCAACACTACCAAACCTTGGTTCTCCCACATTTTTGTGCACAACCATGGATTTGCTCTAGTCCTTTCAAAAATGAACACTGATGCATTTGACGGAGTTGAGAGACTTAAAGAACTTTTTTGATAAGTAAGGTCTGGGTTCCTGTTCTGAAACAAAAGCAGAAGCCAGTGAATTTTATGTGCTTTCAGATGCAATTGTGAATAATTCACAAAGTTCTAGTTCCTATATGCAAGTGATATCACAAGGAAGGTGTAGGGCCAATGGCTCTATTACATTTTCTTTTTCCAAAAGTTCAATTTACCATAATGATCTCTAACCCTCTCTCTCTCTCTCTCTCTCTCTGAAACTAATGTTTCATAATAATTTAAATCATATGTAAAAAGATCCTTAGATCTTCTACTTTTAATTTTTTTGGAGCCAGCCTGTTAATTCTATCTAATTACCTTGGATCTATAATCTATGGATAACATGGACAGATGTGTACAAGTAAATATAAAATACAGTGAAGAATATTTTAGCCCTATCTAATAAAAATACAATAGCTGTGTGTAAACTGTCACTTCATCTAGCCCATAAATGCTCTCTTTGTCTACACAGATAACAATTTGTTAGGGAAATACAATCAAACCCAAAGCTACATCTAAATAATTAGTTTATCTCAAAAAGATCATACTTATATTGTGACACATGTGGAAGGGAAGTATAGTAGCAGTACCCTGTTCTTTGTAACATAGCTCTTTTGTTTTTCAAAACAGTGTTCAGGAAAAAAAATATCTAGAGAAACTGGTATGTGGCATCAATGCAATACACTTATAGGTAAATTGACTAGATTATGTAACAAGGCTTTTTTACTTCTAATCATCTAATATAGTAATAGTAAGCAATGCTGTCAGTGGCTGAAATTAGAAATGCTAAAATTGTTTCTGAAGAGATTTCCACAAAATCATGGCAACGCAAAATTCATACCCTATCAACAAAAGGTACATAGAATGGGGTGGGATAACTAACAGATCTCAAAAGAAGTTTGCAATGGGAATCATTATTGAAAGAGGTTATTCCTGATGCATTTCCACAGGAATACATACCAGTTCTGATGCTATTCAACAGGTTCACCAGGGATACAGTAGGGAAATTCACAT
>NW_005842263.1:1148782-1149077 GCF_000455745.1 Alligator sinensis | reverse complement strand
GCTGAAAAAGGTTGCGGATGATGCAAAAATTTGCAGTTTATGAGAGTAGTGCAGTCGTTCAAAGCAATCAAGAACGCTTAGGAAGCCGGGTCCATTCAAACAAAATGTTTTTTAATGCAGTCAAAAGCAAATCTATTTCCCTATGTAGGTTATACATAAAGAGAGGAAGGATGTGTCCTAGAAAGCAGTGACTGAAAATGATTTAAGGAGGTACCATCTTTTCTCACATAAAACACACATTTTTTTCCCCAAAATTCAGCCACTGGAAATTGAGGTGCATATCATAATCAAGGAA
>NW_005842263.1:1134147-1148767 GCF_000455745.1 Alligator sinensis | reverse complement strand
GGTTTCTGTGGCTTAAGCCCCTATGAAAGTGAAGGTAAAGCTACATATGCCACACACAGAACTCCCTAACTGCACAATTTCTTTTCTCCCCCAGCAGAAGCTCTCAAGGAAAGATCTTTTCATCTTCATTCTGCCTTGCAAAAACAAAGGTGCGTATTTTATGCCAAATATATTGTATATGAAAAAAAATACAGTAAATGATCATGTTCTACCAGGCAGGTAATATGGTAAAAAGGGTGCGCGATTCTTGAATGTTTATTCAGGGGAGTAATAGGGAGAAGCAGGAGTAGTAACAGTGCTACATGCAGCATTGTTAAAACAATATTAGAATACTACATGCAGTTCTTGTGTACATCTTTAAAAAATAATATTGAAAATTTAAAGAGTACAGATAAAAATACACAGAAATGATTCAAAGTCTGGAGAAACTGCTTTAACTTTCACCAAACAAGAGAAAGTGTAAACATGAAACTTTAGCCTAGTTAGAATACTCACTTGGTGAGGAAAGATCTGAATTGTGGCCCATATTCAAATGAGTATTTAATATCAAATAATTAAACATTCATTAGAGTGGGACTAGAAGGCAGGTTCAAGTGAGGACCCTATCTCTCATGGGAGTACCTTACCGGTTAGGATATATAATATTTAATTATTTTATGTAATGTGGACCAGCTATACCAAGGAATTAAAAGAGCCTGGTCCCAGCATAGCCTCTAAACTGGTGGTTTCCTTAGGAAACTCAGGTTCAAATGTCCACAGGAAAATTATCCCCACAAAAGCAACTAATACCCCGGGTGTGTGGTTCTCACCACTGAGGTGTTGACTGAAGGGGGAAAGTGGCAACAAGAGTATCTGTCATGCTTTGTGCAGGGCCTGAGTCATTAGGTAGTTCTTAGGAAAATCCAGTTTATAGATACCAGTGAGTCTTATGCATGAACTCAATACCAATCTGTTCAGCACTGTCAGGACTTAGCATTCCTAGAAGTGGACCTAAGTATCTTTAAGAAATTCTACTGTTAAGGACTGTCTATAAGAACAGGGTTAGGTAGCAGCGCAATCTCAATTGTGGGCTTTGATCTAGTCCCAGGTCCATGACTGGGGCTCCCAGGCACTAGTGCAATACAGATTGATTATAATTGTATATTTATAGGGTTTGGCTATACCACAGTGACAGTGTGTCCTGGTAGGGGAACAGCAACATAGCTATGGTAGGGTGAGTGGAGCACCAGTCCCAGATGTCAACTATGAGGGGCCTCAATTACCCGCTTTTCCCTAAGTCTTTGCCACAAGAGGGACAGCCCTGTCCTGGCCCTGCTCAGTCACAGGAGTCAGGTAATATAGTGCTGCACCAAAAAGAGTATCTGCAGGGTTGGAGGCAAGTGGGGCAAACAAAATGGTGCTTGCTGCTTCTCCCCAAGGAGCCTTTGTCAGAGCAGGCACAGCCCTACACCCAATATGTATGCATCTTGGGGATGGGGGCCAGATCAAATAGGGCACCATGGTCAGCTCCCAGGGAGCCCAGCCATGTAGATGCTATCATGGGAGCTGACACTGCTCCAGCAACAGCAATACTCTAGCCAGGCAAGACTTCCCTTCCTCTCATTCTCCCCTCCCCTCCGCTCCTTCCCATCAGGCTTACAGTGGTCAGTATCTCTTTGACTCCTACCCTACCCTGGATGCTCAATGAACTCACTACACCTCTCCTGGGGGGGACTACACCAGGGACTGAGTTCTCAAGAGCAGTCATATAGGGATGCCCAAGATGAACTCACCAGTGTATTTCCTAGTTAGGGGCATGCAAGGTGGAGAAAGCAGGTGGTGTGCGCTCAAAAACAGCCCAGCTAGAGTTCACTGCCACCGCAGTGCAGACAAGCCCTAACAGACTAGCTTCTCCGGATGCAGACAGAAGTGACAATTTTCGCCCAATCTGGCCACTAAAAGCAGTCTATAACCATGACCAAACACAAATGTACAGCTGCAGACTGCTTCAAAAATTGCATGAGGGGTCAGATGAAGATGTTTTAAAACACAGCATTTTCTTTAATTTGTGTCTATGTTGCCTGCCAGCCTACCCCTGTTTTAGAATGAGAGTGGGGAAGAGCAGAGGGAGTTCAGTCTGAGGTTTTTTCAGCCCCCACCCTCCAGCACCAGCTGGGGAGCCCCTAAAATGAGCTCCATCTGCTCTCTTTCCCCTGTCCCATTCTGAAAACAGGGACAGGATGGGAAGGAACAGGGACCATTGCTAGGGGAAACCAGCTGTAGGCTCACAACCAGTAGCTAGATTCCCCTCCTCCCTGGAACCAACACTGAACTTCTGTTTGGTCCAGGGAATCGTTGTGATCTGTCATAACTTCTACAAAGTGTTCTCAGTTACAGTGGGGAGCTGCACTTCTGTCTGCGCCCTCCACATAACTAAATTAGCACAGCCTCACTGAAGCCAGTGAAACCATACCACTTTACCGCTGAGGATGTGACTCTGTCTCCTTTACCAATTTCAGATTTTGACGCTGGTTCTTTACTACTGTGCACTTACACCATAGCTTAACTAACATGAGTGAGTGCAGAATTGTACTACACTGCTTTCTACAGCCCCTTTGCAAGTGTGTAAAAGATGGCCCACATGGAAATGTAGTCAAGAATCAGACTTCTAATTTAATTTTACTGTGCAGGACCCAACTGAAACACATGACAGTAATAACTATAATCTTTGATAAAATAATCAGATATCCTAGCTTGTAAACACAGCTATCAAATGCAGCTCATTAAAAATATTCATGAGGTTAGATTCGCTTGCTCCAGTATGTAATATGAAACACAGTTCTCTCTCACGAACCAGGCAGGACTTCTATTGAATTTAGTAGAATTTTGGACTTTAAAAGGACTGCAGAATTTTGTCCATAAATAAAATTCAACTGGTTATGCCTTTATCTTGTGTTTCTAATTGGCAATATTTTTAGGTCAACCATAATCCATTAGATAAATGACAGCCATACCTACCAATCACATTAAATGAAAGGGTGCTGTCATTGTTTTCATTATACATTCTTAATCAAAATGTTAGATTGCAGATGGAGTTTGGCATGGTCAGGGCTGACAATCAGTGGATTGTCAGCTCTCCCACAGGACCGAACTAGGTCGCAAACCAGCCCCAGTGGAAGTTCCAGGGCCAAAAATCAACTGATTGTTGGCCCCAGCCTAGACAGTCCCAGATCTCAAACTAGACTTGGGGCTGTCCAGGAGGGAGCCAACAATCTTCTGGTTGTGAAAACCCCACATCTGCCAGCTTTCACCAGGTCGCTGTGCTTGGAATCAAAGCCAAGGGACTTCACCTGCTGAGGACTACTACCCTACTGGGAGCTTCTGGTTCCCCAGGCCCAGCAGCCCTCCCAGAGCTGCCAGGGACAAGATGTAAAATTCCCAGCAGGGGAAGCTTTTTGGCTCCCCCCACCCCTCCCAGCCTTCCACCACCAATCAGCTGATTGTTGGTCCTAGGACTGAGACCTCCTCAAGGCCAGTTCCAGGCCCTCATGCAGTCTTTGCCCTAGAACCAGCAATTAGCTGACTGTCGGCACCAGACACATTTCATAGATATTAGGGCTGGAAGAGACCTTGGAAGATCTTTGAGTCCAGCCCCCTGCCCCAGGAGCAGGAAGTCAGCTGGGGTCATAGGATCCCAGCAAGATAGACATCCACATGATGGCGTTCAAAGTAGGTGCTTGAGCCACCTCCGGCGGCAGTCTATTCCAGACCTTGGGGCTCAGACAGTAAAGAAGTTCTTCCATATGTCCAGCCTCAAAACGGTCCTGAAGGAGTTTGTGACCGTTTGACCTTGTCATCCCTTGGGGTGCTCCGGTGAACAGATGTTGCCCCAGATCCTGGTAAGCACCCCTTATAAACTTATAGGTGGCTATCAGATCATCCCTGAGCCTTCACTTTTCCAGACTGAAGAGTCCCATAGCTCTCAGCTTCTCATCATAAGGTCTGTTTTCCTGACCTCTGATCATGCACATGGCTCTCCTCTGCACTCTCTCAAGCTTCTCCACATCCTTTTTGAATTGTGGAGCCCAAAATTGGATGCAGTACTCCAGCTGTGGCCTCACCAAGGCTGAGTATGATAGGAGAATGATGTCCTGGGATTTGCTTGAGAAGCATCTACGGAAGCAAGCCAGCATTTTGCTTGCTTTACTAGCTGCAGCATCAGATTGATGGCCATGTTCATCTTGTGGTCAGTCATGACCCTCAAGTCCCTTTCTTCCATACTGCTAGCCAGCGTAGCACTGCTGAGCCTATAAGCATGCTGCGATTTTTTCTTCCCGACATGGAGAACCTTGCATTTTTCGGTGTTAAACACCATCAGGTTCTTGTCTGCCCATTTCCTGAGCCTGTCAAGGTCAGCCTGAATCGCCCTCCTGTCCTCAGGCGTGGACGCTTTACCCCAAAGTTTGGTGTTGTTGGCAAACTTGGATAGTAAATTTCTGACTCCAATGTCCACATCATTAATGAAGATGTTGAATAATATAGGCCCAAGGACAGATCCTTGGGGGACCCCACTGGGTCAGCGCACAATGACAATTGACTTCCATCAACCACCACCCTCTGGGCCCGACCACGGAGCCAATTCCCCAGCCAGCGGATTGTGGTGAAGCTGAGGCTGCAGTTGGCCAGTTTTGCTAAGAGGTGACCATAGGATACCAGATCAAAGGCTCTTTTAAAATCAAGATATATAACATCAATCTCCTCTCCCTTGTCCAGGTGATAGGTGACCTGGTCGTAAAAGGAAATAAGATTGGTCAAGCAAGACCTACCCACAATAAACCCATTCTGGCTATCCCTCAGGATGTTTCCATTGGCCAGTCTGTTAAGAATGATCCCTTTGATAATCTTTTCTAAGACCTTCCCTGGGATAAAGGTCAGGCTGATGGGCCCGTAGTTTGCCGGATCCACTTTCCTCCCTTTCTTGAAGATAGGCACCACATTGTCCTTCTTCCAATCTTCAGGCACTTCATCAGAGTGCCATGAGTCCTCGAAGAGCTGTGCCAGGGTCTGAGCTATGATGCTTGCCAGCTCCTTGAGTACCCTGAGGTGTAAACTGTCAGGACCGGCTGACTGGAAGGTATCCAGCCTCTCAAGGTGTTCCTTCACAAGGTCAGCATTGATGGAGGGTAAGGAATCTCTTTCACCCAGGCCTTCCCATCCTGTAATGGGCAGGGGTGTCTCTTGGGACTGGCGAAAGACCAACGCAAAGTACCCATTTAGCACATGGGCTTTTTCCTGGGCATCAGTTGTCAGTTGTCCCATCTGGTTTAGCAGGGGTCCAATGCTACCCTTGCTTTTCCTCCAGCTCCCCACATATCTAAAAAGGACTTTTTATTGTCCTTGATACTTGTAGCTAGTTGGAGTTCCATTGCAGCCTTGGCTTTCCTGGTTCACTCCCTGCAGGTCTGGACCAGTGCAGAATATTCTTCCTTGGAGGTGGATCCGGTCCTCCATCTTTTGTAGGCCTTTCTTTTTAGATGCAGGAGGTCCACTAGTTCCCTGAAGAGCCAAGGGGACTGCTATGCCCTTTTGCTGCCTTTCCTCCAAGATGGAATAGACTTTGCTTGTGCATCCAGGATCACTCCTTTGAGGAGTAACCATTGATCCTGAACTCCCCTCCGCTTTGGGTCGTGGTCCCTTAGGGCCTCACTGACAAGCCTCCTGAACTTGTCAAAGTCAGTTTTCCTGAAGTCAAGGACTTCTGTGTTGCTGACTGACTTGCCAGCTTTACGGTGGATGGTGAAGGTGATCAGCTCGTGTTTACTGTCACCCAGCTTCCCTTCAATCGTTAGGTTGCTGATTAGGTGGTCCCCTGTTGCCAGTACCAGGTCGAGCAGCGCTTTGCCTCTCATCAGCCTGTAGACTTCTTCAGTCAGATAGAGATCATCTATGCATGTGAGGAAGCTTTGCGACCATTTGGATTTGGCCAAGCACTCTTCCCATGACGTGTCTGGGTAGTTGAAGTCTCCCATGACAACCATGCACCAGAAGCATGCAGCCTCAGCCAATTCCCTGGAAAACTCCTGGTTAAGCTCTTGATCCTGGGTGGGAGGTCTGAAGAAGACTCCCACCACTGTGTCCCCTGTGCCGTGTTCCCCAAAGATTTTAACCCAGAGGGTCTCCAGTCGTCCACCCTGGGTGCTAATGTTAGCTTCCAGGGATGCGTAGCTCTCCTTGATGTAGAGAGCTACACCCCTGCCCCTTTTGTCCATTTGATCTCTCCTGTACAGGGTATAGCCGTCTATACCTGTGGTCCAGTTATGGGTGGAGTTCCACCAGGTCTCCGTTATCCCTATGACATCATAATTATTTGTGTTAAGTAGGAGGACAAGCTCCTCCTGTTTATTCCTCAAGCTCTTGGCATTTGTGTACAGGCATGCAAGTGTCCCTTTAGGGGCCCTTGCCTTGCCTACAGATCATTCCAGGGCCAGGGCGGGGTGGGCTCCCTTAAGTGCCTTGGCCTGCTGGCTTTGCAAAGGTTGCTCAGTGAGTCAGCAGTGGCGGTAGTCCCCACATCCCCTGGTGGGCTTAGTTTAAAGCCCGGTGGAGCAGGTCAGCCAGCCTGGCTGAGAAGAGCCTCCTCCCCAGCGAAGAGAGGTGAAGGCTGTCCCTTCCCAGCAGCTTGATGCCTCTCTCACCAAAGAGTGGACTGTGGTCATGGAAGCTGAAGCCTTCACGATGACACCAGCACCGCAGTTTTTGATTCACTACCTCAATCTTCCTCTCCCTCCTCAGCCCATAGCCCAAAACTGGGAGGATTGAGGAAAACACCACCTGCACCTCCAACCCCTTAAGCCCCACTCCCAAATCCCTGTAGTGCTTCATGACCTGGCTGGGATTGCTCTGAGCCATGTCATTCATGGCCACATGGATAACGAGCATAGGGTAGTGGTCAGTGAGCTGGAGGAGCTTAGGGATCCTCTCCGTGATGTCTCAGATATGGGTTCCAGGGAAGCAGCAGACTTCCTGGGTGAAGGGGTCGGGGCAGCCAATTGCCCCCTCAGTCCCCCTCAGGATGGAGTCTCCCACAACAAACACTTTTGTCTTAGGGAGAGTGGAGGTGGTAGCTACAGTTGAGCCTGTGTTGCCTACAGGATCTAGCAGCTTAGCAGCCTCTGCTGGGGCTGCAAGAGGTTCATACCAGTTGCAAAGCTCCAGTGGGGCAGGGACCTTGGTGCAGTGGGCCTTGGGTCCCTTGACCACCTTGATCCAACCCCTTGGCTGGACAGAATGGGAGGTCCCCAAGTCCTCCCTTGTCCTGGAAGGTGACCTTGGCCTACCCTCCACCTCCAGGGGGTTAGGGGCCTGGCAGTAGGAGTCTATCTCCTGCTCACCATCCCTGATGGCACACAGTCTCTGGACTGCAGTCTGGAGCTCCTCCAGCTGGCACACCAGAGACCCCAAAAGGGAGCAGACCTCACAAGGGAAGGTGGCCATGCTCCCAGACCCCAGAGCCTGAAAAAAGTGTCAAGCAGCCCCCACAGTTGAGAGCCAGGGGCTCCATTGGCATGGAGCCTGGAACCATGGGCTCCATCTGGGTGGAGGCCTCCGAGGCACCAGAGGGGGAGGCTGCAGTCTCCAAGGGACCCTCAGGGTATGGTGTGTGCCCATCCACATGGTGCTGCTGGTAGGCCAGTTGCGGCTGGGACTGTCTTGCCTAGGGTGCGCTGGCAGGGTCTCAAGCCCTCCTACTGGCCCTCCTGCTCAAACTCTGCGCTAACTCATGCACTGGGCAGACAAGCGTGCCTGTTTGCATGACCTGTTTGTGAGGCTCTGGTCGTGTGGCTCCCTGGGGGGCTGGGCGAAGTAGGAGCCAGGGCGGGACGAGAACCTCCTTGGATCCACTCAGCTGCCTCCTCAAAGCTGTCTGGGTTAATCCCCTCCCACCATGGGCCCTGCTTACCTCCAGCTGTGCTGGGGGTCAGCAGGGTGCTCCGCAGCTGCTGGGAGTCGCTGGGGTGGCTTCGGGGAGCAGGGGCACAGCAGACTTGCACCCGCGCATCTCTTGCCACTTCCAGAGCCTGACTGTGAAATTTAAGGAGAAATTAAAATGAGAATGTAATAGGGTTACCTTCTCAGCCCAGTCTCTACTTCCAGTCTTCCCCCATCGCTGGGCAGTCCACTTGCTCCACTCACCTGCCACACCTTGATCAAAATAAAGTTCAGCTGTTATTGAGCAGGAGACTACCTTTTGTATGCCCTGGTGACTAGGGCCATAAGTCCACACTCTGAACACCCCTGTATGTGCCCCATGCCTCACACTGTTCCACTGTGTATTAGCTCTCTGGCCTCAGTCAGACGCAAACTGGGCACACAGTTGTAGCTGTACCATACCACCCTGAAGGGCCACTCTCATGCCACCCCTGTCTCACTGGGGTCCCTTTCACTCTGATGGCTCTCACCCGGCCCCTTTCATGCAGGCCCCTCTCCTGGGCCACATTCATACCGCCCAGCCTCACCCGGCTTTGGGCTTGTCTCTCCGTGCCTCAATCAGCCCCGGCACAGTCTGTTGGGCATCTCCCGCTGCCCTCACCTGAACGTTTGCTGAGCAACTCTACAACTGTTATCCTACTTCACTCCTGGCCTCATGCTGCCTGGGCAGGGCCCTAGGTCTCTCCTCCAGCCTGGACTCTGCCTCAGGGCTGGACTCCCCCTGCTCTGCTGGAATACCACCAGGGATGTGGGGCTTGGGATATAAGGTGCCCCTTCCCACTCTTCACCAGGGAGGTAACTGGCCTGGCATTTCCTGGAGGTTCTCATGCCACTAGGAGCCCCACCAAGCCACCCTTCCCCAGGTGGGTGCAGTTTCACATCTTACCCAGGACAACAGGAGCCCCCACCTCCACATAGCCCCTTTCCTTACCTCCAGGTCCCCAAGCAGGAGCTTAGTTGGCTGATGTTGCTGCCTCCCTTGCTAGCAGCCAAATGCCTCTTTATATAGTTGGCCTGCATTGAAAAGTGGCTGCTGCAATCAGCCACATGGAGGCTGCCTGCTCCAGTCCTTAAAGTGGCAGGCACCGAAGATGCACTGCCACATAGAAATTAAAATGCTCTACATTATACATGAAACATTTTTAGGGCTTGTTTGCCATTTTCTGGCACCTTTAACTAGGTACAAGTGTAGAACCCTTGCCATTTATGCCCCAGTTAACATGCTAATGGGGGCATGTTAACATGCCTCCATTAGCATGTTAATCAGGGCACAAATGTAACGTGTAGAGGGACCTTAGAAAGGAACCCAACCACCAAACACCGAATCTGGATTTGATCATCTTTAAAGTTCATTGGGTTTGGACTCAAGAGTTTTGGTTTGAATCCATTTCTATTAATGTCTTTTAAACGTAAAAGGACTTTTTTCCCTGCTAAACCCAAGGATCTGGGTCTCTCTTGCAGCTGTAGACATCATCGCTAACAAATATTGTCTTAACCCTGCAAGCAGCACAGCTTGGAAAGACCCCTGCATCTACACATTAAAGACAATGTACTTCTACACAAGCATAAAGACACGCTGGCCAGCATACAGGACTAGAGTCTAAAATGGGCAGGTCCTGTGACACTGTTCAGTGCCAGTTTTTGGTGTTAGCTTTGAAGAAAAAACATGAATACAATGCCATCTATTTGTTTGGTTAGAGGCCTTGAAAAAAATATTATTATAAAATGTACAGGTCATATTTAAACACTGGTTAGTTCATTCAAATATAATTTCAAAAGTTCTTAACATGGATAGGATATTCCACGTGGCTTTTTCTCCATATAGATTGTAAAAAAAATTGAGATACACTCTGAGCACCCAGAGCTGATATTAGTATACTGATCCTCCTTATATCCAGGGCCTGTATTGGAAGAAGGGATGAAGACTTAGCAAACTCAAGTATTGGCAGGACAGGCTGAAGGAAAGTAGAGGAATCACACTTAAAAACTGCCTGCTTTCAGATTTGTAAATGATTGAGGGCTGAGAGCTGTATACTGAACTAATCCTGCCTCCTCTGCCAAAGTAACATGCAAAAGGGATAACACTATGCCTCTCAATTCATTAAATTTCCTTCTGCCAATACTATTCCACTGGGTATGGTTTTTTCCTTTATATTTGCTCTGATTTCCCCACCCCCCGCCCCCACCCCTTTTAGATCCCTGATTTTCAGTTTTGTTAGGAAGAAATCTGAGTTTGGGCTAAATTTTCCAAGCCCACAATATTTCAGTGGCTTTCAGGGTTAAGCAAAATGTATTTGCTCATCATTATCAGCAATCAAAAGTTACATAAGCAGAACCCACCTTCTCACAAAGTTTTCCTGTGAATGTTTCTGCGTAACATTTCACAAGAAACACTTGCATGTTTCACTGTAATGGAATAATTGGCTCCCTTATAAATTGTCTTATGGTAGCTAGATTATAAATGTTTTTGTTTTACCAAAGTTTCCCCAAATGAATAAGCAAGCTATCATTTTAGCATGTTGTTGTACAGCCAATTGCACTGATATCCTCAAGGAATAGAAAATGTGCCTCACTGGTGTAGCTGATTTGATATGAAATGTGTTCGCTGAAAGATGAACATTCTGGCAGCATGTTCTTTTGTTACAATAAATAAGGTATTAGCAGAACCTGCATACTTTAGCAAGACTATCTGCTAAAGATCCAAAACTATTTCCATCTCCATCAATATTTTACTTCACTTTCAAAAATACAAGCATGGTAAAAAGATTACACTCCAAGAATGAATTCACATGTAGAGTGTTGGTATAGATTGGTGTTGGCATCCCTACTATTTAAAAATCTGCATGCTAAAGTCTCTGCGCTTCATCTGACTAGCTCAATATTGAATACCAGCTCTGTTAAGTTAAAAGGATTTCTGGTTTGTTTCAACTTGAAAGTGATTTAATATGAGGCCCACAGAGAAAATCTGTCTCAGTAATCAAATTATAACAAGTAAGGATTAAAAGTATTAAGAAGTGTAAGCAATCTTTTAGCTGCCCTGTGTTCCTGAGGTCATTTGAAGCTGGCTGTGGGAATAAGTAAAATAAAACAACAAGAAGAAAAAAACCCAAAGTATTACAGAAGTGAATCAAAGAATGCCTTTCAGGATTAAATTATAGTACAAAAAAGAGGCCGAAACATTTTCCAGGATCCTTAATTCATTTGCATTTAGGGAATAGAAGTTCAAAAGCTCTTAGCATATTTTAATAGCACTCTTTCTTTCCTACACCATACAGCTGACTGCAGTAACTCTTAAATATCTAATATTTTTATCTAAGGTATTCATTAAAAGTTGATACTATCAGGACACACAGTCAATTAAAGAGCTCACTGTTGCCCAGCTAGAGGGGAAGGGAAGATGGAACATTTTTATGTGTATCCCATAGCTCAAATTCAGTATGAGACACTAGTGATAGATGCATTAATATCAGATAGCTTTTCAGTACAGATGCAGAGGTTGTATCCTCAGCACCAAAACCACCATGGCAACCATACTTATAGGCATACTTTTTTGGCCATTTCAGCAGAGCTCAAGGATAGAATTGGCATGGGGAATGAGCTGCCTTCTCACTCTGAAGCTCATCCCTGCACTGCCAACTTGAAGCTCAGGGTTGAAGCTTTTCTAATTACTGCTGAAGCAGTTCTTTTGGCACCCTTCACTACAACTAAAATCATTATGTATTTATTTAAGGAACATGCATAGGTATGTTATAGGCAGACAAGGTTCCTTGGGTGAATTTGATATCTTTTATTAGACCAACATATTGTAGGTATGTTATACAAATTCCATGAGTCCAATTCTGCTAAGCATTACTCTATTGCAGCTGCCTCTATTGAAGTCAGTGGGGCAATTGTCAGAAATAAGGACTATTGCTCTGAGAAAGAGTTTGTGATTTATCTGCTCTAACAGTTAGGCAGAAAATGGACATAATAAGTCATGAAAACTTAGTTATGTGCTGGCATGTTGTTCTGATAAAACAAAACAGTTCTAACCAGTTTTTCCAGTGTATCTATTGGCCTGTAAGACTCTATACAATTAATTTAAAATGACAGCTCCTTTACAGCTTGCCGGTGCTGTGGAACTTATTGTACATGAGAGAAGTAGGGCCTTTCAGAGTGCCCAAGTGACCAAGGCAACTCGTCTCTTAGGAAAGGGCAGTATACTTCCTGCTATGCATACAGCCACATCCATTACTTGCCATCTCACCTCACTTCTCAGCACACTCTTGGGAAACCTATCTCCACAGATGGTATGAGCATAGTCAACTCATGTGCTAAGGAGAATTTATGGGCTACATGTGTGTCTTGTCATTGTGCAGGAAACCCAGGAGGAAAAAGCTCAGAATCTTTGGCTATCCATACTTTAAGACTTTAACAAATTTGTCCTGCAAGGCCTGGAGATCTAGCTGCAATTCATATTCCTTGACAATGCAAAATTCCTTAGGCATGGTTTTAAAAAAGCCCAACAAATTACGTATACCCAGCCAAAGCAGTCAGTGAAACGTTGTATCTATTAAAAGACTGCTTTAAATTATCATCCTTCATAGGTACACCTCCTGGAAAAATAGGGAGTGAAAACTATTGTGCATATAGGTAACGGGGGGTAGCAACCTTTAATTGGAGGGGGACACAGCCAAAGAGGAGCTCTGGGGAATGAGCAGTGTTAAATGGCTGACCAGAGAGCTCATAGTGGGGACTGTTTCCAAAGGATATAAACTGGACTGTTTTCTTGTTTTTTCTCAGTAACTAAGCTGAACATGCCTTATCTGTTTAGCTTATGTTAACAGTCAATCTGGAGATGTTTAAAAAACATATTTTTATTTGTGCTAATTATATTATCTCTTTGAATAGGTCTTGTTCTTGCTAAGATTACTATTGTGTAGGTAATTCTGTACAGATATCCTTAGAGCAAATGGAACATCATAATGCTGCTGACAGGTACAGTGTTTCTAAAATGTAATACCCCCACATGCACACTTAGCATCTGTCATGCAGTGTGGAGAATAGGGTCCCACCCCTGTGGGTGGTGGTGCCATCATGCTGCAGTAGGTAAATCAAGAAGAAAAGCCTGAAAGACTAAGGCAGAGACAAGAGATATCTGAGCACTGGTTCAAAAATGTTACATATAACACTAAAATGTATGTACTAGATGAGTATAATAGGTATATATTATAGAATTATATCTATTATATTTTTTACCTATATGTACATGTTATGTACTGTATCTTTGAGCTAGAGACAACTGAGAAAAACGGCATTTTAAAAAAAACTTGTCAACTTGTTTGTCAAAAAGTTTCAGAATGTGAAATTTTTCAATCAGTTCTAAGAGTTATTATGAAGTTGTTTTTGAAAAAAGGATACATATGTTGTTTTATCTTGTAAGGATGTGAAACTTCTTTATATATTCACAGAAAGTACAGTGTTGAAGCCTAAAACATTTGACAGTATCTCTTTAAATTTATCATGCCTAATTATAAAAGCAGTGTTACTTAATGCAAGTTATATTTGCCTTTTCTCCTGGTCTTTATATTTAGTGTCTGTGTTGCTGTTACATTCCCAGATGTGGAAACAAAGCTAAACAGAGGCTGCTGCTAATTATGGCGTATAAGCCCACATGAAGTCCAGATGTAAATGTGTGATTACCCTTTCTATCCACTGCTGCTTACATTTGTTTTTAATATATGATTATGTAAGTTTGCCTAGATCTCACCTAATTTTATAATAGTCTGGCTGAAGCTTGGCCCTCTGCTGGGAAAGTCTGTATTGTTTAGGGGCCTGCTTCTACCTCTACTGAACTCAGTATATATTTTTCAAAGGGCACTCCTTAATAAGGGTCTGATCATGACTTTTTTAAATAAGGCATTGATTGTAAAGGGAATTTTGCCTAAGGAAGATATCAGGTCCTTAATGGCAACTCTCAGTAACACACAAGCTCTATTCTTTGAAGGGACATACTGGAGCTGGGACAGTTGCTAGCTACTATGGTCACAGGCTGAGCATAGAGGAGAGCAGGTTGTCCTAGGACTTCATTCCTGTACATATTCTAAGCATGGTCAGGAACTGGTGGAGAGGGCATAACATCCCCACAGACAGCGCAGTTATTCTGACCCACCAAGTATGCTGCTCTCAGAATCACAATCAGCCTTCCAGGCAACAAGGCAGACTGCACAATGGATGTGATGCTCCATGCTTTGTGTGGGTAGCAAAGCCACAATGTACTGTCAAGGAATAAAGTGTTACTCACCATGACTCTAGATGGGAAAAGTTGGCCCCAAATAAGGATGCCAGATTTGGGACCTTAGATTGGATGTATAATTAAAAACATACATAAGTTTTCCTATAGCTACTCTGCCACTGTTTGGTGGAAGAGAGAGGAGGTGGCTGTCTGTTTCAGGGCATGTGTAGATGAAACAGGTGCCCTAAGTTGAAGCAGTGGGTTTTAAAAAACACTGCTTCAATTTAGGGCTGATGAAGCCCTGTGTCATGCACACACCTGACTGACGGCGGGGAGGGGAGGGCGAGCTGCCGGCAGGCGGAGTGGTCCCTGGGCTACAGCGGGGGCTGGTGCTTCCCTCCATGGCAGCAGCGCCCCACCGCCAGGCAGCACCCGCCT
>NW_005842263.1:1125190-1134129 GCF_000455745.1 Alligator sinensis | reverse complement strand
CCGGGGGGGGCCCCCCAGCTAGGGAGGGAACCCCCAGGCCACCACGCAGCTCAGGCAGGCAGGCTCCAGGGGGGTGGGGAAGTAGGAAAGATCAGGCTCACCACTTTTTTGGGGCAGATCCTGCTTTCTTGGGCTGCTACCAAGCTGCCTGCAGGGCTTCCTGCAGAGCTGCAGAGCTGCATGGAGCCTGGTGCTTCACTCCGCGACTATAGGGGCATTCAAGTAGTTTTAGTTTGCTGCGCCCCAAGTCATTGAAGGTGCATTAAGCCGACGAATTTCCTGCAGCGGCTGGAATTAATGTGCAATACGCCGCTGAGGTGTGCAAACACCAATACCATTAAAGCGGTGCAAGAGCGTTTAGCCCTCTTTAAAGTGTCATGCACGCACACCTCTCGTTTTGTCTACACACAGCTCATGACATTACATTTGGGGCCAACTCCACAAAACCAAAGTAAGCAACAGCAATGTCTGGTGAGCAGCGCATTCTCAAACAGTGACATAGATGGCAATCTGAATAAAAATATTCAATACATGTCAGCCAGTTAAGAGGTGTGCTTGGTAGCCGTGTTGGTCTGAGACAAGAAGACATACAAAAAGCTAGAACTCTTGGTTCCAAAACAATACCTTTTATTAGACCAACTGGTGCTCTGGGAGGCATTGGGGGGGGGGGCACTTTAATTAGCAAGCGTTTTTAATTAAAAGTACCTGAGAGTCACATGTATCAGCATCCCCCATGTTGAAAAATGGTGGCGGGGTGCTTTGAAATAAAGCTCATCAAACAAACTTTAGTTCAAAATGCGCAGCCACCATTTTTCAGTGCAGGCATGCTAATATACATGACATCAGAATCTGCTGGAGCACATTTATTTCCATGCTCCAGCAGACTCAATTAATCAATTAATCGAGTCTGCTCTGACATACTGGATTTCCAGCATATCAGAGTCAGCTTCCAGCATGTGTATGTGAGTCCTTAATGTCATCTCTTTGTACTCCCAGGAATTATCTCCTCCTCTACATCCCTTGTCATTGGAGTAGTGTAGAGTGAAAGATGTTAACTGATTATTTAAAGATCTCCACACACACTTGTCACCACCTGCAACATGTCTCCAAACTGTGGTCTGCTGTATTCAAATGAAGTCTTGCATTTGAAGTCAAGCCTTCCTCAGCAGAAATAACTGTGATATACAGCAATAGAATAAGATTAGGACAAAATCTGAGGAGATGATTTTAAAAGAACCGAAAGATTATAAAGCTAAACACTTTCTCAGAGACAGTGGTTGTCATGTTCACCATTTCTACAACTTTTTTTCCCTTGGATATACTAAGTAAACATTTATTGAAGTGGGTCTCAGTGATACAGAAAATACATTAATTGATTGCTGCTTGCAGTCAGAGATGGGTGAAGAAATCCAGGAGACACATACTATTTCAGAATTTGGTTTTCTGTTGAAACTGAGGTTCCAGTGACACAAAAGTCACTCAAGCAACTGAGGAGCCAGAGTTTATTCTCTGATGAGGCCTTGGACTGCAACAAAGTAACTAATTTTGACTGGGTTGAATACAAAGGCATAGAGAAAACATATTAGCTTATGTTGCAGGGATCATTGAATAATGTGTGCCTGGCTAGGAAAAACGTATTTAGAAAAATACAGTTGTATAGGTGAGTTGTTATTTTTCTACAGCAATCCTTTTTTTAAGGCATAACTCATGAGTGATATATCTGGTATATTACCCAGAAAAAAATAAGTAAGACAACATTCAAGGGTATTACATATAAAACCAAATGCTTTTGGTTAGCCAATCCTTGTGCTCAAAATGCTCTGGAAAGAAGAAAAAGCTTGCTTTTTGACAAGGGCTAGGGTCACAGGAAACATGAGAGCAATTGCAGACCTCATTTGTTCACACATTTTCTTTGTGCACATGTGCAAATAGGGTACTCATGAACACTTGTGAAACCATGGTCATTTTAAAGTCATATGAAGCCACACAAATGTTAGTTTTTAAGAAGAGAGAAAGGCTTTTGGTTTAACGTGCAAATAAACAAAAGTTTTTTCCAAGAAATTACTGAGTATTAATTGAATTACAGCCTATCTTTGGGCTAGAACACAAAGCACAATAGTATTCTTCTTTTAGAGAAGGTGAAACATCTATAATCAGGCGCAGCTCAGTCAGAAAAATGGAAAGACTTTAGCCAGAATTGAGAGAATAAATTGTAATAGTACATTTATATCATTAAATGTTACATAAGCTATAAAAACCCACAAAAGAGACATTCTTTTTAAAATAGATTATTGGTTTTGTTAAAAATGGCCCACTAAACTGTTAGGTAAATGTGTTTCCTAGGAAACATGAAAGTGATACAACCTTTGCCATCTAGGGGCCTGATCCTGTGAAATGCAGAACGAGCTCTGTGGTATTTAGAGAATTCGCTCACTGATTTCATTGGAAATCAAGTGAGCTGTGCACCTCCTTTGATATGGTCAGCACTTCCCAGAATATAGCTTTAAACACTGATCTCTTGGTTCTCACATTTTCCAAAGCTATGATTTGGCAAGCTGACTTTGGCAAGCCTTACCTTGGTATCAAGCACATTTCTTTCCAAAAGTGTTGGAGGGCTTTTGCCATAACTGCCGTTGTGCTTCAATCCAAATTTGAATTTCTTGGAACGCACATGGGGACAAGCAGTCAACAGATTTGTGAAATGCAGACCAGTGCTTTGCCTCGTTCCTTCAAGCATTCGTCTATCTTGGAACAGAATCTATTCAAGTCCACCCCGGAGGGATTCAGACAGAAAACAGCATAGCACAGAAGACTGAATTGGCAATCAACTCCAAAGAAATAAACTTTGCTCCTAATATAAACTCAAAGGAACAACAAAATAATGGAGAACCTGTTGTTGAACAGATAACCAATTGCCTGCATTATCCAAGATTAGGTGTAAGTACACTGATTTGGTATCAGAAACAATTATAAGAAGCAATCCAATACTTGAATTCAACTACAGGGGTGGGGGGGAGGTTAGAGGGTTTGGGAAAGTTGTTTATTTGCTTGTTTTACTGGGGCAGGGGGAGGTTGGCCTTTAGTAATATTTAGTCATCTTTTCTTCTTTCTATTTTTTTCCCCATTCCTCAATCCCATGAAGCACAGCTGGGCCTAGGAGCTGAAGTGTTGAAATACCGTGACAGGTAGCTCTTGTTGTATTCTGTTTCCAGCTTGATCGGAAACAGAAGACCAGAGTCAATGGAAGATTTATCAGAATAAAGGCTGAGACCACCCCATACAAAATACTGTCCTTAGGAAATTTCCAGACTAACCAGTCAGAGACTAGGGCATGGGAAGTCTATAGCTATAGTTGGAGCAGAGTTTCAGGTAGGCTGGGAACCAGGACTGAAAATAGGAGTGAGGTAAAACCTAAACCCAAGGCTAGAACTAAGAACAAGATAAAGGTTTAACCTTAAGTAGCCCTTAGGAGCTGGAGAAAGCACAATGCGTAGACACCTCATTGCTTTTATGGCAGACTCCTGAGTAAGGGACAGTTACTCAGAGCTCCTGTGGAGGATGGTCTAGCCCAGTTATCTTACACTGAAGGCATGGTTATACATGTATGCTAGCTGTTTGGCACTTGGTCAATGTACAGCTGTGCAAAGTAAGATGGTTCAAACAAGATTTTAGATTTTGGGGTACTTAGCTGAACTAAGATGAATTTTGGAATCATTTAAGCCAGCAAAGTGATGCCATTTTACACTATCTGGATCTTAACATTGAGCCACATATTGGATGAGTTGTGCCAATTGGGGCTAAATTTTCACCACAGACACATAAATTAAATACTAGCATGGCATGTAAGAGGAAAGCTTAGTGTAGCATCTCTAAAGAAAAATTTGAGTTTAAAAAAAACAGAGGCCTAATGCTGAACTCATAACAGTGTATTAAAGGAGTAAGTCTAGTTGACAACAGTGCAGCCAGAGTAAGTCTAGTTGACAACAGTGCAGCCATGCTGGTGTAAAACTGGTAAAAAAAAAAAACAGAATTAATTCCGTAAAAGATAACATCATAATTGCAAAAGCTGCCCAGTAAAACAACTGTGCAAATGTATTTACCACCATAACAACTCTGGTATCTTTATTGCAAGAAGCAATTATTTCTTAGGGTAATATCTTTTATTGGACCAACTATGTAGCAGAGTTAGACAAGCTTTCAAATGCAAGACATTCTTTGTCAGGTCATTATTATTTTCTTAGCAAGATATAATTTAATTTATACATATATTCATATATTCATTTGATCATACATATATACATAGATATACATGTAGGTATATGCATGTGTATGTGTGTATAGTTTTATATATATAGCTAGTTATATAGTTATATATATAGTTATAAAGTTGTATATATAGTTATATCTATATAAATATATATATAATTAGATCTATATATCTACATATATATAGTTAGATAGTCATAGACACACATATGTGTGTATGTGTATGTCTTTACTGGTCTCACCCCAGTGTCCTGTTCAAATACTTGTGTTGCAGAAGCTTTTCATTCAGCAAAGCAGGGAAAGACATGGCTGCTTCCTGTCAATTCTGCACCATGAATCAGCCATAGGGGTCAATGGAGGTAACTCCAACCCCTTCAAGATTTACTGAACCATTGAGAGAGAGAGAGAGAAAATGAGCAGAATGACTTTGCAGCCATATAATTAAGGCATTTACCTGGGAAAAGGGAGACCAGGGTTGCCTTCCTTGTTTCTGTATTTTGTCAAATGACTGTATGAGAGCAGGGAGTTGTATTCTGTTCTTAGTGGTACCAAATGAGGGTCCTACCTACTAGCCGACAGAGTCATGCTATCTCTTGTTCTCTTGCATTGTTTCCTTCTTAACTTTCCTTAACCATGTATGCTTGATTCTTTTCAGCATAGTGGAAGAACGGTGGGGAATGTCCCACTATCCAGAATAATGTCTAGCCAGGTGGTATTGAAACTGTCTTTAGAGCTTAAGCATATGCTCTTGAATCCCCTTAAACTGAACCTGGGTCTTCCATTTTCTCAGTGCGTACTGTAACCTTATGCTATAATATAAAATGTGAAGCAATACAGCCATATTTAAAAGGACAGGGTGGCTGTAACTTTATTTTATAAAGAGCCTGATCCTGTCCGCATGTGTGTTATACACGTTCAGAGAACATCTATTAGATTGAGCCCCTCAAGAGAGTTAGGCAGAAGAACACTGGCAAACAACTTTTTAGTGACTCTACTGTGCAGTAGCCTAATAATACTGTGCAGTAGCATATTAACACTGTCCATGCTGTGATGCACTACTGTGCAGCGTTATTAGACTACTGAGCAGTAAGCATCTCGTGTAAACATGCCCAGTTATTAACCAGTTAATTGCATAATAAAACATGTAGCAGGGAGCAGGGACCTAAAATATCAGCACCCTTATGCTTTGCTGGTTTACTGACTTCCTACATCATTTTTTTTCATTTCTTTTTATTAGTCTTTAAGTCAACATTTTTTTTTTGCAGGAGGGGAAACGATTTCCAACCCAGATCCATTCTGTGCCCAATGTATTGGACTTTGCTATAATAATTTTTCTTCTGCCTGTATTCTTCTAAGTAGGATTTTGTGTAAGGGCAGTTATTGTATAATAGTTCATAGTTATCACCA
This sequence comes from Alligator sinensis, assembly GCF_000455745.1. NCBI lineage: Eukaryota > Metazoa > Chordata > Crocodylia > Alligatoridae > Alligator > Alligator sinensis. The sequence continues at coordinate 1,128,456 of NW_005842263.1, read as the reverse complement.
GTGGTGATAACTCTCACACCCCACATAGTTTTTGACTGGCATGCTACTGCACAGTGTTATTAGGCTCCTGCACAGTAAGCATCTTGTGTAGATGCGCCACATCTAAACTGGATGCTTATTGAACAGTAGCCTAAGAACACAGCTCAGTAGCATGCTGGTAAAAACCTGTGCTAATAAGCTACTACACAGTGTTATTAGGCTATTGATCAGTAAGCATCACAAAAAAGCATGCACCAGAGCTACTGCACAGTAATTGTAGTTACTGTGCATTTAGTTAGTACTTCAATAAGCAAGTACTAAACTAAATGTGCAGTAACTACTGTGCATTAATGAATATGTGGACACACCCGCTGAATATTAAAGTAGAAAGAAAAAAGGACCACAAAAGGACATTTTTGGGTCCCACTGCTTTGAATTACAAGTACATAAAAAGATTCTCCACTGGAAAAAGAGGCCAAACTATGCCCAAAAGAACCTACAATCCCTTAAGTGCCCAGAAAGCAGGAAAGAGCTGAGTACTGTCATGAGTACAGAGCTCAATTTAAAAAAAAAAAGAAAGGCTAGAAAACTGTTCCCAAAGCATTTCATATATATATTAAGCAAATTTTGTAAAAGGGCAGGGCAAAGTGGCACTTCAGAGACTAACTCATTCAGCAACATTTTAGCTTTTGTAGGCAATAGCCTATTTTGTCAGATTTAGTCTGTCAGATGTAGTACAAGGGGTAGTCATGTATTTTCCAATGAAACACTATCTTCATTAGAAAATGCCAATTTATTGAAACCCATTTGCTGTGGGACCATTCCAGTTTTGATTAAACATTCATTGGAAAAGGTTTCTCAGACCTAAGATGGAATTTCAGGTCAAAATGAGACAGAAAGACCCACCCCAAAATAATTGTATGGGATGTGAGAGAACAAGGTTCACATCCTCAGTGTGAATCAAGAAGGCCAAAGACTTGACCTGAATCTCCCACACCTCAGGTAATTGCTGTAACCTGTTCTCTCTCTTTTCTTAGTCATGAAAAATGTTGTGAGATCTCAGTTTAAGTCCCAGGGCATAATGGGAACATTTTTTGAAAACTCAACAATTTTTTTACAGAAGGGAAAATTATTTCCTACCTAGATCCCTTTCTGATATTTAGTCCTATGCCCAATGTACTGGACCTTGCTATAATTGTCTCACAAATGATTCCTCTTCCTAGAACACAATAGGCCAAGAGCTCACTGTGGCCAACATCTGCTCAATATGGTAGAGAAGGAGACATAGACGATTCAGTTACAGATCCTTGATTCTCTGCCAGTGTTGGCTGTTGCCCCAAAATATATTAGAGCAGCCCCTGAGCTATTCTAATCTAAACCAGCTGACAGTGGTCTTAAAAGGTACTATCTGCCAAAAGAAAATAGTTGGAGAACAGTAGCATTGCAGCCACCCCCACCTTCCCCTGGCACCACTGCCTAGACCAAGACTGGTAGGACAAATCAAGCTAAGCCAGCTCTATGTCTAATGAAAACTCCCTCATGCTGGGGGAATTTTCACTTGGCCAAAATCAACCAATAGCACAATAATACAAAGGGGCCAGAACAGGGAATAGATCTGGCCCAATTTCTTTTGGCATATCATTCTTGTTAACTCATTAATTGAGAAAATCTCCTCATTTTTAAGGATGTGTGCTGTGGTGTCATGCTGTGATGATCTTGCAGTGTTATGTTATTCTGTATGATATAACTCAATGTCACTGACACATCCCAAAATAAGAGGTCACCTCAAGGAGAGCATCAGCCAAGAAATCTGACAAGAAACAGCTTTCTCCGTGCTAACAGAGCCAAGATTTACAGAAAAGACAGTTTCTGAAGACTAAAAGATAGCAACACCACTGGTGATAACTGTGAACTATTACACAATAACTGCCATGATTACACAAAATCCTACTTAGTAGAATACAAACCAGAAGGAAAGTTGTTTGAAGAGGCATATTTTCTTGTATCAAAAATACAATGAAGACCTTGACATAAAGGAACATACCTGTTAAAATAAGAAACTTCCAGTGATGAACACAATAAATAAATAAAAGTAATCTCTGTCTCTCTGTGTATATAGAGCTGTGGTTGTCAACCTTGTTAGACTCAAAGCACCCTTCAAAAAATGCCAGTTCCTTGTTTTCTCTCATTTTTTGAATAGGGAAAAATAGTAGAGCAATTCTTATGTTGCAAAAAAACTCAGAAAGACCACATCGGGTCAAAATGTTTTTGATACTATGGATTTCTATTTGAAATCTCTGGCCATTTTTACACGTGCTTCCAACGTGGCGCCAGGTGCTTTTAGTTAGCAAGTCATGCTACTTAAAGGTACCTGCGCATCATGTGTATCAGTGGCACAGAGCATCCCCATTCTGAGAATATGGCGGCTATGCGCTTTGAACTAAAGCACAGCGAATATGTTTTAGTTCAAAGCACACCACTGCCATTTTCAAAGCACAGAGGTGTGCTGCGCTGCTGATACATGTGACATGCAAGGCTGCCAGAGCACATCAATTTACATGCTCCAGCAGACTCAATTAATTGAGTCTGCTCCAACACGCTGGATTTCCAATGCGATGGAGCAGGCTCCCCGCATGTGTGTAAGTGCCCTCCAGGTTTATCTTGTGAATCATGTGCAGGTACTTGCACACCTGACAGTGCTAATATTGCATGGCACCTTGTAGTACCTTAAGAGGATCTCACGACACCCCAGGATGCTGCAATAATTAAATAGACAGATTGAATAGATGTACAGATTTATTACAGAAGAAATAAAGATATGCTAACAAGAATTAGGTCTGTAATTTTATTTTTTTAATCAGAAGAACAAATATTGTATAGGTTATTGGGGTTATGCTCTACTTTTTGACAAATATAGCTATTTATAACATTAATATGAATAGCTATATTCTTCTAGAGTAGGGGTGTCCAACATTTTTGAATGTGCGGCTGGATCACGAACTTTTTATCACCCAATAGGCCAGTGAGCATATTCAAAGACATCACAGGAAGTGGTATCATATCAGGAAGTGATGTCACATGATCTTTGACACCAATGAAGTTGCAGGTGTTGACATGGTGCTGGTTGACATGGCATGCATGCCCGGGTTGACATGGTGCTGCAGGAGCCGCTTGGCTACAACCGGGTTGACCTGGTGCTGGAGAAGCTGTGGGGCCAGGCCAGGGTTAACCTGGGGCCCGCCCAGCCTGCCGGTGGCATGACTGGGTTGACCTGGGGCTGCCCGGCC
>NW_005842263.1:1072475-1125169 GCF_000455745.1 Alligator sinensis | reverse complement strand
AACCCGCATCCGGCTGAAGCCAGTTTCCCATGTGCTGGTGGTGATGGGAGGAGGCCAGCCAGGTCTGCACCGGCCAGCAGAAGCGGTGGTGGAGCTGTGTACCACTTGGGACTGACCGGTGCAGGCTTGTCCTGTCCCGAGCGGCACATGGCTCCACCGCCACTTCTGCTGGCCGGTGCAGACCTAGCCGGGCTCCTCCTGCCCCAGCAGCACATGAGAAGCGGCCCCCTCGGGGCCTCGCATGCGGGCAGCTGGGCCCGGAGAGCTGCAGTGCCTGGGGGGAGACTGGCCGGGGGGAGCAGGTGCCGCCTTGCTGTGGGGCAGGGTGGGGCTGGCTTGAAGCAGGTGGGTGAGGTGGCAGGAGAGCAGGTGAGGAGGCAGGCGCAGGCTGGCAGGGCCAGCAGCCACTGCTTGGCATCCCACGCAGGGCCACTCCCCCGGGCCCCGCAAGGGTAAGCAGCTCCCCGCCCCTCGCTGCCGGCTGGGGCCCACAGGCGGGCCCTGCCCGCCTCGCCACAGCCCCACTGCCACTGCTGCCACCGCTGCCCCGTGCTCTGTGGTGGCGGCTCCTCACTCTGTGCCGCCGCCGTGGCTCCCCACTCCACCGCGGCGGCTCCGCGCTCCATGCCACCACAGGCCAGATAAAATGGCTTGGTGGGCCGCATGGCAGACAGCGGGCTGTATGTTGGACAAGCCTGTTCTAGAGCATGGGTGCGCAACCTATGGTCCATATGGTCTGATCCGGCCTGTAGAGCCACTGGATCTGGGCTGCAGCCATCAGGCTTCAGCAACATTTGGCAGCTAGTGTTTTAGCTGCAGGCATTTTCTCTGTGCCACCATGGGACAAGCAGCAGCAGTGGCCAGGTCCTGGTGCCAATCTACCTCTGGCATGGGATGGGTCATTGTAGCCCATATCCGGAAAAGGTTGTCAGCCTCTAGTCTAGAAATTCAGATTGAAGACTGGTAAGTTAACATTTTGGTAAAACTTCATATAATACCCAAAATAAAACTTTATTCAAAGCCTTATTCCGGTTTTTAAGTGGCAATATCTGACCTATCACATCAGTTAGAACAACCCAGTAGTAAAAACCTATTAAACAAAAAGTAAAGAATATAACATATATTACACTGCCCACACAAAAAATATAAAAATGTAGTAACAAACTTTTTAAAGTTAGATGGAGACCAGGAAATATTAGACAAATATCAATTCAAAATACTTCAAATTACCTGGAACACAAAAAACATATAATTTTGTTCCCAAACATCACAGCCTCATTCACCTTGTTCTCAGCAAGATTACGGTACTCTCCAAGTCAAACTGGTATATGCAAACAATATTACATACCTCAAGGAGGGGCTGTAAGAATAATATAATGAATGTCTGTAAAGTTCCTGTGACTTTAAAACCTCTAGCAGAGACTTAACTTCTACTAGAGACAGACAGCATTTAGTTCTGGTTATCATTTCCTATCAAAGATGGGAGCTCCAAAAGTACAGCAAATACTAGCGCTACCCTGGTATGTTGACAATTGGATAGGAGCTAGATTTAAAAGGACTTCCAAATTATTTATGGCCTTTTCCTTATTTCTAGAGGGCTTCACACTTATTATTAATTTATTTTCACAACCCTCCTATTAAGTGAAACAGAGAGAGGCAAAAGTAAAATAGGTACCCTAATTTTTCGTACCCAGTTGGATACACGTATTTTTCAGAGTATTCAGCATTACATTACACTTCTTATAATGTCATGGTGGCACCTACTTGAATTGTCAGTGGGCTTGGACCTTTTGGATACACAGCATAGGCCTCTACAACAGGAATCAACAAAGTAACTGGTAGCCATAGGAGGCTAGCACACTGTATGGAAACCAATCTTTAAGAGATAAGATATACACTGTCCAGTTAGTCTCACAGATATTTGCCTACAGAACAGGAATATGGCAACTCTTAAATCTTAGCTTTGATTCTAGTTGCTGAAGGAAATATGCTCTTGTAGGTACAGGCCCTTCAGCTCATCTTCCCCCAGGATTGAACCTTCCTGCCTAACCTGGCTCAGTCTTTTTATATTAGTCTCCTGTCCCACCCACTTGGTTTAATCAAAGATTTTGGTCCTCTTTGACCATTTCCAGGCTCCTTGGCCCAGTCTTCTTGCCCAAATAGCTGCAATCTTCCTTTACACACATTTTCTGGTTACGGCTCTTCGTTTTCTTTACCCTTCCACCAACTATTAATCCTAGAACCTCTGCCACTCTGTTCCCAGGTTTCTCCCTGGCTCCCAGTCAGTCCTATTACCCAGAAAATCCCATTCCCGTTACTCAGCTAGTCTTCCCTGCTTGTTAACTACCAGCTCTTGTCTGCTGAGCCATTGGAGAAGAGGTCCTTGAAATGGATTGTTCAATCTGTCCTGACCCCTCATGAAGACATCTCTGGTGGGAGGTATGCAGGAGAAAATGTGTAATGGTGGATTTAATTTTTATTACAATAATAATTGGCATTTAAGGGGTTAAATATAAAGCATATGCTGGTAGGAGTACACAGGCAGCTGGTAAACCTGGAAGGGGGTACACAATAAGCAAAAGTTTGGGAACCTCTGCCCTAATATTTACCAGATCTGCCTCCTCACAAGGCTGCTCTTTAGTCAGACAGCTTCATTCTCTTCTTCTTCAACCACCGAGGCATGCATCAGACAAAGTATTGAACACGCAAAAGAAAGAAACTCCTGGCTCTTTCTGTAATAGGAACCAAAGTAGTCAATGGTTCCCATGAGCAGCAGTTGCAAAGAAATTACCACTTAGCCATTGCTTCAAACAGAATTTTTGGAGAATTTAGCTGCCAAACTCTAACAAGTGATTATGAAGCATATGCAAGCTGAGTTTTTTTTCAGCAGTTTATGGCATTATAAACCATTATAAACCACTTATAATTCCTGACACTCGCTTCTCTGTTATTGGTTTTTTTTAATATAGGCAAACAAATCATTTTTCCTAATCTCATTTTATGCATCAACCAAAATGTTTTAGTTTAAACTTAAAAAAAAAAAAATCAGGCTGAGGCAGACAACTGGGATGGAAAATTTTGGCCCAAGCTCTTAGCATTATAAACCGAAACCAAGATTTTAACATGGGAAGTGTTGGGAAATCTTAACTACAATACCACAAGTTGGTTTATTTATACTGGGCTGTGTTATCCCTCCCAAAGTAAAAATGCAGAGGAGAAGCAAAATTACGAGAGACAGACTTCCTGATTCATTCCATTCAGGAAATGGTTTACGGGTGTATAGAGAGGTTTTGGCCCTCCCGTTGTTTAAGCACACTAAATCTTTGCTGAAATCTCACAGTGAAGAGATTTACATGACTGGACAAGCACTTCACAATGTCCTTGGTGAGCCTCCCTTCAAGTCTGTCAGAAGGGTGCCTTATTTAGCCATCCTGTTATGGTCGCAATACACAGCACTGTATTCACTCTCACATTGTGAGGTTGGTTCAAAAGAATGGCACACAATCAATCCAAGTGCATCCAGACTCATGGGTTTTACCTACTGGAATGCCTCTGAGGGTTTACCTGAAAATTTCTGTCCTTGGTCCTCTGTCCAGCCAATTCCTCCAATCTATAATGTGCCAAGGGCAGCAACAACAAAACCGTGTTTCAAATCATGGATGACCAAAATAACCAACTCTGACTAAAGTATAGGAGTGAGTCTACTACCCACTTTGGGTGGGTAAGTGCCTTAACTACAGGAATAGAGAGACATTCATGCATCTCCAGAGGGCAATCCTATAATGGTTTTTTGCACACCCAGAGCAGGTAATACAACTATTCCAGCACTTTAGTTGGATAACTCAGAGATGGTCACAACCTGCACTTTGGTTGTGTACTGAGTGAAATACAATTCTGACCTAAATGATTATTGCATGTACTGAGGAGTTTCTGTGCTATTGGAAAGAAAATGGGTACTGCTGCTTTCGCTTTAATTCCCTAACCTGTACATTCTGAGTCAGCAGAGAAGAGTTTCAACTTCTTTTAACCTTCCTCTGAACACTAACAGAGTTAACTCATTGACTGTCTATTGTTTCTTCTTTCATGATGCGAGCTTTTTGTTAATATTGACATATTTACCTGTTACCCAAGTGTTTCTATACACTACAGTTACATTTTGTAACGTTACAGTTTGTGCATAGACTTGGGCTAGCTTTAAAACAGGTACCAATACATCTGCAATGGCAGGAGCATCAGCTGCAACTCACACTGAAGCCTGTCCTGATGGGACTAGATTGTTATCAATAGCTGAGTTACCTAATTTAGAATTAAGTGCATCTACGTGAGCTGCAATCACAGCCTTTAATTGCAATGTAGACACGTAGGGCGCTTGTACACATGACAAAATTTGCCCTTTTTGTGATTTAACTACATTACAGTTTTCACGTACGGTGGGGGTTTTTTGTGATTTAAATGTTTTCTTTTCAATTCATAGTAAAATACATCCCAAAGTATTTTAGTTTGGATCTCCACAAATTAAACTGATGCGTCCATGGTCCAGCACATGAAAACAGAAATTCACTCAACGACATGTAATGAACCCCTTTGTCCACCAGATGCCACTGCAACTTTTGTGTAGGGAGCCCCTTTGTCCACCAGATGTCGCTTTGAATTACAGATAGGAGAGGAAAAGGATACCTGCAATTTTTAGGTACTTGGGTGTAATGTGTTTTCCTGATGTCGGGTGTAGCAGTCCACCCAGCCCGACGTGAATCAATCTTCTGTTCACCTGCAAGGACATCCGCGGCTCTCCCCTTACCTGGATGTGCCCTGGCCAAGGTGACAATGGTACCATCACCCCCTAATCTGCCCCTGGTTCCATCCGGGAATGAAAAAATTGCTTGGCTACCTAAAGGGGGGAGTACTTTCATTTGCTTTCAGAGCAAATGACACCCTCCTAATCACAGGATTTTAGCCCGTAGCCTTCACGCACAAGATCGCTCTACAGTCAGACCCATGGCAGCATGCAGTCCTTCATGAGAACAGCATCATCAACCCATAATCTGCCCCTGGTTCAATCCAGGAATGAACCACTTAGGTGCCTAAAAAGGGCACCCTGAACTACTTTCATTTGTCCTTTAGTCAGACAGAGCAAATGGTGCCCACCTTCTCACAGCACTGACTGCAACCCGTAGCCTCCACACTTCTTTTTTTTCCTTGTGTTGGCTGCCACACCAGTCGTGATTGCACCAGCTCACCCCACAGTCAGACCCATGGTAGCAGGCAGCCCTTGATGAGGATGGTACCATCACCCCATAATCTGCCCCTGGTTCAATCCAGGAATTAACCACTTAGGTGCCTAAAGGGGGTGCCCTGGACTACTTTCAGATGCCCTTCAGAGCAAATGGTGTCCACCCTCTCACAGCACTGAGTGCAGCCCATAGGCTCCATGCTTCATAATTTTTTTTCCCCTTATGCTGTCTGCCCTGCCAGTCACAATTGCACAGACTCACCCCACAGTCAGACCCATGGGTATTCCTGCAATGGCAGCAGGTAGCCCTTACTGACAACATCACCATCACTAGGATTACCATATTTCCAGTTCCAAAAAAGAGGTGCCCAGCCCATTCCATGGTCCCTCACTCCCAAGCCACAGCCCGGCCGAGCCCTGTGGCTGCACCTTACTTCTAACCTGGCACGTCTGGCTCTGCCAGTGCCCCTCACTCCCAACCTGCAGTCCCTTGCCCCACTGTGCCATGCTGGTGCCAACTGGGGATTTACTGTTTTTCCAGTTTTACAAGTTTAACAACCCTCTCTAATGGTGCAAGCAGCTGTTGATAAGCCAGGGAGCCTGGCTTGATGACTTCCTAATGGCCCACATTGAAAGAAAAGAAAATAGAAAAGTTTTTTTTTTACATAATTAACGTTTACTGATTTATTGAGCGTAATTTACATAAATTACCAAATGTCACAGCCTTTGCAAGGCAACCATGATCAACAAGAAATAGTCTTCTACTTTTAAAACTTCAAGCAATAATCACTGAGTTTTATTATACAAATAAACAATAACCTTAAGCATTTGGTTATGTTTAAAACAACAAACAAGTGATAATCAATAATCAGCAATAATCAACAAATGACTTTCACTGGAGATAAGCAATACAGTTTTCTACATTTACAAGCTGGACTGCCCTTCTCTCTCCCATTCTCATGTATGCCTCCTGCTGCATTGCTCAGATGACACCTGGCCACAGATATGACGTGCCCATCTTATCCCCTGCAACCACGCCATGCAGGTACTGATGGTGCTGACAATACTATCTATCCGGGCATCATTAAAAGGCTCCCTATCTGGTTTGCTTTTTTTTTGGCAGCAGCGGCATAACAAGTAGAGCTGAATATCAAGAAATGCAGAAAATTGAGCCTCTTTTGAGAGCTCTGTCCTCAGCGAATCAGAGGAGCAGATAAGAAACAATCGGGGAAAACCACTGAGAAGGGCTTCCCTGCCTGTCCAAGCTGTTAGACTGCAGGCCCTGAACAGCTGCAAACAATTGACCAGTAGTGTCTTCCTGCTGTGCGTTGCCCTGCACATCCCTGAGCTGCCTAACTCACCGAGTCTTTAAAGCAGTGTCCAATGCCTACCCAATCCCCCACAACTGTCAGTTCAGATGAAAGTTGACTTCAATTCCCACCCCTCCACCTCACAGCCCAGCCTAATTTCAGGTGTCAGTTCAGATGACACTTGACTTAAAGGTTCCCCAGGGCTTCACATGTCAGTTGTGGAGGACAATGCCCCCGGTCTCTCCTCTTTAGCAGACCCTTCAAGGGCCAGTATTAGTAACTGCCGCTGTCTTCTTACTTGAGGCAGCAAGACTCAGAGTCAGACCCATGGTCAGTGAGCTCTCAGGAGCGGAGGATGGCCTGGATACCTCTGATCATCTCATAGCTTGGCATTTGAGAACCTCCATTAGTGCTTGGAGGTACCGATAATGCGGCACATTATGCACAGGGGTGCTCTTCCACTGAGCTCTTGCTACATCATGTTGAAAAGCAGCTCTCATATTCTTGGCCTTCACCCTGCACTGGCCCGCCATCTTGTTTTGTCCTCGCTGGGCAAGTCTCCTAGACATATTCAGGTAGATGTGCAAGTTTGCACTCAGGCTGTTGCCAATGCTGAACTGGGTTAACACCTCAGGATCCCCCTGCACCCGCACTAGGCTCCTAGTTTCTGCATAGGACCAAGTGGTCCTAGTCTTACAGCCCTGGTTGGCTGTCTTCTCTCCTGGGTCTGCTCTCTTCTCTCCTCAGCATCAGACATCTCAAATTAATAAGAGGTATCGTACCCCCCAACCCACACAGGAAAATTACTGCATGGGCCAGCTGCCAGCTACCATGCAGGGGTGAGCAACTGCACCGGAGCCCTATGAGTGGCTGTAGCAGCCAGTGGTGGCAGGGAGGAAGCACAGGGGCTACATTGCCTGGGGCAGATTGTGGCTCTGCTCCAGCTATGGACCATGGTTTTACCACTGCAAGATGCCAGGCTGGCTGGGGTGCAGGTCCATGCCATGCCATGCCATGCCACGCACCCTGACAGCAGGGCTGATGCTAATATGGAGCTTTCAGGGGGTGACTAAGCCACCCCAAAATTTTACAAAGCCATGCGCATTGCCACCATGCACTGCCAGCACATCTGGCCCGGTCTCCACGGAAACGCTGGGGACATGCTCACAGTGCGGCTGCTGCTGGGGGTCTCCATGAAAACTGGCCCAAACCACACAGGCAGGGGCTGCTGGGAAATGTAGTCCAGCCACAAAGGAAAAAAAACATTGAGGGACAGAACCCAACATAGCCCCCAGTTGTGGCTTTTTACTGCCTATATACAGTGGTCACCGGGCTGTAAAAACTGCCTGAGAAAGAGCATAAATTTACAGTGTAGACTGACCCATACTTACACAGGTAGACACAGATCCAGAGGGGGTATGGTGGTGCAGTCACATCCCCAATTTTGATCATACCTTAGAAGCATCAAGCAGAGACTTTTTTTTAAGTTCCCAAAGCAGGTAAGAATTCCGGCCCCCCTTTCTCCTCTGTGCTCAGCAGCACCTTCACTCCCATTGTCTCCCTCCCCTGTCCACCACTACCACTGTCCACACTATCCCTAGCTAAGTCAGAGGCAGGGGGAAGCTTTAGAACTGCTTCTGTCCTGCTGCAGCTGGACTGTACTAGGAGCTGGACTAAGCCAGGGGAAAGTGACAGGCGCGGCAGTGGGCAGGTTGTCTATCCCTCCCTCAGTACCCCAGGTATTCCATGCCAGCCAGGACAGGGTCAGTGAAGGAGGCCTCACTTGCTGGTGCTGCTGTTTTTGGAACCCCGTGCAATCACAACCTTTATATGCAAACCCCATGCCGCCTGGCTGAAGCAGGGCAGGAATGGCTCTGGTCAGCTGGGGAAAGTGGCAGCAGCATACAGGGGAGAAGGGGAATGAGAGGGGAGAGGAAGTGCTGCCTAACACAGAGGGAAAAGCAGGGGTGGTGATTGTTACCTGATTTGGGGACCTAAAAAGTCCCCAGCTGCTGCTTCCATGTAGTATGCCTACCTAGGTGGGGTAAAAGGGCTGAGAGCAGGAGGGGACAGCAGCAGTCCCTTTTATAAAATCCTGGATCAGTCTATTTATAGGCATAAAGCCTGTATTGACAATATAGACCATGCCATGGAGAAAATGAGAATCATGCTTAATTTGTATTCTCTACATTGTAATCATCAGCAGCATCACTGAGGGAAAAGGTGCCTTCTAGCAGTGATGAGCCAGAGATCCTGGTTTTCTCTGATAAAAAAAACACAAATTCTCTGATAACCGCCTCCCCCAATCCGTTATTAAAATTAAAAGGTCCCTACAGCACCCCCCAGCCCTGCTGGTGCCCCTGACTGCCCCAAAAGCCCCCCCCCAGCCCTGTTGGTGCCCCTTACTTCCCCCACAACAACCCCCTCACCCTACTTGTGCCTCTCGCCCCCCACCCATAGCCCCTGCTCCCCAGTCCTGCTGGATGGGCCCCTGAGCTGCTAGGGCTATGGGGCCAGGGACCCAAGTCTGCAGTTCCCTGTCCCTAACAGCAGGCAGCTGTAGCAGAAGCAGCATGGAGCCGGCTCCTCCACTGCTGCTGCCTGCTCAGGCAGGGCTGGGGCTGAAGCCAGCTCCTGGAAGCCCTGCTGGTGCCCCCAGCCATGGCCTGTAACCCCCAGCCCTGCCAGAGGGGTCCCCAGCTCCCTGCAAGCCACACTTACCACACACGCTCCAGAAGAGTGAAACTGAGCTGAGCAGAGCCGTGGCTGATTGAGAGTCTCAGGCCCCACCATTCCCCTTCCCCTCTCCCTCCGGGCAGTGCTGGGAGTTTCCTGCCCTGTTTGCAAACAGCTCTTGCAGGCTGGAGCTCAACCAGCCTGCAGAGCTATTTGCAGAAGCAGGAAATCTGCAGGTTTCTCTGCTAAAAGGAGAAATACATAATTTCTCTGATAAAAAGGGGAAATCCATGGTTTTCTCTGTTTTTCCATGGGAAACAGAAAACCTGGATCCCTGGTGATGATATTATATCCTCAAATCATCCTATCCAAATGGTAAAACAAAACATGGAACTGTTCCAGAGGACATAAAAAGCATTTCTGTCTTTGGTCCTCTGTCAATGACTATATTGCTCTGAACATCTTGGACATTCGGGTTTTCCATACAACATAACTGGAGCCAAGTCATCAGGTCACTGAGGAAATATCATAAGAAGATACAGAGGTACTGAAGAGGAATGGATAGAGCTGCAATGTCAAACTGATGTCGTATGACTTCCTCACAGGAAGTAGTGACTGTAAGTACACGAGTTGGCTAATAAATGTGGGCTTTTATTGAAGGTGGCCTATTTCTCAACAGTAGAATTTGAAAACCATGATTTTCATGGCAACATCAGAAGCCAATTCATTTCTTAAAAACATACACACTACTAAGAACCTAAAGTTCATGAGAAAAAGAAAGAACAAAAGCAGCATAAGATAGATCTTGCTATGTGCTGATCAAATTAGTCAGTATATGATCTTTGTCTTTGAACTTTGTGGGTAATAAGCAGGTAAGCTAAGTCACAGAGGCCATGTCTACATGAGCAGCAGACTGCACAGTTGTTACTGCTGCTGATGCAAGTACTAAATGACTGTGCAGTAACTCGTGTTACTGTTCAGTACCATCACCACAGAGGCTTTTAGTAGCTCATTGCTACTGCGCAATATTGTCAACACACGGTTAGTGCCCACCACCAGTACTACATGGTAGCAACAAGTAACTGTGCAGTAGCATCTCATGCAACTGGGCCAAGAAAGTATTAATAAAAGCTTTAAAGATATAAAAAGTTAAAGATATCAAAATTCAGAAAAGCTATTCCAATGTGCATCTTGGGTGGGGAGGGGTAGAGTGAGACAGAGCAAGAGAGCAGTCTCTGCATAAATAAGAGCCCTAAGTGAACTGGAAGATCCACTGACAAAGACAACATGTAAGGATGAGATTAAGAACAGGAAATTACCATAATAATAGAGTTGTGGGGAAACATTCTGAATCTCATATTACAATATTAAAAACGTCAGGGGTTTAACTGGAAAATAGATGGTCAGGGTTTGACCATGAAGAATCATAACCCAGGGAATCAGAAACAGACAAGATCAGGAAAGCAGGGAAGCAAGGGTGAGGCCACATCTGGAGTACTATGTTCACTTTTGGACCCCCCACTACAGAAAGGATGTGGACAAATTGGAGAGTCCAATAGAGAACAACAAAAATGGTGAGGGAGCTGAGACACATGGCTTATGAGGAAAGACTGAGGGAACTGGGCTTATTTAGTCTAGAGAAGAGGAGACTGAGAGGGGACTTAATAGCAGTCGTCAAGTACTTGAAGGGCGGGGGGGTTCGAAAGAGGATGGAGCTAGATTGTTCTCTGCGGTGGCAGATGTCACAACAAGAAGCAATGGTCTAAACACTGGTAGTAAGCAATGGTAGGAGCAATGGTAGTAAAACACTGGAACAGGTTACCTAGAGAGGTGGTAGAAGCTTCATCCTTGGAAGTTTTCAAAACCCAGCTAGACAAAGCTTTGGCTGGGGAGGATTTAGTTGGGGATGGTCCTGATTTGAGCAGGGGGGTGGACTAGATGACCTTCTGATGTCCTTTCCAACCTTAACTTTCTATGATTCCTTGCTGGAATCATTAGGGAAAAATTGGTTGAGGATGTTAAAATTGTTTACTTGAGATGAGAAGAAAACATGCTATAGAGGGGAAAATAATCTGATGGGGGACAAAACTGTATTGAGAGATGCCACAAGGAAGTGAAAGAAGCTGTTTTTATGTTGGGTAGCTTCGTGAAAGCATTTGTGAATAAATACCATATTTTCCTACATACATGCACCTTTCCCCCCAGAAGAGGTTGCTGGAAGAGCAAGTTCTGCCACTTATGGATGAAACTGAAAGTAAAATCTGCAGCAATCTATAGGGAGCAGAACAATGAGCAGGCTGGGCTTCCTAGTTGCTGCTTCTCAGTTACTTACAACAAGGAAAGATTTTTTCTTTCATTCTGCCTTTCAAAAACAAGGTATTATATTTTATGGTGCATGGCACATGAAAAAATATGGCATGTTAGTGTTAGACAGATGGATAATAAGAGTGCTAGAACTAACTAGAGTACACCTGTTTTTGGTGGAATTTACATTAAATATAAAACAAACTATATATTGTACCTGGAATGAGTGGCTTATCAAAGGAGGATTGAAAAGAGAAACTGAGAGTTTAATTATGACTTTGAAGAAACAAAATAATTGGCACATTATGTTAAAGCAAAGATAGATGATAGAAAAGGTGTAGGATACGTGACCAGACCCTAGAGACCATGACTCATAGTACAAGTGGACAGACCAAATTGGCTGGAGATGACAAAGTTGTGACAAGAGTTGGCAGAATTATACACCAGGCAGTTTGCAAGATGGATGGACTCTGAGCAACAGAAAAATGTAACCACTATAAGACAAAGTTATAATAAATAAGAGCATGAAAATATGGGAAGTTTTAATTGTTACTGTTGGTTATAATGTTTATGCTAGTAGACTATGATGGTTATAAAAAAGGAGGCAAAAGAGTGCTTCAGAGTGGATTTCTTTCCATTTGATAAGACTATTCACCTGAAAGTGCAAGAAAAAACTGACAAATGTGATCAGTGATGTCAGGAACTGAAAATCTGGGGCATTGAAAAGTATGACCTTAAGTTCATGGGGGTATGCTAACAGCACTCCACATTGGAAATTAGCTCTATAATAAAAACATGGATCCTTCAAGAAGCAACATTGATGGGTGCCCCTAATATATTGAGGAAGGTGATCAAACTCGAATCTCACTGCCTTAATCCAAGTTAGAACTGAATTTGGAAGCTGTATTCTCCCACAGATCCTGGGCAGTAGAAGGATGATGATGTCGATACCACCACATAGCTGTTCTGTACTTTTCATACATAAATGTTGAAGTGATGTGCAAAAACCTTATCACTATCCACTCACAGACTTCTTAATCTCCTGGTGAGAAAAATGTGCTATAATGAAAATATTTCTTTGTTAGTTTTTAATGCTTCATTAAAGACACTAACTACACTGTGCTGCATAACCCTAATGAAATGAAGCCAAGAAAATTCAGTAGATCACATTTTGTAACACACTTTCATTGCTTATTCAGTCTTTCTATTTTAATATCCATTATATATATGTTAGATTACCTTACAGAATTTTTAAAAAGCTACATTCTCATTGCTGATAAGTGGGACCAATTATTTGTCAGAGCAAAAATGAGGAAAATTCTTTTTCATCACAAAAATGCAAAGGTCATAGTAACTAAAAAATTAAGTGAAAGGGGGAAAACCACACCACATTTTTAATTAATAGTTGTTTGACTTTTCTTATAATTTCCTATGGCAATATCCTTTATTTGAAAATATATTTTTAAAAAGTTTTAAAGCCTCTTAATATTTTTAAACTGCCAGATCAAAGCTTTGTAAAATTCTACATCTCTGGAAATACAGAGCCAAATATGGGAAAATTCACAGAGGAGTCTTTCAATAGTGGGCTGGCTGGAGTGGCAAAAACCACTAGATTTCATTTTAAAAGTCCTGAAAGATAGTTTGGGTTTTTTCCACCCCCATTTTCCTCCATAAATGGAGGTTATGGTTAATAAGAAGCATATAGCCTTAAGGGAGAATTTATTCATTTACTTCAGTAATATTACTTTCCTGGTTGATTGAAATATGCTAACTGTGGCCAAAATGCTCACAATGAACACCACAAAAATGGAAAATATTTAGCAAAAAAGCATGATGAGCTCACCACCTTTTAAGAAAATCTTGGGCATCTTCCACCATGGTAGAGAAGACTCAGGGCCACCTCCTAGACACAGAGGAATTTTAACTAAGGGTATGAATAGACATTGCAAAATAAAATGGATCAGCTGTGCCAGAATGTGTCCCCACATAATTGATCTGCTTCATTGGGTGAAATGCACATCACCTGCTGTACCACCTGTTGATCATGCATGACAACAAGCAATGTGTTCCCTGCTCACAGAGATGCACCCCCAGGAATCTCCAGGGCACATCTTTGTAAACATGGAACCCTGGCTTTCCCAACTTACAGAGATGCACTCTGGAGATCCCCCAAGTGGGGAAAGCCAGGCAGGTACTCCCACAGCTTGAGAGGCCTGATCCTGCAGGCGAGTTCTCAGGGCATGCAGGATCAAGCCTCTCAAGCACCAGGAGAGCTTCCCCATGCTTTCCCACTATAAAGCAAATCGAATCATAGAAAATTAGGGTTGGAAGGAACCTCAGGAGGTCTAGTCCAACCCCCTGCTCAAAGCAGGACTATCCCCAACTCGATCATCCCAGCCAAAGCTTTATCTAGCTGGGTCTTGGAAACCTCCAAGGATGGAGCTTCTACCACCTCTCTGGGTAACCTGTTCCAGTGTTGTACTACCCTGCTAGTGAGAAAACTCTTCCTAATATCTAATCTAAACTTCCTTTGATGCAACTTGAGACCATTGCTCCTTGTTCTGTTATCCCCCATCACTGAGAATAAGCTAGTTCCATCCTCTTTCGAACCTCCCTTCAGGTAGTTGAAGGCAGTTATTAAGTCCCCTCCCAGTCTCCTCTTTTCTAGACTAAATAAGCCCAGTTCCCTCAGTTTTTCCTCATAAGTCATGTTCTCCAGCCCCCTGACCATTCTTGTCACCCTCCACTGGACACACTCGAATTTGTCCACATCCTTTCTGTAGTGGGTGGCGCAAAACTGAACACAGTACTCCAGATGTGCTCCCCACCCCTTCCAAAGTGCTGAATAGAGGAGAATAATCACTTCCCTTAACCTACTGTCAACACAGCTACCAATGCAGCCCAGTGTGCCATTAGCTTTCTTGGCAACAAGGGCACACTGCTGGCTCATATTCAGCTTATTGTTTACTGTAACTCCCAGGTCCTTTTCTGCAGAACTGCTGCCCACCAGTCAGCCCCCAGCCTGTACCAGTGCATGGGATTGTTCCATCCTACATGCAGGATTTTGTACTTGTCCTTGTTGTACTTCACGAAATGCCTTTTGGCTCAATCCTCCAATTTGTCTAGGTCACTCTGAATCTTAGCCCTACTTTCCAACATATCTACTACTCCCCCGCATCTTGGTGTCATCTGCAAATTTGCTGAGGGTGCATTCTGTGCCATCTTCCAGGTTGTTGATGAAGACATTGAACAAAACCTTCCCCGGGACCAATCCCTGGGTCACTCCACTTGATACTGACTGTCAACTAGACATCAAGCCATTGATTACTATCCTCTGAGCCCAATGCTTCAGCGAGTTTTCTATCCATATTACAGTCCATTCATCTATCCTGTACTTCCTTAGCTTGCCTGCCAGAATGTTTTGGGAGACCATATCAAAAGCCTTACTAAAATCAAGGTACACCACATCCACCGTTCTCCCCACATCCACAGAGCCAGTCTTCTCATCACGGAAGGCAATCAGGTTCGTCAGGCATGACTTGCCCCTGGTGAATCCATGCTGACTCTTTCTAATCACCTTTTTTGCCTCCAAGTGCTTAGAAATGGAGTCCTTGAGGATCTGCTTCATGATTTTTCCAGGGACTGAAGTGAGGCTGACTGGCCTGTAAGTCCCTGGATCCTCCTTAGGTGTCTGCCATGGAAAAGTAGCACAAATTATTAATGCCTTTTTTGTGGCCACAAACAAAGGTATTTCTTGTGCAACAAAGGGCATGGACATCTATTTTCTTTCACTTTATGCCACCTTAAAAATTGTTCCAGTGGCACAAAGGCAATGTCTGTTTCCAGCCTTAATGCAGGACTCCAGGAAGGGAGCAAAGGCAGCTATACATGCCTTAGGTTTATGCTGCTACTAGTCACCATAGTTTTTGAATGCCTTCCATGGAAAATCAATAATTTCATTTTTATATTTTCTAAATCCTAATAATGACTGGAGGCCAATTTTGTCACCAGCAAAAGTTAAAGTAGCCTGTGGTTTTTAATATGTTTTTATCTTGTTTTCTATGCCAAAATCCGAGCTTAATGGGTTTTTTTGTTTGATTTTTATAATATTTGGAAGTATTAATTTGCAAATCTGAAGCGTTCATCTCTTATAAGGAATGAGAAGAGAATGCATCATCCGGACCAGTTTTCAAAAAAGTTAGCACAGTAATGACTGAAGCATCTTAATACTGCTTAATTTCATGGTTATAGCCCATTTATTTTATGGGAAAAGTAAAAGACTTGCCATCTATACTGAATGGTGCTAAAGTCTCTTATTCACCTCAAAGCAAAAAAAGTTAATTCACCAAAATCATTGAATTTTATTTTGTAACCATTGGAGAGAAAAATATGATTGTACTTGGCCAAAGAGACAAACAGGCATTCACATAAGAATCCATTCATCAATTTTATTTTAAATCTTCTAAAAATAATTCTTTTATGGGTTCTTAGTTAAAGATACTTTTTATGGAGTATTAATTCCTTTTAAAAGCTTTCTTGTTCTATCAATGGAACTGATTAATTGACACCCTTCTCCTGGCAAGTCTCTCATTTATAGGAATAATTTTGCATTGTTAGTTTTTAACTAAATTTTTATTTTTAAATTGGCTCGTCAAAATTAATATAGGAAAAGCTATTAGCTCATCTTTCCCATCCCTGGCCAATACTGTTTTGTTCCTTACTTTATAGCCTTGAGAGCTTTGTGCATTCTCTGTTTAAACATCCCAAAGGATGGGTATTCAATCGCTTCTCTTGGAAAACTATTCTGCAGCTAAATAGACTTCATTATTACCAAAAAGTTCCTGGTATTCAGCCTAAATTTTCTTCTGCTAAATTGCAATCTGTTATTCTTAGTTATAGACTCTGAACCACTCTGAGCAACACTTCTCCTCCTTTTGTTTTTACATCCTACAGAACTCCTGTATTAGTTTAGTTATTTTAATGTCACCAAAGGCTACTGATAACACTTGGCAGCAAACCCATTTAAAGGTTTATATAATTTTTACCTACAAACATGTTAATGGTGTGCTATGGCTTTTTTCTTATACCCTAATGGTTTTATCTATGGACAAACAAGAGCTTAAGGTGAGTACCAGTTACCTATATAAACATGGGGAAACAATGTGGGAAAACAAAGGTGCAAGGAGAAAGCCAGGAAGAATTTGGTGTCTTTTCATATTGTGGCATAAATAAATTCTTTATGTTGATCAAATTGTTATTCCTAATACCTAAGTAACTGCTGTCTTAAACTCTCAGGCTGCTGATGCTCATGAACAACCAAAGCAAGTAGGAATACGGTCACAGTAAAGCTACTCTGATGGCAAGACAGAGAAACAAATTCTTGTCTCACCAGAGAAATCAAGAACTAAATAGCAATATAGACTAAACGTCACTATCTCCTGCAGATGTGGCTGTTTCAGGCTCCTAGATAAGATGCATTAAATCTAAGGGTTAGAACAGTGACTATCTCAGGGAGTTTTCACGCCAATTCCACTCGCCTATTGCTTTCCTTTGCACATATACTCACAACCAAACATGGCTATATTTACTGGTTTACATAGAGGAAATGTAGTCTGGCAAACAGTCAGCCCATGGTAACTTCTCACCCCTTTCAGCATCGCCAGCAGGAGTCCCAGTGTCTCCTGGGCCTATCATGCAACATAAGTGAATATTTATTCATGTGAGAAATCTCACTGACTTTAGTGGGAACAACTGTCTGAGTAAATACTTACCAGTGTAAGGGTTACAGTAAGATCCCTCAGTGCAACTGTTCTTCTGTGTCCTCCACATACAGGTGTAAGGACAAAGAGAGAGTAGGAAAGTTTCTCGTGCCTTTCATTCTCCCTATGCACTTCATAGGGTTAACCGTAACTGTGGTATATTAGGTCTGTGTGGCTTGCGTATAGGACTGTATTTCAGTAAAAACTAGAGCCTCCCCCTACCCATCCCAAAAAATCCCACAGACCTTTATGAATATCCTCTCGTCTAATTTGCTTTACCTTTTTTGTGCCTGTAAATATTATAGCAATAAACTTCCCAGCATGGATGTTTGCTGAAACAATGAGTTTTAAGTAAATATTGCAGAACATTCATGGGAAGCAAATTTCAAATTTTTAACAATGACTGTTCACACCAGGAGCTGAATGCTAAAAATTAAGTTGATCCAATTTGGGAACAAAATCAAACCAATATGATTCTCTGTATCCAATAAAAACACCTTGAGTTTAAGTTCTTAGAGTGAACTGTCAAAAACAAACTGCAGACCACAAATGAAATCTAGAAAATACCCGGTGGGTGATTTAGGCTAACAAATATATATGCAGAAATAATCATGATCTTGAGTATATTTTGAATAGGAAAAGGCTACATTTATTTAAACTGTAGTTGCTATGCATTATGCAACTAGTTATTGTAAATACTGAATAGAGACTTTGGGCTTTTGTTCTTAATATTATTGAGTACAGAAGTTTCTGTACCCACTTTTCTACAATAATCAGTCTGCTACAAAGATTCCTAAGAACAATTTCATAGCAACTTAATGATTTCTTACTGAAAAACATTTACATTCCATTAAGTTCTTTTCCATGTCATACTTAACTCTTTATGTCTTCTTGAATGTTTAATAACTGCACTATGACGGTGGGAAAGCCTCCTAGTCCAATGATGAGAGAAACTCTTTTGTACCTTACAGTAGAATATCTGAGTAAATGTGATAACTATGCTGTCTACATACATGGTTGTTAAGCAAGTCTTGCAATAATACTCCATAGAACACTATGCTGGGACAATAGCCAGCTCAGATCCTGATGGGTTTTTTCCTATAACTCTTGTTATCCTCAAGCGTGTATGATGACTGTATATGTGTAGCATTTGTATGGAAAAATTGAGCAAGGAGAGATCATAATAATCTGGAAACATTCCCTCAGTGTGCTGTTTCTTCCAATAACACCACTAATCTACAATGCTGCATGGTATTTTATTAAATATTTGGCTTACCGTGTTATTTAAAACATGTAGTTCTCTGGGATTATACAGTAGAATAACTGTACAAACTCAGTTATATGAAGGTAGTAATGGATTGCAACGAAATTTCACTGGGCTTTTTTTTTTTTGCTGGGACAGCAAACTTCATAGTTTACAAACTCAGCAAGAGTGGAATTATAGTTCGTGAAGCATTTCTGCTAAGGAGCTTATGTACTCAGAAGATGTAAGCAACTAGGACAATGTCCTGCAAAGTACATTGTCATCTATCTGTCTATATAGACACCTAAGGCCATAATTTAGAATCTCTTGACATTCACAAAATCACTGTTCAGCTGCCACCTACCTCCATGGCTGCCTAAGTTTCTGCTGATCCACATATGTGAAGTTAATAAGATGCTTGGAAATCTAGCTCCACCTAAACCCCGGAGACCCCAAGTGTGCATTCAAACCCCAAACAGTGCATTCCCCTACATGTCTCATCAAGCAGGGCCTGAGCCTGTAAGCATGCCCTGAACTCATTTAGGCTGCACACTGAGCATAGAGTAGTGTGTGGGTGAAGGCAGGACCATCATATGCCTTGTTGAACATTCACCATAGTCCCTACCATCTGATTAGGAGCAGGAACTTGAAACAATGTCTCTCACACCCCTATTCATTAGGCTATTAGCTATAGTGAGGCAGGGCTTTCTCAGTCTCTCCTGATGAAGCTATTTTGTGTAAATAATTCAATATTTATTGGAGCAGGGAATTTAACCTGGGTTCCTAACAGCTGGACTATAGATTCTTTCTCGCTCAATGAAAAGTGGTCTGAACTGGCATAGGTGCCTAATTCCAGAAGAGGATGAGGATCACAAATAAAGGGAGGTGCCTGCAGGCCAGTGATAAGCACCTAAGCCCCATCTACTTTTGTTGCATTTCCTCCTTGGCTAAATTATAGAGGTTCCCCATCATGTGATTTCTGAGAATGCCTTCCTTATGGTACCTGACTTTCTGCAGGCCCTATAATGAGTGTGGGCACTTCAGTTGATGCTAATTCTAGGCTCCCTACCCATTAGGTGTTGCTGAGTGGAGCAATACCTAATACCTTTGAGAAGTTGAGTCATAAAGATGTGAAATGAAATTCTGGCACAATTAAGTCAATGACAAACCCTGGTTGAGTTCACTCTGGAGCCAAGTTCAACACTGAAGAAGTCGAAATAGAAATATTCTCCTTAGGGAGAACATTGGTGGCATGTTGTTTAGCACATTGTTGTTCACAACATTTTTAGGCAAATTTGCCTTCAAGTATATGTGGGCAAATTCCATTAGGAGTCACATGTACATAGATAAAATAAGAATTTGAACCATCAGGGACATACCATGTCAAGAAAAAAGAACTGGAATAAGAAGGTACTGTACACATGGATTTGTATAGTGTCTATTCACAACCTAGCTACTTCCAATACTTCTTTGTTTCTGCCCATTTTTCTGCTGCTTAGGTGTCTAATAGGGAAAAATCCAAATCCATTCCTTATGTTATGTCTACATGACTATTTACAATATATCTACAGTACCTTCCACCAAACCAAGCCCTAATCATCTTTCTTAATCCTCTGCAGCATTTCAGACTGTCACTAGAAGCTCCTGCAGACCTGAAGTTGAGCTGGACCTAGCCTCTACATTGTGTTCAGAATTTGCCCTGGTCCTCTAAACCTATGAGGTCATTGTCTCCCTTTTAAATAAAAGCTTAGTAGTTAGAGCATTCAACCAGGAAGTGGAGAGCTGGGTTCTCCATCTTTCTGAGACTAAAACTCCCCAGGACAGAGCTGTGCCCATCTTAGTAGAGCTCTAGGATAGAGCTGTAGGCCCATTGGGGCAAAGCAGGACCACTGTGCTGTCAACAATGACTCATGGGATCCAACAGAGAAAGTTGCAGCATAACTCATAACTCCAAGAGAGCAAGAAAGGCCTAAGAGGAGTGTGTGTATATGACAGATATACTAGTGCTGTGTCTGATCATCACCCTGAATAATTGGCTTCCACATGAAATCAGAAGATTCATTACTAAAAAAGACTGAGAAGGCTCATCACTTACCAGGATCAGATTTTTTATCTGAGAGGAATTTGTTTAATTAGGAAAATACTAAATACTTTTTTTTTCTGTGATGTGACCATACAAGCCAGAGGCTGTTCAGCCATTGTGTGACAAGATTAAGGCATTCTAGTTTCTGTAGCCCCTGAGATGAACTGGACAGGAGAAACTGAACTGATGTTTTACAGTGCATCACACCTTTAGAACTATTAATCTAATGCATGCGTGCAGATGTTTGTAAAAACTTCAGTTGATAGAGATTAATAGAAAAACCTTGACTCTTTCACATTATATGGCATTTAATTTTTTTCAACCAAGTTTCTCCTATAAGGTCACAACATCTTTGACAAGCAGAATTTCTCACGCTGTATTTCCTGGTTGAAACATAAGTCATAAGCTCATCTTTTATTGCACAGTAAATTGAGTTTGATTTAGATCAGTTTGTTTTCTATTGCCAGAGAAAAAGCTATCATTTTACTCATCTAAAGAAAGTTGTAACTAGATGAGTAAAATGTGTATAGGAAAAAGCAGCTTAAATGCTAGCATGCTGATGAAATGATATCATCAGGATGAAATGATTATGTGGTCTCATTCAATAGGTGAGCATGCAGCCACTAGGACTCTTGCCATTTCCTTAAACTGACCCAACAGGCTCACATTGTTATGTCTGTGCTAATCTCCATGATCCTCCCTTATATGCTGACTTTGCAAGGACAGCTGTATTTCTGCAATCAGTTGAAATGCTTCTTTTGAAAATGTGGTTATTCAATACATGATTTTTAATGAGGTATTACTTTTAAGGGCTATACTCTTTAGTCCCCCTAAGGGTAAACGTACTCCAGATGAAAAGGATCATCTGGTTTAAAATGGTTAAAGTCAGAATTTTTCCTGATTCAGTCTGACCTAAATATAACAAGAGACAAGATATTTTCCCTTTTTAATATAGGGTGTAGTCCTGCAGTCTTTGCTCAGTTTAAGTGGGTCATGTTTTGCCTGCGAAAAGACTGATTATGAATTTTAGATTGTGCCCAGAAAGAGTAAATCAGCAAAAGGTAAAAATCAGTAATAGGGGAACCTGATAATATGTGAAGGTTCTCTACATAAACATTCCCCAGTATTTTGATGCTTAGTCAGACCACTATGTACCTCGCACCTATCCAATCCTCTTAAACCCCTTGAAGCTGTTAAAATTGGGTTGAGCGTATCAGCAAAACAGATATTCCCACAAAATTTCAGAACAAAACACCAAGGAAAAAGGCTATCTCATGCAATGGTGGTACCACTGTGAATGGTCTAGATAGACCATAATGGTCTAGATAGAAAATAAAAGGAAAAAAGGCTAAAAACCTGACCAAAGTACAACAATAAAATAAAAAGTGCAGGTTCATCAAGTAGTAGCTTATGAAATGAACTCAGGCTTACAAAAGCTTACGTATCTCTGATTTAGTTGATTTAAAAGGTGTAGCTCTACCCTGCCTTCTGTCTGACTTCAGACTAACACTGCCAACTACATCCCAAAGTTCAGAAAACTATTAATTCTCAGTTTTAAAAAAGTTTTAAGCAGACCCAGTCACTTCCTGTACTCTGCTCTTGCAGTCATACTTACCTCCCATGACCCTCTCTCCCTCTGTAACGAACCCACATCTAGTTCTTTCCTTCCTGTTGACAACCTGTAATAAAAGACCCATGAATGAGCACACTGCATTCTTCCTTTTTGTGTTTCTTTCTCCTCCTTTGACTCTGCCTATCCCGTGGACAAACAATAATAATTATCCTCCCTCACTGAATCCCCTACACACAGTCACTCCTCCATGGTTGCAAAATGTCATACCCTCCTTAATCCCTTACCCTCCTCCCCAATGTGAACAGAATTCTTCCAAGAGAAAACAGACAAGGCATTGAGACTATAATGTATAAATGGAAGCAGAATGTGGCTCAATTATTTTCTTGCACGTGAAATGGCAAAGAGGCGAGAAATCTAAGGCTAGAAAAAGATGTTGCTAAATTAAGTAGATTAGTTGTGCTAGGATATGTCCTAGCACAGCTGGTCCATTTTGTTGGGTGAAACACACATCATCTGTTGATGCTGTCGGACAATGGGTGACATGTTCTTCTGAGGCTTGAGGGGCCTAGCCCTGTGTACCCTGGCAATTTCTGTGGAGGATTGGGCCCCTCAAGCCCTGGGAGTACCTTCCCAGCTCTCCCCACTTACCAAGATGCATCCCAAGGATCTTCAGGGCATATCTGGGTAAGCAGCAGGAAAAGCCAGGCAGGCTCTCCCAGGGCTTTGAGGGGCCCAATCCTCCAGGATGCATAGGATCACACCTCTCAACTCCCCCCCCCAACCCTTCTCCAGGACAACTGGAGAATATGGGCAGCTCCAGGTTGCCTGTGCTCTCCCACCACAAAGCAAATACATGTCCTCCACAATAAAGCAGCACAAGTTATTACTATCTTCTGTCATGACCCCAAATTTGGGCAGTTGTGGTGTGACAAAAGGCATGGACATCTATTGCTTTTGCTTTATGACACCACAAAAATTTTTGTCAGCACAAAGGCTAGGAAAGGCAATGCCTGTTTCTACCCTAAGAGATGCCCATTAGTATAACCTCAAAGTTTCTCCTTATCTTTGTAAATAATACCTGCAATGTGCTGGAAACATACAACTTGCGTTTTCCCCTCTGGAAATCTGTATTTGACTTAATTACAGAAGCATCTCAGTGGCTAGACCATTAAAAGAATTTTTGGGACTACATTTATACGACTTAGAGTTCCTGCTTCATGTTATAAAATAATCCTTAAATATGAAGGGGTTAAAAAAGTCAAATGCAGATAAACAAGCCATAATAATAGCAAACTATTTCCAAACATTTTACAATCCATTACTTTCATATGCTCACTGGAAAGAGATGCAGACATAATTTCTTTAGGAAAGGGCACTGCAGCATTTTCTCCTTGCTTCCAGCAAAACACTTTTAAAGCAGCTGTTCTTGCTACAGCTAATATGTTTAGTTACAGTAGCCATGAAAACCTCAAAATGGGTGTAGGGTTTTGCAGCTTCAGCAGATTATAATTTTAGCAGTCTCTGGGAATGATGAGATATAACTAAGCCAACTACTTAATCTTTATGGTAGTACACAAAGCTGCTGGAGTCTCACACCGGAAAATTCTTGTGCTGGGTCAAACCTTTACATTTTATTGATATTCTTAAATCCAAAGAAATTGCATAGAATCTCTCAATTCTGGCATTGCCCTGAGCATAATGGATGATGGAATATTTATTTCACTCAAATATCTAGGACTAAAAACTGTATTTCCTAATGGCAGTTTTGCTTAAGTAAACTATCAGATCCCAAAATTATATTTCTTATTTTCTTTTATTTTTCAGCAGCCCATCAAGGTCAAAACATATGTATAAAATGTAATAAATGCACAGAAATGCAAGTCTTTGCAGAAGACTATCAAGTGAGATTAACACATTTCTGATGAAAGAGCAGGATTCTGAACAATAAAAGTCAACCCATGTCAAAATTTAGGTCCTGATAGACCAAGTGAATATAGCAAGTTCTAGGCTGAGTTTTAGCACCAAAAACATCTTGTTACTGACCATTTATATTTAAAGCAACAGACTATTTGCTTCCATGACTCACCTGAACATTAACTACCATGACAGATTCTGGGGAAATAAACAAATTCTCAGCTACAGATCACAAGCATGTTGGGATTCACTGGCAATATGCACAGCTTCTAAAAAGACTATACAGTTAACAATACATTTTTCTTCCAAAATCAACTTAATAGAATTCATAAAATTATGTCTAGTTATATTTATCTGGTGAGTGCCAACATTACTACAAAATGCCCCTAACAGGGGCATATTTCTTTGTTCACATTTCCTTAAACATTTTCTGTAGAGCATCTTGGTTTTTAAAGCATCTCCTTTTTTCCACCTCTAAAAAAATATTCATAATATGGAAAGTATATAACAACAAAGAAATCCAAGTACCTCAAGCCTGTAAAGCAGTTCTTGTGATAGCATTAATTCATTCATCAAAATTCAAATGCATTATTTGTGGAAAGATTGATGATGCTGGAGCAGAGAATCTTTTAACCTAGATTAGTAAAACAGCATTCATCTCAGAGGCAATCAGAACAAGCTGTCTGCAAATGGTCCCTTCTCGTTCTTATTAATGCAACAGGTATTGAAGTTTATATAGAACATTTACATTCTTAAAACAACACCTTAAAATTGGACATACATTTTTAAATATTTTTAAAGTAAAATAAAACTGTCATCCGCTTATTTCTCTTGCTCATGTTTTAGATCCTTGTTTTATAACAGATAAACAATTTCATGGACTCTTATTCTATACCTTTCTTTTCCACACTTCATTCATTTTCTATTGATGTAAAGGGGCCCAACACAAGTGCTTAAAGATAGATGTATGGCTATTTTTTTTTCCTGCTCAAGGAAAGAGGAGCTATCGATGCTTATTGAAAGGAGCATTTTGAAGACCTTCTCAATCGAGACTCTGCTGTTGACAAAAGTGTTCTCAACTGTATCCCAAAACACCCAGTCAGAGATGATCTTGGAATCCCACTTCAACCCTTGAAGAGGTGAGGAAAGCCATCAAGCAGATGAAGAACAATAAGGCATCTGGAGCAGGTGCAATCCCCGCTGAAATCTGAAAACACAGAGGAGAGGAGCTCACATCACAGCTTCATGCCATCATCTTAAAGTTTTGGAATGATGAGAAAATCCCAGATGACCTCAGGGATGCCATGATTGTGACAATCTTCAAGAAAAAAGACAAGTACAACTGTGGAAACTACAAAGGGATTGCCTTGCTGTCCACCACAGGAAATATCACTGTGAGAACCTTCCTGAATTGTCTCCTTCCACTTGCTGAAGAGCTCCCCCCGGAATGTCAGTGTGGGTTTAGGGCACCAAAAGGCACAACTGACATGATCTTCACAGCTCGCCAACTTCAGGAGAAATGTTGGAAACAACAAACGCCTCTCTACCCGGCCTTCTGTGACCTCACGAAAGCTTTAGACTCTGTCAGATGAGAAGTATTGTGAAGGATCCTTCTGAAGCATGGATGCCCGCCAAAATTTATCACCATTCTCTGCCTGCTCCATGACAGTATGCAAGCAGTGGTTTTCAGTCATGGATCTAGCTCAGATACCTTTGAGGTTAAAACAAGATCCCTTTGAGGTTTGAGTTAAGCAAGGCTGCTTCATCACTCCAACACTCTTCTCAACATTTCTTGCTGCAATGTTACATCTGACCACGAACAAGCTTCCAGCAGGTATAGAACTAAAATACTGAATGGATGGCTCAGCTGACTCTGAAAGCACCCCGACCACAAACATTGAGCTCCAGTACACTGGTGATGCTGTAGTGTGTGCTCACTTGGAAGCAAACCTTCAGGCAGTCATCAACATCTTTATCAAGGCATACAAGAAAATGGGACTGACACTTAACTTTTGGAAGACTAAGGTCCTCCACCAACAAGCTCCTAACAGCCACCAGCTCTGGTAACCCAGATCCCAGATAAGAATCTGGGGAACATTGAGTATTTCCCATACCTCAGAAGCCATCTCTCACAGAAGGCGGACATCAACAAAGAAATCTAACATTGCCTCAAATGTCCAAGTGCAGCTTTTGGATGCCTGAAGAAATGGCTGTTCCAAGATCATGACATCAGATCCAAAACCAAGATCATGGTTAATCAAGTAGTCATGATCTTCACCTTGATGTTTGGAACTGAGTCTCGGACAAAATACAGGAGACACCTAAAGTTGTTGGAGAAGGACTATCAATGCTGCCTGAGGAAGATCCTTTGAATCCAGTGAGAAGAGAGAAGCACCAACTTTAGCATCCTTCTCCAAACAAACACCATGAGTACAGAGGCAATGATCATCTGGAATCAACTCCATTGGTCTACCAATAAAATCATAGAATCATAGAAAATTAGGGTTGGAAGGGACCTCAGGACATCTAGTCCAACCCCCTGCTCAATGCAGAACCATCCCCAACTAGATCATCTTACGCAAGGCTTTGTCTAGCCAGGTCTTAAAAACCTCCAAGGATAGAGATTCCATCACCTCTCTGGGTAACATGTTCTAGTGCTTTACTCCCCTCCTTGTGAAAAAAACTCTTCCTAATATCCAACCTAAACTTCCCTTCCATTGCTTCTTGTTCTGTCATCTGCCACCACTGAGAACAATCTAGCTCCATCCTCTTTCAAACCCCACTTCAGGCATATGCATGCTGCTATTAAATCCCGCTTCAGTCTTCTCCAGACTAAATAAGCCCAGTTCCCTCAGCCTCTCCTCATAAGAAATGTGCCCCAGCCCCCTCATCATTTTCAGTGCTCTCCACTGGACTCGCTCCAATTTCTCCACATCCTTTCTATAGTGGGGGGTGCAAAGCTGAATGCAGTACTCCAGATGTGGCCTCACCAGTGCTGAATAGAGAGGAATAATCATGTCCCTTGCCCTGCTGGCAACTCTCCTACCAATGTAGCCCGGTATGCTATTAGCCTTCTTGGAAACAAAGGTACACTGCTGGCTCATATTCATCTTATTGTCCACTGTAATCCCCAGTCCCTTTTCTGCAGAGATGCTGCCCAGCCAGTCAGCCTCCAGCCTATACTGTTGTATGGGATTGTTCTGTCCTAAGTACAGGACTTTACACTTGTCCTTGTTGAATTTCATGAGATTTCTTTTGGCCCAATCCTCCAATTTGTCTAAGTCACTCTGAATCCTAGCCCTTCTCTCCAGTATATCTACTACCCCCCTCCTTCAGCTTGGTGTCATCTGCATACTTGCTGAGGGTACTCTATGCCATCTTCCAGCTCATGATGAAGATATTGAACAAAACTGGCCCCAGGACTGACCCTTGGGGCACTCCGCTTGATACTGGCTGCCAACTAGACATCAAGCCATTGATTACTAACCTCTGAGCCCTTTGATCCAGCCAGGTTTCTATCCACCTTACAGTCCATTCATCCAGCCCATTCGTCCTTAGTTTGCCTACAAAAATGTTGTGGGAGACCATATCAAAAGTCTTGCTAAAATCAAGGTACACCACATCTACCATTCTCCTTGCTTCCACAGAGCCAGCCATCTCATCATAGAAGGCAATCAGGTTGGTCAGGCATGACTTGCCCTTGGTGAATCCATACTAACTTCTCCCACTTACATGTTTCTCCTCCAAGTGCTTAGAAATGGATTCCTTGAGGATCTGCTTCATGATTTTTCCAGGGACTGAGGTGGGGCTGACTTGTCTGTATTTCCCTAGATCTTCCTCCTTCCCTTTCTTAAAGATGGGTACTATGTTTGTCCTTTTCCAATTGTCTGGGACCTCTCCTGATCACCATGACTCTTCATAGATAATGGTCAGCAGCTCTGCAATCACACTGGCCAAGTCCCTCAGAACTCTCAGGTGCATTGCATCCAGCCCCATGGCCTTGTATATGTCCATCTTTTCTAAGTAGTCCCTAACCTGTTCTTTCACCACTGTTGGATGCTCACCTCCTCCCGAAACTGTGCTGGCAGGTGCAGTAGTCTGGGAGCTGACCTTGCCTGTGAAGACTGAGGTAAAAAAAGGCACTGAGTACTTCACAGCCTTTTCTGCATCTGCTGTCACTAGGTTGTCTCCCCAATTCAGTAAGGGACCCACATGTTCCCTGAGCTTCCTCTTGTTACTGACATACTTGTAGAAACCCTACATACATGTCATCCGGATGTCTGACTCCCGAAACAAGTTGTATTCTTCCAGCTCAGCCAAGGCATACATTCAAGAGGAGAGCAGAGGAGGGTTTAGAGACATCCTCAAGACCAACTTTAAAAAATGCAATATTGATGTCAACTCATGGAAGACTATCACCCAGGACTGTGCCAAATCAAGGAAGAGTCTGCTGCAGGGATCTGAGTACTTTGAAACTTCATAACAAAAACAGGAGAAGGAAAAGTGGAAGTGCAAGAAACAGCCCATCACAAACCAAATAAAAAATCCAGCACTACCCACCCTACACAGAAACACACGTCCAAGCTGCAACAGTCTGTCGATCCCAGATAGGCCTCATCAACCATCTTTGGACACACAGATAAGACAATCATGGAAAACATTCATCCTTGACTGTGAAGGACTGCCAAAGAAGAAAATGACTACACACTCTTCTGAATCAGTTATTAGGGTGCATTTGAAAATCCACCCATAGTGCCTAAACATTGATTAATACCTCCCTCCTAATTTGAGGAACAGAGGCTTGAAACTATTGTGTTAATATAGTACACACCTTATCCCAACCTGTAAATGTGTTCAGGTCAAGCTCCTGATAC
Source organism: Alligator sinensis (assembly GCF_000455745.1). Taxonomy (NCBI): domain Eukaryota; kingdom Metazoa; phylum Chordata; order Crocodylia; family Alligatoridae; genus Alligator; species Alligator sinensis. The sequence continues at coordinate 1,096,203 of NW_005842263.1, read as the reverse complement.
CTTCTGAAACAGATTACTGCTCATTTATAAATACTTGTGGTATAAATAAAACAAAAACATTGTGATTAGACTTTCTTATTTTAATATAACTAGCCATTTAGTCAGATTTTTAATGAAGTAATGTAAGGTATATGGCTCTAACAGAACCCCAGATAAACAGACCTCATTAAATAAACACAATACATGAAGTCCAAACAAGTTAAAAATTAATACTTTTCAATTTTATACATACCAACCTTTAGAAGGCATGGTAAAAATAATAAGGAAGGAAATGGAGACATGAAAGATCACTCACCTGTACCTTATTTGTCTACAGTCATAAACTACATGCTTGTATTTTGGATGTTCTCATTGCTTGCGCAAAAACAGGAAATATATGTCATGTTTTCTGTGCTATTGGAGGCCCTGAAAAGTATCAATTAGTAATGTGAAGAATGCAATCTATAATAACTTTTATAAATAGCATCTCTGAGTTAATGAAACTAAACCATGGCATGACACTCCTTGAGTACAGTGTGGAGGTTCTTTGAAAAAAAAAAAGAGCAAATATACAGGAAATCACTTCCAGTACCTCCTTGTGAAATCAAGATGGTTTCTTTCTGCTTGCATTGAGTCACTGTGTGTCCCTGCAGTCAGCAAAAATTGTTGAAATCCCCATTCAAAAGCAGTCATAATTCCCAGAGGCAGGATTAGAAGCGGCTTCCAATGGAATCCTCTTCTGTTCTGAACATCATGTTGCTTTAAATATGCTCTGGCTTAAAATCACCTCAGAATAATGCTTGTGGGTAGTATATTAAGCAGCCATGTATCTTGCCAAAATACAGTACTTGAGGTATTAAGAAAAACTGTAAGCCTTCAGGCTGTTAGCTATTGATCTAGAAAATACAATCAGATTAGGAAATAAGATGTTCAAAAAACTAGGAGATGGGACAAGTTCAGTCATCCTTTCCACAGTAGTTAATAAAGATTCTGAAAAGGAATAAGTTCAGTTTTTCCCATGCAATATGCCATAACACATTGCCTCTCTGTGGGTATGTCTACATCTTCATTATGTGCCATGATTACAGTGCATTAAGTTTAGTACCTGTTGTAACAGAGACTCAGTCAGGAGCCCTGTTACTTAGACAAGGTCAGGTCAGACTGACCCGACAATGAACCCCCACCAGGTGGAGGGTATTACACACCCAGGAGGAGACCGGGTAATTAGCCCACCAAAACCAGGCATAAAGCCGACAGCGGGAGACAGACTATTTGCCTTTGGGCACCAAGAGATGGACAAAGAGTGGCAGAGATCCCTGAGGGGACAGAAGAAGTCATACCTGTGATATGGAAAGATGTCGGGAGAGCTCCAGACCTGTGGCAGGTCAGCAGGGAAGAGGTTTGCTTCTCCAAGAACCCCCACTGCACTGGTGGGTGCGGGGAGATACAGAGGCGCCAGGAGGTGGATTCATCAGCAACTTAGGGAGGGAGGAAATGTGTCCCTCAGATAAAAAAAAGAGGATCAGAGTTATCCTCAAGCATGGACCCTGTTGGGACTGCAGAAATTAGAAATAGTCAGGCAGACTGAGAGTGAGAACAACCGAGGACTGCTCTCAGTATCATGCGCCCACAGAGAATGAGAGTCGCGGAGAGCACGTGCCACTAATGAGGTAATAGCAGCAAAGACTCCTTACAAAGTATGTACAAAAGTATCCAGCCTGGGAATTTCTCAACTGTAACCCAAACTATCCTTGTCAATGAAGTAATTGGTGAGAATCCTGTAATTACATCACTGTTAAATTAGAAATAAAAGCCAGCACTGTGAGTAACTGACATCAGGGTGGCATTTATCTATCTCAGAAAAACAGAGGACACTGATCTCCTTTCTTCTCTTTCCAATCCAAGTCATGGCAGGCGAGTACAAGGGAGAAACAAGGATAAGATCACCTATCCCACTCACACCTGTAATAAAAGGTTCTAACTGAATATATCATAATCAGTGATACTGAGCATTAGCACAGATGAACTTTTTTTTGGTGACATTAATGTGCATAAGACTAAATCTACTGCGCATTAGTACACATTTTGCCCACTACACTAATACATCATAAAATTAGTCTTCTGCACATTCAGCATCTTATGTAGATGTGCCCTGTGAAAGGTTACTTATCACATTTTGGAGTTAAAATAAAAAACCCTGTTCATATACTCTGTTACATCTAGCCTGTGCTGGGTATAGATAAAAGGGTGAGGATGACAAAGAAAGCTAAAAAGGGCCTAGTATGGCAGCCTAATTCATAGCCCATCTTGATGTCAGCCCTGAATACTGAAAGTACTACCAAATACTCTAGAGGTAGTCCATTTATAGCATCTGACTAAGTAGGCTGTAACCTACAAAAGCTTACATCTCTCTGAATGAGTTAGTCTCTAAGGGTGTATACAAATGTTAGCTGTGTCTGGTCTACAATTACATGGTTTGCTTTATGTTGTGCGATCATAAATTGGGAGCAGTGTGTATGGATATTTGCTGGCACCACTGAGTCACAGGAGCCACACCAGTAACCAGATGTAAGTACCTTGGGGTGCAAGGAGGGGTGGGCGGGACTAGGGGACTAACAGTTCCATGGGGTGGGGTTGGCAGGTCCAGGGGAAGGTTGGTAGAAATGGGGGGCTGACAGGTTTGCAGGGGTAGGGGTGGGGTTGTCTGTCCAGCAGGGTTGGACACTAAAAATAGCCCAGTTAGGGTTGGAATAGAAAGAGCAAGAACACCGCCCCAGGGCTTGGGTGAGTAGCTGGGCTTTCTTAGCCTCAGACCTATGCTCCAACCATGTGCAGACATTCACTGGATTGGGTTAACCCATTTCCAATATAAGTTAGTTCACATTCTTAGAGGAATTTACTTACATCAGGCCTGCCATTTCAGGCCCAATTTAAACCTCCTGAATGTCTGGATAGATGGACATTTAGACCAACATAACCTTGGGTTAGGTCGATCTAAATGTAATATCCAGACATACTCCAAGATGCCACCCTGCCCTGCCTTCAATTGTAGATGGTAATTACCCTCAAAGGGCCACTCATCAGGTGAGTGCTCCTGCATGTCTTCTACCATCCCATTCCCCTTGTGCTAGGACTTGAGATACAGATTTCCTGACATGCATGGCAAACCACACTAAGTGGTAGTAGCTCCTGCTCAGGAAGCAGTGCATGTGTTGTGGGCATGGCATGTTTTAGTGAAGTACTGACTAGCACCATTCTGAGCCACTGAAATCATACAGGAGGAAGAAAGAGACAGCAAAGGAACTGGCTGTGCTACATGAGCAAATTGCCAGCTTCTTTTTTACCTCTTTGCTACTGGAGCAGTTGAAAAGAAACCAGTGGTCTAAAGAACCAGAGCTGTGCTTTTAAAGTGTCTCTTACACACACACACACACACACACACATATACACGTGTTTGTGTGTGCACGCGCATGTGGATTCACATACATACTTTATATAATCTTAATCTCGTACATAAAATGCTAGAATCAACAAAATCAACACCTAAAATCCACTCCTGCTTTTCTTGCATGTTGAAAGGTGTTTTTACAATTTTCCACAACGAAAATGAAAAATATAAGCCTGGAATCTCTTCTGTTGTATTTTGCCAGATTAAAGATTCAATGAGCTGGCTAGACTTGTATTTTATCTCTTGTTCATGTATGCTATAATATTTCTATGTTAAAAAAAAGATTAACTATCTGAACTCTGGAAGAGAGGTAGACTATTTTTCCTCGTATTAACTCATATCTTCTGTTGATTTGTACTTATGTATTTAAAGGGTTGAGGATTATCATCCTTAAAATTACTGTGATTGAATTGGTTTACCCAGTTTATGTGATTAAACTAGATCTATGTATAGAAGCATGTAGAATGAAAAATTATTAAGGAGTCAGAAAATTCCAAATGTCAAAATTTCTCTCACAAAATTAACTCAGTTAATATATTTGTTCTATATAAGTTTATGGTATGTGCTCACAAGATACAGAGGTCACCCTTTCAAAATGTGCAAGTTTTGCTGTACATAACATGATGCTATCTATGATCTTGGCATGTGCAAGCCCAGAGTATTACTAAAATATTTAGTAACAATGCTTATTTGTGGTTGTTTGCACTCCATTGGGAAAGAAGGGGAAAACAAGGGTTCAAGTACTTTTATTGTTCATAGGTTATGTGAAGTGACAAACTCTATTGTTTGGAAGCAAGACAGCAGGGACTCTGAGTTAAATGGTTGCCTTTATTCTGGAAGAATGGTTGGAAAAGATCCAGAAGAAAAGATGAGTTTAATTTCTCTCTGAATGAGGTAATTGGCAGAGCTCATAGCCAAGAAGGTACTGGCTGCCACCTTGGTAGTACCCGATATGGAGCGGTATAGAATGGGAGAGTATATTTGATTATTTTCAGTTGTTGTTACTTTTTTTGAAGATATTCTTATAAAAATGTTTACCTTGTCATCATGCATAAATTAGGTTATATATCTTCAGTATTATAGGGTTTCGTCCACTCCTCTGTGGAATATATATCAGAATGCCTGCAACTGTTCTGAAAATTATTTTACTCTGAAGATACTCCAAAGTTCTGGTTGACTTGAATTTGGAATAAGGACTTTGCCATTATATGCTTTATGACGGGGAGACTGGTAAATGCTAGACTTGGGAACTACTTTGTGATATTTGGACAGCATTGCACATTGTGAGGTGAATTCTCATGCAGTATTCTTATGCAAACTATAAAAACAAAACAAAGAATGAATTAAAATGCATTTAAGAAAAATAGTTTCAGCATATGACTAAAGAAATCCTATAACAGCAACAACTTTGTGGTCAAGGTACATACTTGCCAAAAATAGAAACCCAATGCTTTGCCTTAACTTTCAGTTTGGGAATACTGTGAATATTGTTACTTAACATCTTTTATCATAGGCAGTTTAAATGAGGCTTCAGATCAGAAACCGTCTTAGCTAAACAAGGAAATCACGGTCCTCTTAAGAAAGAAGAAAGAGGCTTATAAACAATGGAAGCTCGGGGTTGGCCCCAAGGAGGTCTATTCCATGATGGCCCACATTTGCAGGGAACAAATAAGACAGGCTAAAGTGGTGACTAAACTTAGATTAGCAACGGGAATCAGGAACAACAAGATGTCCTTCTTTAGGTACATAGGGAACAGGAGGAAAACAAATGGGAGTGTGGGGCCTTCCTACTATTGCCGTAGAATTGGTGTGTGACCAATTAATACAATTAATAAAATTAGATGTATACAAGTCAGCGGGACCAAATGATCTTCATCCAAGAGGGCTGAAGGAGCTGACTGAAGTCATTGCAGAACCCCTGGTAAAACTCTTCCACAACTCGTGGTGCCCTGGAGAAATCCCTGACAACTGGAAGAGGGCCAGTGTTGTGCCCATTGACAAGAAGGGCAGGAGGATGGACTTGGGTAACTATAGGCCAATCAACCTAACTTCCATCCTAGGGAAAATTCTAGAAAAGTTCATCAAAGAGTCTATCTGTGATAAGGTTGAAGAAGGTAAGATTCTGAATGACAACCAGCATGGCTTCATCGCGGGCAGGTCTTGCCTTACCAACCTCATCTCCTTCTATGACCAGGTAGCTCTCCACCTGGACACAAGAGAGCAGGTAGACATTGTATACCTAGGCTTCCAAAAGGCCTTTGGTCTAGCATCCCACAATGTCCTCATGAGCAAATTGGAGGATTGTAGGCTTAACTCCAAGACAGTCAGGTGAGTGAGAAACTGGCTACAGAATAGGACCCAGACAGTAGTAGTGAACAGATCTGTCTCATCCTGGTGACATGTGGGCAGCAGCATCCCGCAGGGTTCAGTGCTCAGTCCAGTACTTTTCAACATCTTTATTAATGATTTGGATGTGGGGTGAAGAGTGCACCTGCCAAGTTCATGGATGACACCAAGTTATGGGGAATCCTGGTCACACTTGAAGATAGGCTACAAATACAGGTGGACGTAGACAGGCTAGCAGTTGGGTGGATCTAAATCTGATGAAGTTCAACATCAAAAAATGTTAAGTGTTCCACCTTGGGACAAGCAACCTCCAACACATCTACAGGTTTTGCAGCACAAAACTGACTAGTACTATGAATGAAAGGGACCTGGAAGTAATAATAGACCAAAGTATGAATATGAGCCAGCAGTGTGAAGCTGTAGCCAGTAGGGCAAATAATACTGTGGCATGCATCAATCAATGCATCTCCAGCAAAAGCAAGGAGTTGATTCTTCCACTCTACTCAGCACTGGTGAGACCGCAGCTGGAGTACTACATCCAGTTCTGGGCACCACACTTTAACAAGGACATGGACAAGCTTGAGAGAGTCCAAAGAAGAGCCACCTGTACTATCAGAGTCTTAAAAGACAAGCCATATGAGGAAAGGCTGAGGGATCTGTGACTCTTCAGCCTGAGGAGAAGAAGGCTAAGAGAGGACCTTGTAGCAGTTTACCACTACACTAGGGGAGTTCATCAAGGGCTCGGTGAGCAACTGTTCACCAGGGCACACAAGGGGAAAACCAGGAGTAATGGCCACAAACTCCTGGAAGATTGATTCAGGCTGAACATTAAGAAAAACTTCTTCACAGTCAGCATGTCCAGACAGTGAAATAAGCTCCCTCCAGAGGTGGTGCAATCACCTATCCTGGAAAGAGGAGGCTAGACAGTCACCTTGCTGGGGTCACCTGACGCCCAGCTATCTTTCCTATTTGGTGCAGAGAGCTGGACCTGATGATCTTCCGAGGTCCCTCCTGGCCTTACAATCTATTAATCTATTAATCATGATTGGAAAGTATAGAGGATGACACACATCATTCACCTGAAGATACTGAGGGCCAAATTCTGTTCCACTATAGAATGGGAACAATGGGAGGATTTGGGATTCATACCAGAAAGGTGAAAAAAAAATAACCATTGCTAAAAACAAAACTTAATCACCCAAACCTTTCTACTGCCGCCAATTTATATTTTGTCTTAAACCTACTGAACAGCACATAGGTTAATTATCAGGTGGGAATATAGCATCTAGTCCTTTAAGGTAGCACCACTTCATATTACTGAGGAGAAGTACTCTCCTACTGCAAGAAACAACTGTTCATTTTTAAATCATGCTACCATATGTGTTAATAAGAGTTTTGAAACTTACTTCAGTTAAATCAGGTTTTGGTTTCACTACAAGATAATTGATAGATAGAAACAGTGACTGAAACATATCAGTAGAGGTCATAATATGGTGAAGAGATTATTTCCTGAAATTTTTCTCTCCTCCCCACCCCCAAAATGTTCCTTTCTTTGAGATCTAAAAGGATTTAATACTTACTAGGGCTGTGCAAAGCTTTGGTCGCTGATTTGATTCGGAGGAGATTCGGCCCAATTCTGCGGCTGAATCTCCAAATCCAAATTGAATCAGGAGACCCATTAATCTCTTTGAATCAAATCAGAAGCCTCCGAATGAGTTCAGAGAGATTCAATGATTTAGACATAGACACAGCTTTGTATGTTTTTTCTACACACCTCAAGGTACCAGGCAGCTCCAGAATGCTGAGATAGTGGCGTGGATGGAGCGTCCCACAGGAGCACGGGGGGGGGACAGTCCCCAGTGTGCTTGGTGGTGGAACCAGAAGTGGACCAGAAGCACTTCCAGTCCACTTCCAGGTCCACCACAGAGCGCATGGGGGACCCTCCCTCCCCCCTGGATCGGTGACGGGTGCCTCCTGGGTCTGGCGGGGCACCAGGGTTCCCCCCCTCAGCCGATCGCTGAGCCAGAGGGATGTGTGGAGGGGGTCTACTGCCAAACGTGGCCCCCCCCCCGCGCTCCTGTGGGATGCTCCGTCTGCCCCACCATCTCAGCACTCATAAGCCACGCCTTGTACCTCGAGGTATGTAGAAAAAACTTGTAAAGCTGTGTCTATCGCCAAATCACTGATTCGCCAAATCAGAATCGAATCTTCAAATTCAGAGTAGATTGAATTGAATTGGGACAGTGATCTGTATCACTGAATCAAATCCCTATCCCCCAAATCAGGCTGAATCTGAACTGAATACGGCCTGCTTCGCACACCTCTAATACTTGCAACTTTTGATCTGGTTATACTCCTCCTCCTTTTGTCCTGGTTGTACATCTACACAGATTTTTCCAAAGGATAGAGGTTCCCCCCAGTGTGCTTGGTGTAGTTTCCCCTCTACTTGCTGGCTTTCTGCCAATATAGAACCAGAATCATAGAAAAATTAGGATTGGAAGGGACATCAGGAGGTCATCTAGTCCAACCCCCTACTCAAAGCAGGACCATCTCCAATTATATCATCCCAGCCGGGTCTAAAAACCTTCAAGGATGGCTATTCCACAACCTCTCAAGGTAACCTGCTCCAATACTTCACTACCCTCCTAATATCTAACTTAATATCTAATCTAAACTTCTTTTATTACAACACCAAGGATGGAGATTCCACCACCTCTCTGGATAACATGTTCCCGTGTTTTACTACCCTCCTAGTGAGAAAATTGTTCCTAGTATCTAACCTAAACCTCCCTAGCTGCAACTTGAGACTGTTGCTCTTTGTTCTGTCATCTGCCACCACTAAGAAGTCTAGCTCCATCCTATTTTGAACCCCATTTCAGGTAGTTGAAGGCTGCTACTAAGTTCCTCCTCAGTCTTCTCTTCTCCATACTAAATAAGTTCCCTCAGACTCTCCTCATAAGTCATATGTCCCACCTGCCTCACCTTTTTTGTTGCCCTCCACTAGACTCTCCCCAATTTGTCCACATCCTTTCTGTAATGGGGGGCCCAAAACTGGATACAGTACTCCAGGTGTGGCCTCACCAGTGCCAAATAGAGGGAAATAATTATTTCCCTTGATCTGCTGTCAATGCTTCTATAAATGCAGCCCAATATGCCATTAGCCTTCTTGGCAACAGAAGAGCAGTGAACATAATATACCTTGACGTTAGCAAGACTTTTGGTATGTTCTCCCACAACATTGTCACAGGCAAGCTAAGGAAGTACGGGTTAGATAAATGTACTGTAAGGTGGGTAGAAAACTGATTAGACCATTGGATTCAAAGGGTAGTAATCAATGGCTCAATGTCTAGTTGGCAGCAGATATCAAGTGAAGTGCCCCAGGGGGGCATGGTCCTGGGCTTAGTTTTATTCAATATCTTTATCAATGACCTGGAAGTTGGAATGAAGTGCACCCTCAGTATGTTTGTAGATGACACAAAGCAGTGGATACACTGGAGGGTAGGGCTAGGATTCAGAGACCTCAAATTGGAGGATTGGCAGGCATGCGCCTGCTCCTGGACAGCAGTGACAGGGGCTGCCAGGCAGCTGAGTCCAGCTGCCACCCCACCTCCACCCCACAGACTATAGCTCCCAGTGTTCCCAAGACCTTCACATGGGGATAAGACAAGCTGTGCCAGATGGCACCTCTGCACCAGGGGCTGGCAGAACTGGCTGCATGTGCCACAGCCTGGGCTGTCACCCATGCGTGGGCCAGGCAGGGTCAAGGGACCCTCTGTGGACCAGATGGAATCACCTGGTGAGCCACCTTCAGCCTGCAGGCCATATTTGGCCACCCCTGGTTTAGACCATACTAAAGCATAATGCTGTCTGTGGATGATTTCTTGGTCCACAATTTCCCATTCAAGGTTGTTTTAGAAGTTTTAATGTTTAAAGACAGCCATTCTAAGGTCAGTGATGTAATGTCCAGGGAGGTTAAAGTGTTCTGTGGCACGCTTGTTCGTCTTTCTGGAATTGATATCAGATTGGTGTTCATTCTTTCTTACATATAGGGATCTATATGTAGGTCAGTCCAGTGTTCACAGTGGAGGGACACTGTAAGTGGGTGACATTGGTTGAGGTGAAGGTAAATTAACCTCAGATGTTATAATCCACATTATTTGGTACAGTGATGAGGTCTGTGTTGATAAGGGGGCATGGCTGGCATCTGGGTCCAGAGCAAGTTCTGGCACCTTGGTGAGAATAGGAGTTAGCTAGTCTGTTGCTGGAGAGATGCCGTTGATGTAAGCCAGGGCAGGTTTGTCTCATGTGGCTACCTTGAGATGGCTGTAAGTGTCCAGGAGGGGGTTAGAGGTGTCTGAGGTTTTCAAGCTGGGGGCTGTACATAACAACCAAAGGGATTCTGTTGTCCTTGTCTCAGGGTTGGTATTGTACATAACGTACAAATTAGGTAATTAGTCAAACTGTTGAATTCATAGGTCAAAGAACAAGAACAGACTGTTCATAAATGAACTGAAGACCAAGAATTCTTTGAATCATTTCTGTAAATAATTATGAATGAATAAATTTGAAAAGGCAAACAATGAGCTACTCCTTGACAAGCTGTAAATATTAAAAAGGCAAATTATTTCATAAATGTTTCACTACTAATCATTTTCTCAACTTAATCTATGGAACATGTAAGGAACTACTTACTTGTGTAATCCATGTTGTTATATTATAGCTATAATACCAACTGATTGACTATATAGAGAGAGTGAAATTTGATGATGTGACATTACAGCACGTCTAACAGTATCAGCACAAACTAGTAATTTTAGGGAACTCTTAGAGAAAAAAAAGTCAATAAAGAAAAACGGCAAGCCTGAAATTGGAAATTAAGAAACCAGAGGAAAATATTATGATTTAATTAAATGATTCAAGCTCCTAGCTGTCTTGTTTTACCACTCAGGGGATATATTCTGTACAGCATAAGTGGACAGCACTTGAAGAGCACTTGCTTGAGTAACAGAAATTACAGCTTCCCACTAATTGAAAAGCTTACTCTTGACAATTTCCTACAGTTTTCCAGCAAGCAAGACTCAATGCCATACACTTTTTTGGTCTAAATTAATAAGGGGGTCTTTCCAAAGAAAAGAACAATGTGCATACAATAACATTAAGTGTGACAAATTAAAGTATGAAATATATTACTGTCTATAATTTATTTAATTCAAGTTTGAAAATCAGTAAGTCACAAACACAACACTAGTTGAATCAGACAGAAGTGATATCAAATTATTTTTCTTGGACACTATTGCACTACTGGTTCATGTTTTACAATATACAAAATTTTGACTTCGTGCTTCAAGAAACCTATAACTAATCAATTGTATTAGAAATAGATACTATCATTCACCATATGCTCAAAAGACTACTTAATCAAACCTATACAGATAATACAATTCTGTAATTACATCATTTTATATACAATTTTACCTGCTCTTATAGACCACCATCAGCATAACAACCAAGATAATTATCCATTGAAATAGTTCATTCTCATTTTCTTCCTAGGGAGAGAATTGCATCTACAAACAAGTACTTTAATGTGGTAAAGTTTGGGATTTAGAATACTTCGGGGTTTTATTTACTGTTATGTGATTATATTAAAGATGGCTGAAGTGTGCAGTGCACCTTCTGCAGATCATAGTGAGGTTTGTTATGGTCCTTCGTTCCTGTGGGAGTTTATTCTACTATCTCAAAGAGTGTCTGCAAGAAAGCTCTGTCTCCTGCCCAGATGCACATTACCCCAACAGGACAGCATTCCACTGAATCTACAGAATTAACTTCTCATTGTTGGTTGATTGTCTAGGTAAGCTGCAGCCAGCTTGCTGGGTAATTAAGACCCTGATCTTGACTTTATAGTCTAAAGGAAGCTGCCATAAGGGAAGCTGTAGGTTTGGTTTGATGCGCTTAGGGTAGGCTGTAAGATGAAAAGATCTATTGTAGAGTTGCAGCAGTTGAAGTTTCCTAAAAGCTGATTGCTTCATGCACAGATACACTATATTGCTATAGTCTAGTTATAGGCAGTAGACCCAGGACAAGGATAGGCCGTCTTAGATAAAACAGGAGATTGTAGATGTTACCTATGGATAGTGCCATGTGAGAGCTTAGTATCAGTGATTTGGCTACTTTCATAGATTCATAAATTGTAAGGCTGGAAGGGACCTCAGAAGATCATCAGGTCCATCCCCCTGCACCAGGCAGGAAAAACAGCAAGATGACTATCCAATCTCCTCCTGAAGATTTCCAGGGTAGGGAATTGCACCACCAGATGGAGCTTATTCCACAGTCTGGACACCCTACTGTGAAGTTTTTCCTAATGTTGAGCCTGAAATGGTCCTCCAGGAGTTTATAGCCATTGCTCCCTGGTTCTCCCCAAGCCCCTGATGTACTCCCATGATATAGCAGTAAACTGCTACCAAGTCCCTTGCAGCCTTCTCTTTTTTAGGCTGAAGAGTCCCAGGTCCCTCAGCCTTTCCTTATATGTCTTGCCATGCAAGCCTCTAATCATATGGGTGGCCCTTCTCTAGAGTCTCTCTCAAGTTGTACCACGTCCTTGTTAAAGCATGGAACCCAGAACTGGATGCAGCTGGGGGGTCTCACCAGTGCTGAGTAGGGTGGAAGAATCACCTCCTTGGTCTTGCTAGAGTTTCATCGATTGATGCATGCCAGACTATTATTTGCCCTGCTGGCACCAGTCGATTGCTGGCTCACATTCATGCTGTGGTATATTATTACCCCTAGGTCTCTTTCATTCATAATTCTGGTCAGGTTGGCGTTGCGAAGCCTGTAGGTGTGCAGGGGATTGTTTGTCCCCAGGTGGAGCACTTTACATTTCTCGACATTGAACTTTATCTGGTTTTGACACGCCCAACTTGCTAGCCTGTCTAGATCCACCTGTATCTGTAGCCTATATTCAAGCATGACGATGCTTCCCCATAACTTGGTGTCACCTGCGAACTTGGAAAGTGAGCTCTTTACCCCCTCATCCAAATCATTGATGAAGATGTTGAAGTTGATGCCTTCAACCAAAGGAGACTCTGTCATAGGTAAAAAGGCTTTGAAGAATTTTTCATTACTAATTAGTACAACATCTTTCTTACTGAGGTTCATCTTTGGCCAGCCATTCTTCCCATATGCACTGATCTCATTTAAACAGGGATCTCTTGTACAAAATGACATGTTTATATGTGAAGGACAGGTGCACACCATCTGCATAGTGCTGGCACTTCAGTCCTTGCAACTAATTCATGTAATGGCTGAAAACAATGTAGAATAAGCAAAGAGAAAAATAATTGTGTGGTGGGATTCTAGAAATGAATAGGTTGTTGGTAGAGCAGTTTTCAATTACTACTTGTTGGGTGCTTCCCTCCTAAAAAAGAATCAAACCATTTTGGCATATTATCTTGGTGACAGGAGTTGATTCTCAGGGGGAAAACAGCATTATCAATAGTCAACAAAGTCAAAAATCTATGGGGGGAGGGGTCCAGTAAAATGACAAAAGATGTCAGCCCACAATCCATGGACAGTAAGTGATTCAATCTATTTTTATCCCATCCCATGTCCTACCCTGAATCCAAATTGTGCCAGATTCATGATATTAGCCTCAGTTAGATGAGCTAAGAGTTAGCTTTGACTAACTTTTATTGAACTTTCTCTAAACCATGAGTTTTATTAAGTGGTACTTAGTAAGAAAGAATGTCTTCAGGGCAAGTTTCTTCAAAGTCGGACCACTATGGCATGGCTGAAGGAGGAAAGAACAATTCATACCCAGACTGAGACACTGGCTACTGGTGGAATGAGTATCACCAACTGCTAATGACTCTTCCACCAAGGGTATGGATTAGATTTCCTGGTATTAGGTTAAGACTTCTTTAGGGAGTGCAGCATTTCTTGAAGAGTAAGCATATTGAACTCAAGGGATCCAGGCAGGGCATTCATCAGCAGTTTGTAAGGGGCAAAGGCCCATGCTGTTTAATAACTTTTTCCAGATGTACATGATCTTTTCAGCACAGTAGTGTGATAGTTCTTTGCAGCTCTTAATGAAGGTTTTGGTTGTGAACAGGAGGCACTCAGCACTGAAGAAATGGTGTATTGTACTAGAGGTCCTTGGGAGAGGATTTATCGGCTTCAACAGAGGCTGATAGGAATGTTCTCCCCCTTTGCACAACCTTAGAAAAAAATCTTTATATTATGACCTGTTTCAGACTTCATTTTCTTCCATTCACTCTCAAGTTCACAACTCTCTTCCCACAACTGGTGCAGTGTGTCAGAAAGCCAAGATCATCTGTCTGTGTTGTGAGAAGAAAGGAAAACACTCTGACTCATCAGAGCCTCCGTTTCCTGTCCTGTGGGTGAAATGCTTCTTTCCTTTATTATACTTTAGAACTCACAGGGTTTTCATGATTGAATAAAGAGGAAAGTTTTCCTGCTTAAAACCTGAGAGCTCTGATGACTGCCTGAATGAAGTGATGGTCTGTCCGAGGCAGTGGCTGAGTTGTGATGACCTTAGGACTGACCAAGGACCTGGTCCATGGTGTGGCCAGCTACGTAGGCTGTAGCAGAGAGAATCTATGAAAGTCCCAAAATGAATACTGAAATTTTCTAAGATGACCAGTCTGGGCTGTTTTATCACTATCACTAACAAGGTATCAGTGAGCTCTTTTCTATAATGCCTCAGCCGTACTAATTCTCCAAATGTCCTTAAAGTCTTCCCAATAAGTAAGGTAGACAAACTTTTGTTTTCTAATGTAAATAGCATGGGGAGAGGGGGACTTTCAAATTTCCATAACAGACAAAAATCTCTCCCATTTGCTTAAATTTCCATTAACCAAGTATTTTCCTACAAATTTGACTATTAGGGAACACAACATTAAGAGACTGAAACATGAAATAGGCAAAAACAATAATTCAAGGGCATTTGGAGGCCTGGTCTTCTACTAAAACACTGAGGAAAGATTGAATAAATAAAAAAGGGTGGGGGGGAATCCACAAGACAGTGTTTTGACGTACTGCTTTATAGCCTCAAGAATGCCGTGCTCCAGTGGCTCACTTGTCTCTGGTGCTCATTAGCTATGGACCTTCCATGCTGATGAGGTAATTCCCTTAACACACAATAAACCATAGGATATCCTTCTCTCCTCATTTCATGTTTTGACATTGTAAAAGGTCATTAAAGTGTTCCTTACAGTGTTAGACACTGTTTAAGTGGAGAAGTTAGAAAAATAGATCTTAATAACATTTTATCTAGGTTTTCAAGTACAGTATAAGAAAAATATGCAAAAAGGGATTACACTTATACACCTTCAAACAGAAATAAATAAATCCATCATAATTTTATCCATAGCAATTGACATCAACTTCTAGGGTTTATTTCTAGTTTAATGATGAGTAATATAACAGTGCTGGCATAGCAGTAACAATATGGATCTAATCTTCATAGGAATCTTGCTTATGGTAAGTTTAGAGCGCACATCAAACAGTTACAATACAACAATAATTTATTTTGAATGCAAAAATTACTGTACTATACATATGACTTTTATTAAAAGTATCCTTCCTGCGTAACAGAGGCACGTAGAAATTAAATTAACTCAGAAATAAAGGTATTTTGTTACACAAATTATGTCTAAAACATGGTCCACATTTCTTTAAAAGTGGGATTCAGACAGGAATTAAAGTTAATCAAACCCTACAAATGTTACACACACAATCATTTCAATAAACATTGTAATTTTACACACGATTTGCAGGAGGACACATTAAAGAATTGGAAATTTCAAAAGCATTCCTCAACTGGTTAACATTTTCTTGTCAATGCCTTTCTTCAACATAACTCACAACTGCTTCACTAACTAAGAATTCTTACATTTTATGTTATAGTTCTTTTAATCCTCTATTTTGTAACATAAAAGAGATGAATACCTCAAAGGTCAGATATGCCTCAGACAAATATATAATGGCGAAAAGCATTTTGTGAATGCTTTTGTAATGTATTAATCACTGAAAGAAACAAGTAGAGTTTGAAATCTTTCCTGTTTCACATTTACCTTAAAGCTGAAGCATTTTCTTTGTTAAAAAGGTAGGGAGAAGCATTTAGATCATCACCAGGGATCCTTTTTTTTCTGATTTAAAAAAAAATCCCTAGTTTTTGATTTTAAAAAAGTAACCCCAAGTCCACATTTTTCCATGATTTAAATGAAACACCACTAGTATGTAGATATATATCTATATATAGTGATGTTTCATTTTAATCATGGAAAAATGTGGATTTGGAATAACTTTTTTTTTAACTCAAAATTGGTTGTTTTGTTTTTTTTTAATCAGAGAAAACCAGGATCCTTGATCATCACTGCTATAAAAATTCTCCAACCCTATTACAAAGAAAGTATAATGACCCCTTTAGGGAGAAATATGCAGGGTGTAACAAGAAGGGCAAGCAATTATTTCAGGCTTACTGAGTTTTGGCAAGCTGTTGAGGGCCATGTGGGTAGTTCTGCCCCTTGACAGATGCCCTGTCCCCTGGTCCCCATCTTGGGACTGGATGTTCTTCCCCCTAACCCCTGACCTTTGCCACCAGAAGACACTCCCCTTGCCACCAGAAGTACTCCTTTCAACAAGGGGCTTTGCCATCTCAAAATTTGAAAAATACCAAATTATATTCTAAAAGGCAAACATGTAAAGTATTCATTAATTTGATTTCAAAATATATTTTGTCCTGGTTTACATGTGTGTCTGTAGTGTACATAAAGGTGATTGTATATAATAGCTTAAAATGAAGTCTTACTCTTATATAATGTGGGGGGATGGGTAGAGGTTTGTGGGTGTGTGGGTATGTTAGGTGTGGGAGAGGGTGTGGGTATGTCTGTGGGGGTGGACAGGTATGGGGTTGTGGGTATGGCATGAAGGAACATCTGGGGGGGTGGATATGTAGGGTGTGGGTGGGTATAGGTTTGTGGGGGCTGTCTGGGAGGGAGAGTGGCTGGGGTGCTTGAAGGGGTGTGGGGGTCTGTGTGTATGGTAGTGTGAAGGGAGGTGTGGTTGTATATGTATGGTGGGGTGTGCATGTGACACTCACCCCATGAACACACACACACACACACACACACACACACACCAGGGTACCAGCACAGCCCCATGCTCCCAGTCCAGCAATGCTATAGCAGTGTGGGGGCAGGAAGGCAGGGAAATGGCTGGGCATGGGGCAGGGCTGGGCTCCTGCCTCCTGCTGCCAGCTCCCCCTGGGTCCTACTGCCCCTAGCTCCTGTCATCTTTAACAGGCAGCCAGGAGCAGATAAATATTTTCTAAACATTTAGGGGTCCCAAGGGCAAGATAGAATGGCCTGGTGGGCCGTATTTTGCCCACACCTGCCTGACAGAGTTTGCCTGCAGAGTTCCTTGCAAAGTGTTCCCTCATGGGAAAAATGGCTAAAGAACAAGCAGCCAACCATATCCAAGTCTGCTAAATCACATGAATAGTTCACTCTCCTCTCCACTGTGTTGCCTCACTTCCTTCCTCACAACATGGTTCCCCCTGAAACTGCTATGGTTTAGTTCCTGCTCTAGCTGCTTATGCAGTCCTGTGCACAAATCCACATCTTAATACAGTTCCAAACAATATTAAAAGTGGCCTGCAAAGGATCTGTTTTAAATTGAGTTTCTGTACAATTTCTGCTCCATTGGCCTGAAGGTAGTGGAAAAATTATATGTAAAACTGCCCCTGTCACACATACTCATCTCTTAACTTAAAAATATAAGGAAAGTTAAATCTGGTCTTCTTTGGTTTTGCTAAAGGACTTATGTGCTAAAGAGGAGAGTGAGCTTGCATGTATGGATGAGGTTTCATACCTCAGTTGAAGAGACTGGACACTGAATCTTTTAAAACACTTTCACAATTAGTTATTATGGAGATGTCCATAGATTTCTAGGGTTGGAAGGGACCTATTAGGTCATCGAATCTGACCCCCTGCTCTGGGCAGGAAAGACTGCTGGGGTCAAGTGACCCCAACCAGGTGCTTATCTAATCTCCTCCTGAACACCTTCGAGGTAGGGGAAAGCACCACCTCCCTTGGAAGTCCATTCCATATTTTGGCAACCTCACTAATTCCATTAGTTACTGGAATTAAGCAAGTGTTAATAAAAACAAGCAAAACATTCTAGCAAGAAATCCCTTCTACTCTCAGCTGTTCAGTCTTCCATCTATTTTAATATGTTAAATTCAATACTCTTCCAGGCAACAGAGAGAATGACAACCTGACTCTATGAAAGCCAGTAGAAAGTCCACACAAAACCTTCTGTAGTATATAAAAACACAAATTTCCAAAGTAGAAAAACAAGCAGATTTTTTGTGATATGTTATATAAACAAAACCTTATTAGTAGAGACATCAAAATCAAGATTTCATGATTTTCATGGAAACCGCGATTTCTGGCAGGCCCTGTGAAAAGAAGTGTGGGCTCTGTGCTTTTGCTGGGCTCTCTGAAAAAAACCCAAACAAACAAATTCACCAAAAATAAAATGCTGGCTCCCTCTGGGGAGCCAGCAGTCCCTGGTGCCTTTGCAGCCTGGCTGCACAGCCAACCAGGGGCAGAAGGGAGCAGAGAGGCTGCCAATATGTGAAGATGGCTGCCACCCCTGCCCCACACCACTGATTGGCTGCAAGGGCTGTCCATCACAAGGACCTACCCCTCATTGACAATGAAGGGCAAGGCCATGAGACAGACAGCACTTACAGAAAATCAGAGAGAAGGGGTGGGCCACTGGGGTCCCTCAGCGAGAGATGAAAACAATTGCCCAGGTTGTAGTCTGCCCATCAAATCAACTGACAGCCACCTGGACTTTGGTAGAACCCTACTTATGATTATCCATCAGGCACAAATAAAAACGTGTACTGACTCCCTTTCCAGGACACTATATTCCCCAAAACAATTTCCAATTAAATTATGACCCATTAGCTGGGTAAAGTAAAAGACTGTCTGCTTATTGTTTAAGTCTTATGTTTAAGTCTATATATTCTAACAGGTAGTAAAAGAAAACTTTTCAAAAATATTCTTAGCAATATCTTTTAACAACACCAAAGGTATACAGATAAATATTTATAATACAATAAGCCAAAAACACATTATACCAAACTAACCCCATTCCATAACTTTTGCACAATATATTCATAATTATGATAACAAATATACAATATATGAGGCACAGTTTTACATAAGGCATGTTTACCCCCTGATCCCAGCTAGCAAGAGGCGCTTCCCCTTCTATGGGTCTAGCTGGGAGGGAAATTTCCACCCGGGACTTCCCTCGGGGGGGGGGCGGTTACCTTATTTCCAGAATGCCTCCCTTGTGGGACCTGACAGTCAACAACTTAGTTTTCTTTGAGGAGCTATCAACTGGGCCTCAGAGCCCTTTGGTCAATCAGAAGCCCCACCAGCATTGTCTGTGCCACTCTGAGACCTCCCCTCCTGGCCCTGTGCCCTGCTTTGGGCACCAAGGGCTTACACCGAGGCTAACCTGAGCAGCCTCAAGCTACTCCCAGGGCAGGTTTTCCGCGTGACGGACTGCACACTGTGTGGACCCAAGCAGCCTCAAGCTGTTCCCAGGGCCAGCTCTCCGTGTGCTGGACTGCACACCGTGGGGCTTGAGCAGTGTCGAGCTACTCCAGGGCCAGCTCTCCGTGTGCCAGACTGCACACAGCTCTGTCCAGCCCTCTACTGAGGATGCAGGCTCGAGCTGCCTTGACACGGCTCTCAGAGCCTGAGCCCCGTGCACCGGCCTGCACACCGCTGGGGTGAAGAAGGGATCCTGTGGAGGCTTTTCCCTCTCCAATGTCCCTTGCTGTCTCTCCCAGCATGCTCAGCACGCTGGGCTTTTATCTACACTGGAGGCCCTGCCCCTGAAGTCTTCCAGACCTGCAAAGCACAGTCTTCAATCAGGTCCAGGGGCTCCTCACCTGCCCCCCCCCCCCCCCCCCCCCCCCACTCCAAGCGGGACCAGGGCAAACCCCTCCCAGCTGTTACCTGATTGGTAGAAATGTTCCACCAATCCAAAGTGTCCTTCTCCAAGCCGGGCTTGCTGGGCAAAAGCGGCAAGCCTGCCACAAACAAAACCTACCCCAAGACCAACCCCTGGGGCTCTCCATTTGATACTGGCTGCCAAATAGACATCAAGTCATTGATTCCTACACTTTAAGCATGATAATCCAGCCAGTTTTCTATTCACCATCTAGTGATACCCAGATGGGGGAGTGTCTATGATGCGAGTAGTGCCTCTTGATGGTGTTCCTTAGGGAGTAGGCATGAGAGATACAGAAAGAGGTGGCTTGGCTCTGAAGCACCCACCCCCTTAAAGACTTCATTGAGGATTCATTCTTTAGTTAGCTGAGCTCTGAGCAATCATACAGCTCTTTTACAAAAAGTGCCACTCCTCCTCCTCTTCTCCCCTGCCTGAACATCCTGAATAGTTTGTATCCATCACAGTAGACTCCAGTCATGTGAGCTATCCTACCAAGTCTCTATTATTCCAATCACGTCATAGTTTTGTGACTGTGCAAGGACTTCCAGTTCTTCCTGGTTGTTTCTTAGGCTTCATGCATTTGTGTACAGACATCTGGAGTTAACTAGCTGACTGCCCTACTTTCTCAGGAAGAATGAGAAAGTCTCCCCTGCTTCCTCCAAGTCACCCACTTTCCCACTTACTTCAGGGCTTTGATCTCCATCCCCCAGCAGCTCTCCTCACTATGTTAGTGAGCCTGTGTGCAAAGATGATCTTCCCTCTCTTCGTCAGCTGGATCTCACCTCTTCCTAGGAATGGTTTTGGGGTTTTTTCGGAACAACATCTGGTGGTGGAAAAAGCCAAAACCCTGCTGGCGACACCACCTGTGCAGCCATGCATTGATCTGCAGGATGTGTCTGCTGCTGCCCAGGCCCTTCCCCTTGACTAGAAGGACTGAGAACACCACCTGAACCCCCGTTCCCCTCACCCTTGCACCCAAAACCACATACTTTTGATCTGCTTAGTGTCCCCTCCGGCAATATCATTGGTGCCCACATGGATGAGTAGAATGAGGTAGTAGTCAGAGGTCTGGATGAGTCTCAGTAATCCTTTTTGTGATATCTTGAATACCAACTCCAGGCAAGCAACAGACCTCCTGAGACAGCAGGTTAGGCTGGCAGATGGATGCCTCTATCCCCTGTGGAAGACAGCCTCCAACCATCAGCATCCTTCACTTCCACCTGATGGCAGTGGTCTCAATCCTTCCAACCTTGGGGATGCCTGGTCTGGCCTCCTCTACCAACAGAACATGCTCCTCCTCCTGAGATGGAGCAGGTGGAGATGAAAATTTCTGCTTGCTGCCAGAGGTCACAAGCTTCCAGCTTCCACCTTCCTAGGACTCCATATCCTCTCCTCCTTCTCTAGCACTGCCTCTGGCAGTCCTTCCTCAACAGTCCTAGAGGTCTCCTTTAGCATCGAATGAATGAAGTCCTCAAGGGGGTGGGTGCTTCAGAGCCATTCCACCTCTTCCTGTATCTCTCCTGCCTGCTCCCTAAGGAACACCACCAAGAGGCACTACTCACATCACAGACACTCCCCCACCTGGCTATCACTGGAAGAAACCTGGAAGCTGCAATCTCCACAGTGCCAAACCAGGCCATCAAGGGGCAGAAGTCATCAACAGTGAGCTCTCCTACCTTGACAGACATCTCATAGATGCAAACAGTGGAAGAGCTGCCAGTGGGTATGGCTCTGGCATTGCATCATCTTCCAGCTCTCTCTCTGAGTTTCTTAACTCGCTGCCTCTCTCTTCCTGTTCCTCTTTCCATGCAGATCTTCCCTAGGAAACTCCCCTGTAAGCTGGCCTGTTCACTGCTCCTTGGTCCTCAAAGGTTCCTTTTTCCCTGCTTCCTCTGATCAAGATTACAGTGAAGGTGAAAGAGCTTCCAGGTAAACACCCCCAGAGAATACCCCCTCACTCTGGATGCTAGTTAAGCAAGAGGCTTAAGTATTGGTCTAACTCCTGAGTTTTAGCTACTTACACAATATATATATATATATAGGTTAGCTACTAGGGCTGTGTAAAGCTTCAGCAGCCAATTTGATTCAAAGGAGATTCGACAGCCAAATCTCTGAATCCGAATTGAATCAGGTGACCCCATTAAAATGTCTGAATCAATCCGGAAGCCTCCAAATCAATTTGGAGAGATTCAGAGATTTGGAAGGCTTGCAGAAAAGAGAAACTGAGAAGAGGGAGGGGGGTGGGTTGATCTTCCTATATGGAAAAGGCTGAGAGTGGGGGAAAGTCTGCTCTGATATTGACATCTGTAGCTGGCCAGTGGCTCTGATTTTTCTCTGAGTTACCTTCCAATCACAGTGTTCTGGGGGCGGGACATAGTAACAACATATCAGGCAGTGTCTGAAGTGATCAGTGCCTTTTGTGAGCTGTCTCTACTGGACCAGCAGTGTCTGAAAGGCTCTGGCTTGCTCTCTAGTCTCGTGGTAGCTAGTCTCTCTTCTTGTAAGTTGTATCCAATCCTTTCCTTCTTACCCTTGCCTACAATCCCTATTGTCATACCTATCCATTCCTTTCAACTTATTCTTCCTTCAAAATTCTCTTCTTTGTTCTTGTTAGTCTGTCTTGATTCTATTTCCCCACAAAAAGAAATCTGTGTTTTCCCTGACAGTGTGTCATCACTGCGCAGGAAATCACAACATACATTACACACACACACATTTTGCAGCACACCAAACATTATGAAGCATGCTGGAAAGGCAGGTGCCAGGTCTTCTGGCAGGGAAGGGAGAGGGAGCAGAGGGAGAGCTGCAAGTTCCCCCTACCCCAAACATAGATGGCACCCTCTTTCCTGGCAGCGATGAGTCTTCTGCTCCTAGTGGGAACAAGGAGGTGGGAGCAGTGTCTGCACCTGCACCACCACCACTAACACCAGTAATAACCACCAGCACCAGCATTACAGTCTCCACCCCTATTTCAGTTCCCAGTGTTAGCCTTCCAGTGCCAGAGGAGGAGGTGGATCTAGAAGCAGAGGAGCTGAGGGCCATAGCGAAGGAAATTCTGGGGAAGGAGGGGAAATCTGAGTTTGTGCTCCACAACCCTCAAAGTTCTCCTAGAGGCAGGTCTCCTTCTCTGGAAGGCACTTTGGAGGAGGTTACGGAGGCAGGTGACTCCATTCCTCCTGTTGTTGTGCTTCTGCCTGGTGAGGAGGAAAATAAGGTAGGATTCCCCACCCTCAACCCAGAAGCGGGTGGGTAGTGTAGTGTGGGATCATTTTGAGGCAGCAGATCATCCCAGGTATGCTACCTGCCAGCACTGCCAAAGGCAGATGAGCCATGGCAAGAACGTGAAACATTTCACCACCATGGCAATGCTGCTGCATCTCGGGATGCTGCACCCCCTTGCCCTTGTTCCTCCTCAGCCTGGCACCAATGGGAGCATGCCCAAAAAGAAGTCCCTCTCTCACTCCAAAGCCCCTGTCCCCAAGAAGCAGAGGCAGGCCACCCTGGACCAGTGGGAGAAAGGTAGAGACAAAGTGGGGCAAGTTTCCAAGGCAAGCAAGGTTACCCAGAGAATTGGGGAGATGCTTGCTCTGGATGGCTAGCCCTTCTCCTTGTTGAGCATCCAAGCCAAGCCAGGCATGGAAATGCTCAGGGTTCAGGCAGATCATGGCACTTGGGGCCCCATCCTACCAAGTGCCTGCACACAAATTTAGCAGGACCTTTAGCAAGCCCCTCATAGCCTCCCACTCCCAGCAGCACTGCCACCTACCCCATGGACCACCTGGGCAGCCCAGGCTCTATGGGGAACAGCCCTGGCCCCAGCCCACCCCACCCCACACAGATCCAGGGGCACATGCCTGCCCCGACCCATGCTCTCCCAGATAAGTAGCTGAGTGACAGCAG
>NW_005842263.1:1060532-1072465 GCF_000455745.1 Alligator sinensis | reverse complement strand
TGCCACCTCTGCCTTCCCCCACACTCCCCCAAATGAACCCTGCTCCATCCCTTGCTTTGTCCCTGGCCTGCCCTTCCCAACTTGGCATTGCTTGCCCCTGCCTTCCTCCCTCATGGCAGGGCCTTGATCTGCCCATGCCCTTTCCCTTCCCCTTCCCCCACCACACCAGACTTACCTGCTGCAGGCAGTGTACCCCAATATCGGATCGGTATCAGCCAATATCAGCCTCCTTAAATATCAGCTATCAGTATCGGCCTCAAAATCCCTATCGGAGCACCCCTACTCAAGTGTCTTTATGGGAATGCCAGAAGCATGGGAAACAAGCAGGATGAACTGGCACTCTTCCTGCTTGAAGAGGATTTTGATCTGGTTGGGTTAGCAGACACAATGGGATGACACACGAGTGGGCAGTGAATATGAAGGGCTATAGGCCTTACAGGAGGGATCAGACTGGGAAGAAGGGAAGAGGTGTGGTCCTCTATGTGACAGAGCAGTACCCCTCCCTGCAGGCCACTATAGACAACAGGGAAGAGTCCCTTGAGACCCTCTGGGTCAGGATGCAAGGGAAATCAGGAGAGGGAGACCTGATGGGAGTTTACTATAGGCCTCCCTCTCAAGAAGAGGAGTGTGATCAGGCATTCTCCAGAGAACTAACTGAGGCAGCTAACACTGGAGACATGATTGTCATGGGTGACTTTAACTACCCTGACATCTGTTGGGAGGACCACTCGGCCTCCCCTGGCAGGTCAGCCAACTTCTTGGCAACAATAAATGCCAATAACTTCTTGGCAACAATAGATGTTTTTGATGCTGGTTGTAAAAGGGCGTACCAGGGGAAGACCACTCTGGACCTAGTGCTGGCCAAAGGTGATGACATCATAGGCAACCTAAGGATTGGTGCTATTCTGGGGGACAGTGATCACGACCTGGTCAGGTTCACCATCCACCATAACACTGGGAAACCAAACAGCACAACAAAAGTCCTGGACTTCAAGAAGGCAGATTTTGCCAAACTTAAGAAGTTAGTTAGAGAGGCCCTCTGCAATCAGCAACTGGATGACTTGAGGGTTCAGAAACAGTGGTGCTTCCTTAAGGAGGCAATTCTCACAGCTCAAAAACAGGCCATCACCATGCAAGCAAAAAATTGGAAAGAAGCCAACAGACCAACTTAGCTCAACAGGAATATTAGATAGCTTCTAACAAAGAAAAAAAGTAGTATAAAAACAGTGGAAGAACTTAGTAACCAGAGAGGAATACTCCTGCATCACCAGGGCCTTCGGATATGAGATAAAGAAAACCAAAGCAGGCATGGAGATCAAGCTGGCAAGCAGAAAAGACAACAAAAAGTCCTTCTACAGATACATAGGGAGTAAGAAAAAAAATCAGGCTCCACTGTGGGACCCTTACTAAATATTTAACAGCAGCCCACAGTTGATGCCCGTGAAAAAGCCGAACTCCTAAATGAATACTTCACGTTTGTATTCTTGAAATCAAACATGGGCTGCTCACCTGATCAGATGCCCGGGGAGAATGGGGCAGACAACAAACTACACAAAATCAGTCCTGAACAGGTGAGGGATCTCCTGCAACACCTGGATGTCTTCAAGTCTGCAGGGCCTGACAACCTGCACCCAAGAGTCCTGAAAGAACTGGCTGAGCTAATAGCAGCACCACTGGACAAGTCGTTTAAAGCCATGGAACTTGGGAGTGGTCCCGGATGACTGGAAGAGGGCCAATGTCATACCCATTTTCAAGAAAGGGAAGAAAGATGATCCTGCAAACTACAGGCCAGTCAGTCTAACCTCGGTCCTAGGTAAAATTATGAAAAATGTATTAAGGAGGCTATTATTTGAAAACTGGAAACAAATGGGGTTTTAAGAACCAATCACCATGGCTTTGTTGAGGGTAGATCGTACTTGACAAACCTTGTGTCCTTTTATGACCAGGTAACTACCCATCTGGATGATGGACACGTGGTGGACATGATCAACTTAGACTTCAGTAAAGCCTTTGATTCAGTTTCCCACAGGATTATCTCAAACAAACTCGAGGGTGCTGGACTTGACCAGTCCTCAGTGAGGTGGGTGGACAATTGGCTTAGAGGCCGCTCCCAGCAGGTGGTAATTGATGGGCTGGCCTCATCCTGGAAGGCCGTCTCCAGTGGTGTCCCCCAGGGATCTGTGCTTGGACCTGGGCTCTTTAATATATTCATCAATTATCTGGATGAAGGGGGTAGAAAGCTCAATTATTAAGTTTGTAGATGATACCAAGCTGTGAGGAAATGTGGGCACACTGGAGGATAGTGGGTAGAGTGGGCCAGGACCCCAAGCAGCAGGGGGAAGCAGCCCCAGGTCCAACGCAACAAAGGGAGCAGGCCTGTAGTGGCAGCAGGGGGGGAGGGGAGGAGCAGGCTGGTGGCAACGGAAAGGGAGGTGGCGGTGGTGAGGAAGGGAGTGGGCCGGTGGCAGGCCCAATCCGGAGGGGGGGAGCAAAGCATTGAGACTGCAGGGAAGGGGAAGAGCAGGCCCAATGCAGTTGCGAGGGGGGGTGGAGGGAAGGAGCGGGCCCAGACAGGGGAGGGGGCAGACATGGGGCTCTGTCCCCCCCACACACACCCCACCCCCTATCATTATTGACTGGCAATTTGCTAGTATGTATATGTGAATGTACAGGCAAACACTCTCTGTAAAGAAATACATAATTGTACTAGGGCTGTCAATTAATCACTGTTAACATGCACAATTAACACAAAAACTAACACATTACTTTTTTTAAGGCTTACACCTCCTCAGGCTCCAGACTCCCCTACAAGGAGCACCCCCCTCCAAACCCCACACACACCTCCACAGAACTCCACACCTTCACAAATTCCCCCCCACACACCTTACACCCACCCCCCAACTATACATAGTACCTGCATAATTTTGCATAATTTTGAGATTTTCTGCTCATAATTTTGAGTTTTTAGCTGTGTGATTAAAATCACAATTAATTACAACTATTTTTATCACACAACTAATTGTGATCAAATTTTGCCCTAAAATGTATATGGATAATATAGCAGACATTTTCAGAACATTCACTATTCACTTTTGAACTGAAATGTCCATGTTTTCAACTATAATATTTTTTGGAAAGTTTGAGGAAAATCCCCTCTGGGATTTTTAGTTATTAGGAAATTAAATCAGATTGGACTAAATAGTAGGGGAAAACACCTGAGCAAATCAACTTCATAAAATACATGCAAAGAAACTTTTACTAGAAGCTTACAGGATCAATCTAGTAGAGAATCATATGGGAAGCCCACTTAGCTTGTAAGAGGCTTAATAAACCACAAAAATCGGGCAGTAGGGGTGGGAGGAAGGGGGTGGAATGGACATTGAGCTCTCTTTAGTATTGACCTAGAGAAATCTTCCTCAACAGAAGGTTGAAGTAGTACTCATTGGTAATTCCTGGCTAGGTGCCCAAACTGGAGAGAAGAATGATGTGCAAAGCAACAGGTCCTTAATTCCTATCCTTTCCCCTTCCCCCCAGCATCCACAGTGCTAACTGCAAAACCCAGACCACACTACTGCAGAACCTGAGACAGAATGCAACGGAACCACTCATATCACAAATGAGGGGTTAAAGGTGCTTTCAAGTGCATTTTCCTATGCCCTGCTCCAAAAAGCAAAAGGTAGTTTGTGAACTACTTTGTAAACTACTTTGGATCATTCATCTGAAAGGTGCCTTGTAAATCTACAATGTTGTTAGTGATAGGACTAGACTTTTTTTCTATTTGGAACACTTCTTAGCCAACTATTAATTTCTCTTTCCCATTTTGTAATCTTCAATTAAAAAGGGGAAAAATACCCCACCTAGCAGCTGACAGGTTCTTTGAAGCTTTTTCCTTAAATTCTCATTGAACTCGGTATATATTTCAAAACTAACAGACTTCTGAAGAATTCCTTACTGGCTACAGTCCCTATTTATCAAACTTAGGTGCAATCTTTAAGCTATCCATCTTTGCTAAATTGCATTAAAAAGGTACTATAGGCACAGTGCTGAATGGGGATTCTCATGCTGAACTATAAACACGTACTTAGTAATGGCACACAACTATGACTGAAAAAATATGTTTGTCATGAACATCAGTGATAACTACATTTGAATAAATAAAGGCTTTATATTCACCAACTTTATAAAAATATGAATGTGCCTTGGAAGAAATTAAGGATCACTTATTCATTCTCTTGCCATTAATCTTTTTATTAAGTTGTTACTGGCATAGAACAGAAGTGCATTACATTTTTCAGCTGTGAAGGCATATTAGGAAGAAGGGGAAAAAACAAATAATATTAAATACTAGACCAAGATTTTTAAGTAAAATTTATATACTCAGTTCTGTATTTTTTTTCTAGTGTATAGAAATTTTACAGCAAAGAGATTAATCTTGTTTGATCTAATAATTTGGTGGACATACTGACTGCATACTAGGAAAAGTTGTATTCTGGATGAATACATGGTAATCAGAACTTGTGATAGCACTTTAGAAAAGAATGCCAGCCTCAAAAGAACTCCTTAAACTAAAGTTAAGGTTAAGCAGACATGGGATGAAACTTTATGGAAAAAGCTTTGAAAGAACATTATTACTTGAACCAAACTAAACCCATACCTCCTCCTTCCTTCTCCACCCACAAAATCTGGGAAGCTTGAAAACCCACAATTACATTTTTATTTGGAAAAAGAAAACAAAAACAAATTACCAAAACAAACATTGGAAATACAGAAACTGTACAGAAATACATAGTTGAGTAAAGTCAGCCAGACAACCATATGCCATGCATCACTGCCAGTCTCACCTCTTTCACCTTTCCTTCATACCATTTTTCATAATAGAGTTAGTTGAATAAGGATTTTTCCTTCATTCATTTGAAATTAGGCAGCCTGAAGCTATAACTTAAAATACACATTTTGGAAAAGGATTGTACATGTGCAGCTTGCCTTTGGAGTTTAGAAATATGAACTTTAAATGTTTGAGACCAAGTGTGAATAATCACCACTGTACTAAACTTGGCTTTTAGCTTGATGATACATTGAAGAGCTAGAACTAGAGGCTTGTTTACACTTACTAAACCTTAAACTTCTTGCCTTCTATGGCTTCTATATAGATACAAGAGAAAACAGAAGTCATATATGGTTAGTGACAGACATGGGGACATGATATAGTAATACTATAGTATAGGTTAAATTATTTTTTTAAGAGCTCTATATGCAGAGCAGGGGCAGGCAATTATTTTGGGCAGAGGGCCGCTTACTGAGTTTTGGCAAGCCATTGAGGGCCGCGTGACAGGCAGCCCAGGGTAGATTAACATTAATTTTTTAAATTTTTTAGGGTCCCCACAGGCCAGATAGAGTAGCCTGGCAGGCCACATCTGGCCTCCAGGCCACATTTTGCCCACCCCTGATGTAGAGCCACTAAATCCCCTGAAAATTGATCTAGATATATCAGCTATAAACCTCTATATTAAAACTGAGCTAGGCCTCCCTTGAATTAATTTACCTTGTCCCAGTAAGAACTGATCTACTGACACAGCTTGTGCTGATTTACATGAAGTTGATTTTAGTTAAACCATCCCATTCTTTGATGCAATCCAATCCTGATTTACCAAATTAAACTAAACCAATTTAAACAATACTATATTAGGATATATGGGTTTGGAGTTTGCAGCAGAGGAACTATGGTGTCTTTAAAGTGATTCTGTGTAATTTTTCTGATATAGTGTATTTATGAAAAGTTTCTATCTGAATCCACAGATTCCCATTTATAACATTTGTAATATGTTTTTGGGAGTGACTGCCTTCTATGTTTGGCTTTAGGAAATGTTGAACTAGATAATTCTCTTTCTTTCTGTGGCTTCTTCATAGATACAAGAGAAAGCAGGAAATGTTCGTGTTAGTGACTGACATAGGTACCATGTGGTTTAAGTAATAGTATAGGAAATGTAATACTATAAGAGCAAGTTATTCCTGTAGGAAGTACTCTTGATTGCAGTGGTTAAATAAAACTGAGTTCTTTGCAAATAAGGTTGTGTCGAAATTTGTTTGGTAAACTAGTGGTAACGTTAAGACTGTTTGGGTGACCTTAAACTGTTTTTTTTCTATACTTCATCTAAGTTCTCTGTGAGCTGAAATTATTCCTACTAGGAAAAATGACCTTCCCCTGTAAGAAATTTGAGCTTAAAGATATCAAGTGGCTTAAAAAGATCTTTTAACAGCTTAGTCAGGACAATATTAATATCCCACCACAGAGGAGAATATACGGTATCAAACCCCATGTGAATTTCATGAATGTGGGCTGTACAGAAAAACTGATGTACCTTCATCATGTTCATTAAATAGTAACTAGATGAACTCTGACAGAATACATCTGTAAATTCAGGCTGTGTTAGGTCATCAAGGCTGTTAAGCATTTTTAGAAGCAACAAATAGTTCTGATTCAGCAGAGTATAAACCTTCAGCACTTAAACTGATGTTTTTTCAGGCCTGCCTCTTCTGATTATCCAGTTTTGAGGCAGTTATTCACACACCAAAAAAAAATTATGGCAATCCTTCAGGCCTTAATTAGGCCAGGGCAACTGCTCCACATGCACTCAGAAGAGCCCATGTTACAATTCAATATATGAAAATATTGTTAAGTCTGATACTAATTCATTGTTTCATCAGTCTGATAGTATTTCAATTTTAAATGTCAAACAACAGGCTTTATATTTTTGTTTATAATACTTGCCTCACGTAAAACAGAAAAAAACCCTTAGATACAGTGCTTTCCATACAGAACTGCTATCAATCTTATCATCCCACATTACTGAAAAATTACTGATAAGCGCTAACAAGAAAACGTGTTTCAATAGCTGCTTCAATTAGTAGTAGAAAGGTTAACTATTATAATCTACACAAGTTAACAACTCTCCATAGAGCATTTCAAATTTTATAAAAGGTACCCATGGTGTGCAAATTGCTGATCTTCTGCTGAATAATTCAGAATATACAATATTAAAGACAGAACTGAGCCTGAAAAAAGGAACCTATTCAAGATGTTGTCAAGGCTTCGTATTTAGTTCTTTCTCCCCCTCCCAGTCCTGATCAACAAGACTCTAGCATTTATTTTATGTGAACAAGGATTTTTGTTAAACCTTAATTGCCCTGTATCTGTCAGCAATGCAAACTTGGTAAGCTTCAAAACCCTGGAAGTGTCACAACATTCACTACAATTTTAGTACAAATAAACAGAATATTTCCTTATAATAGGAGATTGCTTAAGGGGAAATAAAAATACACTAGACAATTTTTACTCTATCCCCACCTTATGGTTAGAAAAAGAACTTTCACGTTTAAGAAAGTTTCATTTTCTGCACATTTCTTAAGTATTTCTCCCTACAATAGTAGTCCCCACACTCTAGTGAGAAACTGGTTGTGAAACAGAATAAGCATTTTAGTCTAAAAGTATGTAATTAAGGCTCTGCTCTGACTCTTATTAAAGCAAGGAAATACATGGAGCTCACCAGAGCTCTCTGCATCCATTAAGTTCACTATCTGTGGGTTTTAAATCCAAGAGTAAGGCATAGAAGTGAGTAAATAGAAGTTTAGAATGGGAAAGTAATCACTTAGCAATGTCATACAGGCTGTCTTCAACTTAGTGTTTTGCACTCACGTTTCTAAACTGACACCCTGTTGCAACTTTCTGACATCAATTTCGACTTTACAATGCTTGATCTGATGTGACGCCATGACAGTGAACAAGTCACTGTCACCCAACTCCCTGGAGAACATCTGTCCAAACTTCCTTGGACATTTTCTTTAAGAAAGCAGACAAGACTCCAGAAAAACCTGTAGCCAACACTCCTGAGAAGAATCCAGCCAAAAGCCCTTCAAAAAGCCCAGCAAAGTCACCTCAGAGAAGTCCTTTCAAATGAATGATTGCTATTTACAATATAAATACATTAATGTAGCTATATTACTCATCTATAATTGATCGAGTACAAAATTCTGGGTTACTTTTGGTGAAAACAGGGTATCAGGCCTTGGTTCAGGAACGAATCCCCCATTTATAATAGTTTCCTATGGGAAAATGGGTTCTGAGTTGCAACTTTTCGATTTAAGATGCCGTTTTCAGGAACCAATTGTGTCATAAGTCCAAGGACTGCCTGCACTTTATTCATATATTCACACACATATAACAGTATTCATATATTTAGTAGGTTTACAAGTGCCTGAAATTCTAACTTCCTAGAATTTACTACAGGTACTAAAAGGTTTTTAATTGATAGTAATTGTATAATGATCTAGTACAGCAATCCACAGACCAAAAAATATAAAACAAAAAAAACCCCTGACAGTAGGCAGGGTCCCTGACATATAAGTGATACACCCTTTGATACCATCAGCTGATGAACTGAGGGGGAGGGGGTGGAAAGACAAGCTCTGTAAATCCTCTTCTGTTGCTCAGCCCATGTCAGAGGAAGGGAAAGACATTTTCTTTTTTTGCTCTTGTGTCACTGCTCCAGAATGAAAAAAGCAGACATGATCCAGGGCTCTGCCTTATCCCGTGCACTTCTAATGCTTCTACTTGGCTAGGAGGGATAAAGGTAAGCATGATAATAATCCTTAGGGACAAATAAGAAAGTGATTGACAAATTCAAAAGCCGATTCCAGCTGGAGATTTGTGACTACTACTTTAGAATATGCAGTAGTATGAAAATGTTCAAGGACTATCAATCAAGCAGACAAGACATTTGATATACATGAAGCTGCAGAACGTACTCTCTCAAATAATACAAAGCATCTAAATGTGCCACATTAATTACATTTTTACCACAAGAGTGCTGCAGGAAGAGTTAAGATTACAGGAATAACTATAAGCATTTCCTACTTTTGAATATCTAAAATAATATTAAGACAAGGTTAAAATTACAGTTGTTTGGAGTTGCCTAGATGTTTTTAAAAAAATAAAATGACTGCTTCATTCTAGATACCTTTAGATTACTGCTGGCTTGCAACCACAGCCAATTCATGAAAATTCTATATGACGCTGTTTGACTAAACTCACTTACAATATGTTCCATGTAACTTAGCAGCTTCCCGGCTTCCAGTAACTTCCTGAATTACACAGGACAAGAGAACTCCCAGAAGAGCCAATTAAAAGGATAAAATGACCAAAATATATTCTAAGAGATAAACAAAATAGCCACTCTGAAATATCCTTCCAAACAATTAAGGGCAGGTGGCTGGCTCAAGACTTTTTTTTTTTTTTTTTTTTTAAAGATACCTTCAAGAAAGGATTAAAGGTAGGTAAATTTCCTTCTTTAAAAGGGAACTCTCCACAATGTTTCCAATCAGAGAGTAAGCAGGGGAACAAAAGATAGGAATATCCAGCACCAGTACTTTCCCTTCAGCCTTTTAAGAACTATCTAGTGCAGGGATTCTCAATCCCCGGGCGACAGCCCAGTGCCAGGCCGCAGAGGGTTGGTTGCCAGACCAGAAGTGGCCGCAGACCAGCAAACCGTGGCCCTCCAGAGCCGGGCGGAGAGGCTATGGCTGCTTTCGCAGGGCCTGCAGCAGAGCAGGTTTTGGCCCAGACCCCACTTGGGAGGTGGCAGTATCTTTACGTGTCTTCCAGCTGGAAAATCTGTCCAGGGTTGGCTGTGACTGCTGGGCTGTGGTTTGCCAGGCCACAGTCACTTCTAGGCCATGGTTTGCAAGGCTGCAGCATAAAAACTTTGGGAACCCTGATCTAGGGGCTTTTACCCCAAAAGCTCAGGTTATTAAATCCAAGAATCCTGAAGACATTTATTGAGCTACATGCTACAGGGGATGTACTCTGCTCTCTTCCCTTCTCAGGTCCAAAGAGGATTGAGAGAGGGTCAACCAAGGTGACCAGCAGCGTTACCCTTAAGCTGCATGGCCGCACGCAGGCGGGCCTGGCAGTGCAGCATGAGTGCGCCTGCGTGGCCACACAGCTTAGAGGGAACACTGGTGACCAGCACTGGCAACCATAAAAGCACACTGAACAGAGCCAAGGGATTAGAGAAGAAGACGACATATCTAGGACCAAGATAATTAATCTCTCTTTTTTCTGTGCATTTAAATTCAATACACAATCCTAAAGAGGGGTTATTTTGCCATATTGTAATAGGTGGCAGAATTTTAAAAATACAGTAACTCATTTATATTTAAATTTTGACGTTGCAGTTTTCTTAAACTATATAGATCACAATGTTTTTATTTGATACATTTCCTGTTTGCTTTCCTTGGAATACTTCAACTCTCATTAACGTACCAGTTGAATTAGGCAGCTCAAAACTGATCATTGTACAACAATCCTTCATTTTATTCTTTCAGTAAAACAGTTAACTAATATACACACAGAAAGCATTGTTAACTAGTGTTACATAAACCACAAAAAGTGTTATTATACTAAACAGTGAGATACAAGTCTATTTTTTTAAACTTTTAAAAGGTACCAGATTAAAAACACTTGAAATTGAAATTGCACATATTATGGAAATAGAATACATGCCTGTGCACACAGATTCAACCAAGGAATAGGACAATCTCTGGAGAATAAAGCATACAAGTATCCTTGCTACCCTAGTGCATCTAATTTCTAGAATGGCAATTATTCCAGTTGTTTTTATGATGTGCACCTGTCCATAGGGAACTGAATTAAGACCAAACCACCAACTTACCAAATGCAGCACCCTGGGAAAAGTTAGAGCATGAATATAGGGAGAGTGGGAGGGAGCTCTGTATCTGATCTCCAAAAATATAAGAGAAAGTTTCCAGTTGTTTATGTTTCAAGAGCTTTGCCATAAAATAGAATGTATACCGGATTCAATTTGAGCTAGAATTCATTGTATAGTCCTCCTTAATAGGACTCTCAAGCTTAAAATAATAGGAAGGGAACAAATTCTGATGAGGCATGGAACTACAGTAAAAAACAGAATGGAAATTATATCATCTTCCCTCGCCCCCTCAATTTCTTCTTCACAATTAAGGTGTCCAGACTATGGAACAACCTCCCCCAAGAGGTGTTGCAATCATATACCCTAGAGGTCTTCCAAGACAAGACTGGACAGACACCTGGCTGGGGTCACCTGACCTCAGATGTCTTTCCTGCTCATGCAGGGGGCTGGACCCGATGATCCTATGATTCTAATTTGTCAGTGAAAGAAATCAGGCACTTCAGAAAATTTATACATAGAATAGCAGCAAATTAATAAAAATTGTCACTGCAATTTTTTTTTTTTAACCTCATGGGATATCTTGTATAAACAGGGTCACATAAGATTCAAAATTTTTCATTAAAAAAGAATCAGATCCATAATAGGTAAGCTGCATTTGGTATAGCTACACCAACAAAATTATGTATATTTACAGTATCCAAGGAGTTTGTCTACAATAACTGAAATTAATAAAAGTGCATAAGAGCAAGTAGGATTAGAGAGTTCTTGATTTTCTAGCCTCGGCTCTTCTTCAAAGTAATCTGAAAAAGAGAAAATATATTTATCATTATTCATATACTCAGGGCAATTTAAACAATATAATCACTGATAAATTTATACCAAAAAAGAAATATTTGAAATAAAATGCATCTTCTGAAGCATAATTTCTTAAAAGAAAAAAGTTTGCTAAATACTACTAAGAAGCATCAGTAGATCTTTTGCTATATCCCTTAATGAGCTTACTCCATTACAGTACTGTCTTAGCCGTCATATGTGTTTGTAGTGCTACTGTGATTAATTTTTTTGTTTGCAAGATCTTACTTATTAAATTTTATGTCAAGAGTCTAGTACCTTGGAAGGACATTCTTTGGTTTGGAGTTTAAATTCGAAAGTGAACTTCAAAGCCAGTCAGGACCATTTAAGTGTTAACCTTGTTAAGCAAAGGCAATT
>NW_005842263.1:1048914-1060501 GCF_000455745.1 Alligator sinensis | reverse complement strand
TCTTTCCCTTCTTTAAAGAAGAAACCGATACAAAAATCCATTTCAAATGATGTTAGGAGTATACAGTCAAAAAGCCTCCAACTGCGACATTAACTTGGCTATGCTGAACATCCTGTGTATTTTCTGGTACTATGGTAACAAAAATATATCAAATCAAACATTTAACCAGAGAAATAGGAATGTAAGATATAGAAAACATAGCCCATTGAGTTTCAACTATGTCAAAGCTACTCAGGCTTATTCTTCTGTTTTGTCCAATCTTACTAAAAATGGTTGAATAAATGACTTAGGATCTGCAAGAGACTGGAGTTTCTGAATTACAGCACTGAAGTGCTCATTATGGTATTAACTGAGGTACTTAGAACATTATGCAATGTGCACCATCCCTTCTTCCCATTATATTGGAGCTCCGTTCCCTCCACACACAATTGTGATGTGGTAAAATATAACAGCAAGTTCCCACCCACAGTTCTTTAAGAATTATTTCTGTCATACTCAGTGGGTGCATCTACACATGCAATTAATGTGACACAATAAATTCCAGAGCTGATCACACTGGAATCAACTGTTCCCAGGCACAGTATCTACACATGTGCCTGGGACAGCAACAATTTAAGCCAGGGTAGTGCAGGCCCCTGGCTGGCTGGCCTGACCAGGCGCAATTAGCATGCCTGGTCAGTCTCTACATGCTTTACAGTGGAGTAAAGTACTCCACCATAAGACAGTACTATCCTACAGCAAAGTTAATGTTTACAGCACCATAATAGCAGCGCACATGTAGACTGTGAGGCTTTACTACAGAGATATACCATGCAGATCCACCCAGCAACTCACTAAGTTCAATTGTTTTTCCCTCAAACTCCCTCAGCTGCTCTGTGGCATGCAAAAAACCCCCCAAAAAACGAAGATAGAGTCCACTAACATAGAAGGTGGTAGGCTGAACAGTGGAAGGAGCATCACATGCCCTCTATGAATATTTACTTAGAATTGTATAAAATAATTAAAGAAATCTGATCATATAGGCCATCTGATTAGCCTTGGATCAATATTCTTCACCTCACTATCTGGCAGTCCCTAGGTAGGACTCACTATTCTTTTACTTATGGTCAGCAGAAAAACTCAGCTTGACTCGTTAATGATATAACAGCATTTTCCACAAAAACCTTTCTAGTTTGGAACTCCTATCCTTGGAGCCAAGATTTAGAGGCTAGAGAGCTTCAAACTAATGGTCTTAGTTTTGGAACTGTGGTTTACCCAAAGACATTAACAGCTGGCCCAAGGTAAGTACTTAAATACCTAAATTTGTTTGGGATTGGCAAAATCTATGCTAAATCTCCAAAGTGGGCCAACCTAGTAGGAGTTCTCAGAATACACTCAATACCAACTGGCATCACTAAGAACAGCCTCTACAGCCACTTCTTTAGAAGAAATGGTTGGCAGTGCCACCAATTGCAATGCTATAGTATTTACCTAGAAACCTAGACACCTGGGATCTGTGCCCTCTTCAGGCTGCGGGATTAAAACACACACCTCACCTTCTAGATTTCCCTAACCATTAAGCTATAAAACAGGGGTGATCAACCTGCAGCACTTGTGCAATAAATGAGGAAGGGGGCAGCACAGTGAGAGATAGAGCAGGGAGCAGAAACCAGAACGGCAGATCAGGGACCAGGTAAGTGAAAGGGATCAGCAGCACTCAGGAAGGCAAAAGAGTTAATTTATAGCATGCGTGCCAAAGTTTGGCCCCATTGCTATAAATTATGCTAAGATTCTCTATTGCAGTGCAGTGAGGCCAGTGTGCAGAAAGTCACGTGGCCGGAGAAAGAACAAGAGCCCATAGCTCAGTGGTGTCAAAGAACCAGCCCACAGAGCCCTATCATCTGGCCCTCAGTGCTGCCCATGGGTCTCAGTGTTGACCTACATGCTGCACATAGTGCCTGTGTAAAATCAATCCACAGCAGGTACTGGATCCAGCATGTAGGGCCAATATGCAGGCCCCGCTCAGTCCACAGGGCCAGCTCTAAACCATTCATCCAGGCCACAGGTCCTGATGAATTTGACAATCCTACTATAGCTGAATCCTGACAGCACAGCTGTGGGAGGGGTAATCTACACTCAACATTGCTTCTGTATTTTATCCAGTAATACTGAATAAATACACAATCAATCACTAGAGCCAGTGCTCTCATAACCAGACTAAAGAGTTATATTCCTTGTACTCTCTTCCTTAGACCATGAATTTTTCAATACAGCGGTCCTGCTACAACAGAAAGAGCAGATAGTGGTCTCAGCCCAGTCTTGCTAATAGCCAGTGATTCCCATAAGATGCTTTTAAGTGTTCCAGAGGGTGTCACACAATCTTAGATGTGCAAACACCTACAACTGATTCACAAGATAAACCCAGATATTTCAAATAATCCGCAATGTCAAAAAAACATGAATAGATAGAGTAAGGAGTAGAAAGCAGAGTGGCAAATTGTACACAGTACTGTGGTCTTTCTGAATTCTATGCAACATAGGAATCGGTCTATTCTTTTTCTGTAATCAAGAAATGAGTGAAAACTAAGACCTGGCATTTTCCAAATGGATGCCTTGAGAACCACTGGCTTAGTGGCTGGGCACTCTCCCAAGAGGCAGGGATGGGAATTCACAACCCTTCAGGCTGAAGTTGTTAAACCCAAGCCTTCCTACTTCCAAGTTAATCACTCTAACCACAAGGTTATTCCACAAAAGATGGACACTACAACTATTTCTATTCTTTTAAAATACAGTTTGAAAAAGGAGTACCCAGTCACCTGAATATGAAGGGACAACTGAGACATCCAAGTCTAGATATAGGCTGTGGACACTTAACTCAGGGCTACACACACACACACACACACACACACACACACACAAGTGTTCTGCCATGAATACCAATCATAGGCTCCAACATCTCTCCAGTTAAAGTACGCGGAACTCAAATGTGTAGTTTGGATTTCTAAATTCCATTTCTGGAAAGCGACATCTAACTTTTAGGAAGCTCGGCGTGACCAGGCTGAAGTCCTAGTTTGGGTATGGGTCTAGGTGTTTAAACAATAAGAGGAAAGTTAAGTTTATTACATTACCTTTGCAGCAGATATAACATGCTCAAGTTTAATTATTTTGCTTTTACTCTCAAATGCATTTATTCTGGCTTCTTCTGCTAATCGATGAAGAAATAGTAAGAAGTTCAAATGGACCTTTGAAGGAAAAAAAGATCAAGTTAAAAAGGTTTCCAATAAAATGCTTACAAAACAGTTATTTTATGTTGATTTAACAAACATATAAGAGTCATCAGTCCTTAAGCTCAAAACATATAGCAGACTATTTCTGAATTTCTACATTTTCCTGAAAACCCTTCAAGTCAGGTATGATTTCGTTTTCTAGCCCTTCACATTTCTTGCTGCAAGAATCTCCAGCACATGTACTTTACATTTTAAAATAAGTTTAGGATTTCTCTCTTACCAAATACATTTCAACAATACCCAACTTCCCAAGTCTTCTCTAAAAATCTTCTATATACGAGTAGGAACTACCCTTTTACTCAGAGACGCACACAACATTTGCTAGACCTGACTCTACTTCTTGAACTACAAAACAGAGCACACTAAGTGCTGAACATTTACTTTCAAATGTGTTCAGAGATACCTTTCTATCTGATATTCTCTAGTAGCTGAAAATAAGGAACAGCTGCTAATACGATATGAACATGGAACTTCCTACTACCATCAAGTGGTCCACAGACCAGTTTGAGGGCTTCTGTCTAGATTCCCATTTCCAACTTTGCAGTGTAAACGAACAAAGGCTAAATTAAAATTCCAATGGAACTGGAAATTCTCTACCAGCAGAAACTGGTGCCACATGCTTTCTGTATCAACTGATCTCCCCATAGGTCAAATGCAACAGTACTAAACAGGCACAAATTAGTACAGTCTAGAGGTTGCTGCAGTTCACACTGGAACTAGCATGGCTACACCTAAGGAACAAGGAAGGAAACGTTGAGTGACTCCCACCTTTCCTAATCTTGCACATAGGATCACACAAATCTTGCACATAGGTTATTTCATTAATCAGTAGAAACTATCCTTTCTTAAAGAAGCTGAAGCAATAGAAAATGAGTACTAGATTAGTGAACAAATTTTAATCCCTTACATGTAGCATCTCCTTTCCCACAGGGAAGACATTCTCAGAGCAACTAAAGAAAGAAGGAACTAAACTAGATCATAGAAGTTAACGTGTATTGTCATTAAAAACCTAGTACTCAAAAAGTTACATGTGCAGCATGAAATAACTTTATTCCATTGTACTCCCACTGAAGTTAACAGGGTTGGTCTTTTTTAAGACACGAACATGAAGTCTGTTATATGCTTTCCTTAATTACTAATGTCCAATTTCTACTGATATGAATAAAAATTCTCTCAACAATCAGAGGATGCACAAACTTGTTTTAAACTGATAAGCATTTAAAAGCATGTTATGACCACCATGCCTGCATTCTATAGTGCAAGCTATCTAATATATAACACATTAATAAATTTCAGTTTTTTAAACTTCACTAACACCTTACCTGGACCTAAATATAAAATGGTTGAATATTAAAATTTGGTAGAATGCTGAACAGGTTTTATTGGCAAGAGACAAATACTTCCCTTATTTTAATTTTGTCTTCATATTTCTATGCTTTTATATAATGGAAAATGTTTGTATACGTTTCAATATGTATACAAGTCTACAATATGTTTTTAAAATATGTTTTGCACCAAAAAGTTAACAGCCCACTAGAACACTTGTCTAATATCACTTAAGCATAAGAGAGAATAGGCAAGAAATTGCTTGTACCTATTAAATGCATCTGTCCCGATAAACTAAAAAATAAATAACAAGAGAAAGTACCATTCAGAATGTATTTACTGGAAACATTTTGGCAAGAGACATGCAACACACAGAGAATCTACTGTTGAGGACAGACAT
Organism: Alligator sinensis; assembly: GCF_000455745.1. Taxonomy (NCBI): domain Eukaryota; kingdom Metazoa; phylum Chordata; order Crocodylia; family Alligatoridae; genus Alligator; species Alligator sinensis. The sequence goes on along the minus strand of NW_005842263.1, from coordinate 1,055,509 downwards.
ATTTTAATGCTAGTGTGACAAGTATACCACATGGATGAAATTTTTTTATCTGCTGAACTACATAAATATTAATGTGCAACAGATACTTCCAAATGATGCCAACTTTCACATAAATATATGTACTATATAAAAAGCAGACATTCTTGCAGGTTTGCTTGGCAAACTATCAAAGCCATTTTAATCTGATTAAAATATTTTAACTACTCATGCAGAGACTATTTGAAACAGTCAAACAACAGTGGCACTAAAATAAAGTTGAATGTAAGAATCTGGATTACGAAATGTATCAACACGGGGATTAGATTTTTGGAAGTCAGTAACTGCACACATTTTCCACATTTGAAATTCAAAAAGAAATTGAAAATGAATCCCTTCTGCTTAGATGTATACTCTACTTGAGTATCAAAAAAGGAAAGACTGTATTTTAAAGCCATCTTTAGAAGAGAGTTGTCTTTCTACCACACAAGGGAAACTTCCATTAAAAATAAGAGAACAGAGAACTTTCCCCTGAAATCATTGATATAAAAGACGAATCACTGTTGCATCTAAAAAAGAAACAGAATGTGTCTCAATAACGCACACAAAATTAGCCAATATTCCACATAGTTAAGTTTTAATACAACTGTCTGTCTGCCTCTGCCCCATCCCACTTGTACCGGAGTAAAACACAGCACATGTTAGGCATAAAAGGAAACAATCCTACCATAAATAAAACAGGAGAATGTCAAGAGAAAGGCAAGATAGTTAGATGCTGTCAAAGTTTGTCTACAGCCATTATATTGCTGTGTATTACATTAATATTCCTCATACACAAAATATACCAAACAAGACAATTTTGAACTACTCATTAGGATCACCACTTTGCACAGTATGCTGCTATAAAATTATACAGAAGCTACATATTTTAGGTATAAAGGCCAAATTGGTCCTCTGCTGTTATTCTTTATTTTACCCCAAAGAACATGCACAGAAAAAGAAGAAACAGTGAAAACTATTGGACAGGGCACTGCCAGCCCTGTAACACATCCTAGATGCGGTATTAGAATAGTAAGTAACAATTCATTGTAAGGGAACTTTATCCATTGATATTATTGCCAGTTTCTTCCATAATTTTAATCTGCCTATAAAGTCAAGTTTTCTTTAGATCACAAAGACTACATGGAAACTAGAGGTGCACTGATATATTGATCCATATTGGATCGGCACCGATAAAAGGAAAATTGACATTATCGGCCATTGGCTTTTTTTGCCCAGAGGTGTATGGGGGCAGATTGAGGCCCCCCCACAGCAAGGGAGTGGGACTAGGTTTTCATAGTTTCATAGTTGGTAGGATCGGAAGGGACCTAAGCAGGTCATCAAGTCCAACCCCCTGCCATGGGCAGGAAAGAATGCTGGGGTCAAATGACCCCGGCAAGGTGTCTATCTAGCCACCTTTTAAAGACCCCCAGGGTAGGAGCAAGCACCACTTCCCTTGGAAGTTGGTTCCAGATCCTAGCCGCCCTGACTGTAAAGTAGTGCCTCCTGATATCTAGCCTGAATCTACCCTCCGTCAACTTATGGCCATTATTCCTTGTTACTCCCAGTAGGGCTCAGGGGAACAGGGACTCTCCCATTCCCTGCTGGTCTCCATTGGCCAGGTCACAGACGGACACCAGATCCCCTCTCAGCCTCCTCTTGTGGAGGCTGAACAGGTTCAGATCCCGTAGCCTCCGCTTGTAGGGCCTGCCCTGCTGCCCCCTGATCATGCGAGTGCCCTCCTCTGGACCCTCTCAATGTTGTCCACATCCCTCCTGAAGTGCAGTGCCCAGAACTGGATGTAGCACTCCAAATGCGGCCTGACCCATGTCATATAGAGGGGGAGGATCACCTCCTTGGACCTGCTCGTGATGCATCTGTGGATGCATGACAGTGCGGTTAGCCTTCCTGACTGCATCCCCACATTGGCAGCCCATGTTCATCTTGGAGTCTATAATGACTCCAAGATCCTTTTCTGCCTCTGTGCTAACGAGAAAGGAGTTCCCCAGCCTGCAGGTATGCTGCTGGTTCTCTCCCCCTAGGCGCAGTACCTTGCGCTTGTTAGTATTGAATCCCATCTTGATCTCATCCGCCCACCCCTGTAACCTGTCCAGATCCAATTGCAGCCTGTCCCTCCCTTCTAGCGTGCCCACTTCTCCCCACATCTTAGTGTCATCCGCAAATTTGAACAAGGTGCTTTTCGCCCCCTCGTCCAAGTTGCTGATGAAGATGTTGAACAGTGCGGGCCTGAGGACCGAGCTCTGGGGGACCCCACTGCCCGCATCCCTCCAGGTCGAAAATGACCCATCCACCACCACTCTTTGGGTGCGGCCCTCCAGCCAATTGGCGACCCATCTGACTGTGTAGGCATCGACACCACAATCTCCTAATCTTTTAACAAGAATGGGGTGAGAGACAGTGTCGAAGGTCTTCCTAAAGTCCAGGAAGACTACATCCACTGCGACACTGCGTCCAAGGATCTTGAGACCTGGTCATAGAAAGCCATCAGGTTGGTCTGACAGGACCTGCCTCTAATGAACCCATGTTGGTTGCCCCTAAGCATACAATCCCCCTGCTTGCCCCTTGCAGATGTGCACCTGGAAAATTTTCTCAAAGAGCTTCCCCAGGACCGAGGTAAGACTAACAGGCCTATAATTTCCTAGATTCTCCTTCCTCCCTTTTTTGAAAATGGGGACCACACTGGCACCTCGCCAGAGCACCATGAGTGCTTGTAAAGCTGTGCAAGGGGTCCTGCAATGACCTTTGCTAATTCCCTCAGCACTCTGGGGTGGAGATCATCAGGACCTGCTGATTTGAACACGTGCAATCCCACCAGAAGTTCCCCGACTAGGACCTCTATGACCCTGGGCCTGGCTGTGCCTCCCCTGGGACTATCAAGGATCACGCTGGAGAAGATGACCTGGTCCCTGCTCAGAAAAATGGAGGCAAAGAAATTGTTAAATAGGTTAGCTTTGTCATCTGGTGAGACTACCAGATTTCCTAGCGTGTCCTGCAGTTGCCCCACATTACCCGGAACCTTCTTTTTACCCCCTATATATTTAAAAAAGGATTTCTTGTTATCCTTGATCTGGGTTGCTAGTCCCAGTTCCATCTCCACCTTGACCTTCCTAACAGCCCCCCTACAATCCCAAGCAACAGAAGTATAGTCCTTCCTGGTGATGGCCCCTTCTTCCATTGGGTGTACGCCTCCTTTTTAGCTTTGAGACGTTCCTGAATACTTTTGGTTAGCCATGGGGGCTTTTGAGCACTCTTGCCCACTTTGATCCATGCTGGGATTGTCACCCTTTGGGCTTGGAGGATCGTCTCCTTCAGGAACGACCACTCTTCTTGGACTCCCAACTCCCCACCCCTCCAGGACCTCAGTGCCTCCCCGACTAGTCTCCTTAGTTCAATGAAATCCGCCCTCCTAAAGTCCAGGGCTGCTATCTTGCTGCAGGCCTTTGCCACCCTGCGCTGGATGGTGAATTCCAGTAGGCGATGATCGCTATCGCCCAGGTGATAGAGCACCCACGGTCCCCTTACCAGGTCGTCACTTGTGGCCAGGACCAGGTCTAACAAGGTATTTGCCCTGGTGGGACTTGTGCGGGCCGGGAGCGGTACAAGGCTTTCAGGGGCGCGCGGCGGGCTGTGGCCAGCAGCCCTGGCACGTGGGTCGGGGAATTCGGCACAGCAGACTAGAATTAGGCACGGACGTGTAGAGGTTGATTAAAGATTATTTTATTGGTCGCGGTGTAGGCAGGAAAACTTGCTTGCGTTGCAGTTACAGATAGGAAAGAAGAAGAGCGGACAAGAGTTCTAACCACGAACTCTGGTCCAAGGCTGGCTGAGAGCTCTAGAACCGCGAGCCCGTCGAATCAACCGGACGAAATAACCCGAGAAGAGCTCCGGATACCACGATGAGAGTCCAAAAGGTGACTCTCCACGAAAGCGCGCAGGGAAGCGTACGTTGAGGGATCAGGCAGCGACGGGGAGAGGCTAGAGGTTGATCAGGCCCCTATATCCTTCTTAAGGCACACGCTGGGTTTGTTAGGCTCCGCAGCGCGCTTAGAGTTCTTCACGAGATGTGAAGTCCTCCTTCTCCTCCTCCACCCAATCGCTAGCCGCCACGTGGGAATAATTTAGAAACAGCCAATAGTGGGAAACAAATTTACATACGGGTGGCGGGAACTCCTTTGCACCGGGGTTTTCTCTATGCAACTGAGAATTGCACCGTGCAAAGAAAGCTCCATGTGGCAGGAAATAATTCTGCAGTGCCGAAGCACACACAAAATCATACCCTTTGGGTCATGACAGGACTGTGCACCTCCTGGGTTAAATGGAGATCCTGTAACAGCTAGGAACCTACGTGAGTGGTCAGACCTGGCTGACTCTTCTTCCCAGCAGATGTCTGGATAGTTTAGGTCCGCCCACGATGACCACAGCCTTTGACTTAACTGCCTCCGCGAACCGACCTGAGACTTCCCGGTCTAGATCTTCTCCCTGGTTGGGTGGTAGGTAGTAGACCCTCACCGTTAAGTCCCTTTCTCCCCCAACCCCCTTGTATTCTGACCCAGAGCACTTCAGTCTGCCCCTCCTCTGATCCAGTGCCGCTCGTTGAGGATGTGAATTATTCTTTGACACAGAGCGCCACACCCCCACCTTTCCTCCCTATTCTATCCCTCCTATACAGCCTATAGCCCTTGATGTTCACCGCCCAGTTGTGCGTTGGATCCCATCACGTTTGGGACAGGGGCAGGGGCTGTCCAGCCAGGACAGAGCCACAGGCGGCTCATCCAGGGCAGCATGGGGGGGGGGCTCCCTGCCACTGTGTGCTCCCCCAGGGGAGGCACAGGGGGCATGTGACCCCTGGATTTGTGCATGGGGTGAGGGTGGGCTGCCCCCTGCAGGCTCAGGGCCATGGGCTGCGTCAGCCTCTTCCCAGCGGTGGGCTGGCCTAGGCTATGCTCATGGCAGGTGGTGGCAGGGCAGGACAGGCAGCAGTAGTGGCACTGGGAGGGGAGCTACAGGGTGCACTACAGCCACCCAAAAGTTTGCCATAGCATAACATCTTTGATGTTTGAAGATGAAAAAGTAAACATCTGCCAACTATTTTGAGAGGAATACACCTAAGACTAACGGGGCAATACAATGCAAGATTTTACATCATCATTTTTAAAAATTGGGACTATTACATTTTCATCCAATGCCTTGAGTACATGCCTTCTAAAATAATTGGATTGAAATTTAGGGTAAAATTGGACACCACTAGTCAATGAATGCCTCAAAGATTTCTGGGGGAAGAAAATCAGGGCAAGGGGCCTTTTATTCCTCAGTGAGGATATCTCTGACTTTACTGTCTCACCTCTAGAAGTCAATTAATCTGCTTGTAACTTAAAAAACAACATTTCCTTTAATGAAGAGTTACCATTTCCTTCATCATCTGTAAACTGCTAAACTTAAAAAGAAAACAAAACCCCACAAAATCTGAAATCCATGCATCTTCAGGAATATACATATCAGAAATTAAGCTTTTTTTTTGGCCCTTTGGCTATTTGCAGTTTTGTTTGCTCTTTACAGAAATAAGAGGAAAATAGATCTCTCCATTAATGGGAATTTTAAGTACTGGGCTAATGAGGAAAATATTTGGCTTCTTTAACAATTCACAGCCTGCCCTATACTCCTTAGGTATACTCATGTTATTTGCACAAAGAATACATGTCAAATCCAATAGAAGGCAATCAGGGCTCATAGTAGAGATAGTATCTGCTATTAAACCAACAAGATTTTTCAAAAATCATCTCTACTACGAGTCCTGATTGCCTTTTCCTCTAGACCAATATGGCTACAACCTGGAAATCCAATAGAATCATCTTGTTTTGTGCTAAGGTCCACTGCTTCATTTTATCTTTATCATTTCCTTTATATGATCATATACTATTTTGTTTTAATTTTAGTATAAACTGATAGAATGAATAACCTTACAGTATTTCTTTAGCAAAAATTCTAAATATCAATGTTATTTTATTATATATACACTTTTATTGTTCATTTAATTGTACTGCTTTGGTGAAAGCTGTAAATAAACTATTACTCTGACAGTGGACATTGTGGAAAAGTTTCAAATGTAACTGAAGTGGAAGAGTTTTCTGGAGTGAAATGTCTCTGCCCATTCATTTATTTTAGACTCAGTGGCAATACTAAAAATAAAGCCAATTTAATATCCAAACTAGTTTTGGGGGCATTGGAAGTCTCAATAGCCACTCTCACCTCCGTACATTTATTTTAAAAAAATTACATAATTAGACATACCACACCCCTATGCCCTTAAGTACTAAAGAGAACCCACCTTTCCCATCTGGAAGTTCTTTAATTATGCTCCGGCGAATTATGCAATTATGAACCAGTGCAATTTTGTGCATAAAATGTATGACCACACATAATTTTGCATAATTTAACCTGGGCAAGCATAATTTAACACTCCAGCTGGGGAGCCCCATGTGGAGGCACCAAGCGTGGTGCTGTGTGACTGGACTTCTAGTGAGTGGGGAGGGGAGGCTCCTGCCTGCAACTGAGTGGGGGG
>NW_005842263.1:1029462-1048787 GCF_000455745.1 Alligator sinensis | reverse complement strand
GTTGCATGAGGCAGCACGCTGGCACAAGCCTTCAACCCAGACTGGGCTGGCTCCTTGCTCTTGGCGCTCACAGCACTGCAGGTGGGAGCCACGTACCATCGGGCTGGGCTGGCTGGCTCTGTGCCTCCACATGGGGCTTCCAGCACTCCAGCAGGAAGCCAGATGCAGAGGCATGGAGCTAGCCCAGCCCAATAGCACGCAACTCCATGCCTCCACATGCAGCTCCCCACAGGGTTGCTGAAAGCCCTCACGTGGAGGCATGGAGCCCATCCGACCTGATGGTGCACAGCTCCTACATGCAGTGCGGCAAGCCACAAGAGCTGCCATGGCGCCAGCCCAGTTTGGTTTGAAGGCGCATGCCAGCCAGGCAAGCCAAGCCAGCTCGGTGCCGCCACGTGCAGTATCTAGAAGCCAGCACATAATTTTCAATTTTTCTGCACATAATTACCTGGGTTTACTTAACACCAAAGAACCATGCCTAGCTTCCAAAAGAAGGCTACAGAGAAAGGCTCAGTGGAACTTATTGTACACAGAGGACATCAACCCTACAGAAACAGCATCTAGCATGTTCAAGTTTCATTAGCATGCTAGATGGAGAAAGGGAGAGAATCCTTTCAAAGAAAGACTACAAATATTAAAAAAGAAAATACTATATTCAAAGCAATGGTATATAACAAGTCAGTTAGCAGACCTTCTTTTCAATGGGCTGGCTGAGTAGCCAGAGATCAAGCTTATATTAAAACATTTGCATAGGTCTTTTGGTAGTTTCAGCTAGATCAAGAAGGGCTGCAGTCTGGACCTGATTTGTATTAGTTAAATAAAAACGTACTTTTAAGACGACCTGCCCTGTGCATAGATACTTTTTATGCAGCTCTCAAGTACTTATTAATCTCCTCTTTAAGCATCTTCACTGCTGCCCAGTAGACATCCTATTACATTAATCATCCATAACTACATATTGCAAAGTACTTATACATTTTTTCCAACTCAAAAAAAAAAAAGATAACCTAAAAATTATTAGAACTTATCTGTTACAGAGAGTGCATGTAACACAGTAACTGAGTAAACAGAGCAAAAGTGGAACCTGCAAGTGTTGAAGTGACTTCTGAAGCAACACCTACTCTTGATGTAAAGTTGAGAGAGCGCAATTCAGGAAGGTGAGAAGTAAGAATTTATATAGTAAATTTCACAAATATCATAAGGGCTTGCAAAATCATACCCATGAAAGTGCTATCAGAAGAGCCCTAATGTATGCTCCTACACCACAATCGGAGCATGAGAGAGAGAAATTACAGGCACAGATTTTGGCCACTTGGACAACTTTTGTACTGAAGTGGCTGACCCTGATCTTTTTTTTCAAAGGCTGTGAATAGTCATTCAAATTTCTAAGTGGTTTAGTGTTGTTTAGATACTAGCCCTTTCAATATCCACGGTGTACATTATAGCCATCCTTCTGGATGCCAGGATTTGAGTGAAAAATATACGCACAGGTAGAAAAGCCAGAAAACTGTTTTCAAACCCTCTTAGGCATAATACATAATCATATTATGGAATCTGTGCTCCTCGCTAAAATCCGATGCCGGTCACTACACAGGCACTTAACTGGGTTTTACTTGCCAATTCAGAAAAGCAGGAAGTTGGTAAGTATTAGTCTCGGTTAAGTGTTACCAAGGACCATCACATATAAACTGTCACTTTTGGACATTCTACAAATGAAAATCTTCTCTTTATAGCACCAGATGAAATAACTACACACTTACAATTTTTACAGATATGATCAGTACAATGTTTACTTCTGAACACAGTCGATCCCACATAATTCTAAACAGAACAGAACAGTTCTTGAAATATAATGTTACAGGATAAGGTTGTTCACATTTCGTGTACACCATCTGCATGATTATATATTTCTACTTTTATCTGAATGTGAGTTTCAAGCTCTCCGCATACCAGTTTCCAGAGCACTACCATATACACTACATGGAATATACATTTAGAAATCTAGGAAAGACATTCTGCAATACCGCAACCCTGAACTAAACATCCCATTCTAGTCAGCATTTTCAGGATATGTGAAAAAGCATAAGCAAAACAAACATCTGCATCCTGCCAGAAAAACACAGTAACCTGTTTGTTGCAAAGAAAAGGGAAGAGATTCTTCCAAAGGCAGGAGGCTGTACTCTGCTCTTACTAAAACATGACAAGGTGAATTAGAACCGGATGTTCAATGTAGTGGTGTGGTACTGCACAAGGTTTTTCCTTGAATTTTAATCGTATCTTCCATCTAGTGTAAATGGCAGCACTCTAGAGACTAGTATGTGGAGAACTTGAAACTAACATTCAGATAAAAATAAAGATATATACAACAGTGTTTCTCAACCTGTGCGCCACGGCACAAGTGTGCCATCAGAAATGAACAGGTGTGCCACAGAATTTTGCCATGGCAATGAGCTACACTAGGTATGAGGATGGGGAATGCCTAAACAGGTGTGCTGCGGAAAATTTTTATTCATGTAAGTGTGCCTTGGGCTGGAAAAGGTTGGGAAGCACTGATATAGAAGAGACATAACAATAAGATTTTGATTTGAAGAACATCCAAGTGTGACAATCATCACACATGATGACACATGGTCCTTGACATACGCTGAGCTGTGACTAATACTTACCACAAAGCTGCTTAGCATGAACTCTCTGGAGAACTAGCCAAGCAGCATAAGGATGTCTTCCTGTGAGGCAGAGCTATTTACAGCAGCAATTCTCTGCTACGGTGCTGTGCACCAGATCCTTTAAAGAGCACCACAAGCCATGAGGAGATACCCTAGGTGTGCAGAGATAAACAGATAATGGCAGGCCCAAGCTTGTCTCTGTCTGGCCGTTCCCCAACCACCACTGCAGCAGGGCTAGGCAAGATGAGTGCTGCAACATAGGTTAAATTAGTTTCTGAAGCTGGAAGCCACTCAATTCAGTAGTTAGGGAGAGATGCCTCTAGCACAACGACGTTCAAGGCCACTTCTTGAAGTACAGCCTGTGCCACAACCCACTGCAACTGCCTTGGGGAGGCGACACCCCCCCAAAGCCCACCGCAGTGGGCCACAGACCAGCCCGCCGGCCCCGCCCCACCGCGGGAGATGGGGCACCAGGGCGGAGGGTCCCACAGCTGCCTCCTCCCCGCCGCCAGGCTCCCCCGGCGCGGACCTCCTCGCTCCCCGGCCTCAGGGCAAGCTCCTGGGGGCAGCAGCCGCTACGCAGGCCCTCTCCCCACTCCACATGAGGCATCAGTCCCTGGGCAAAGGGATGCGGGGGCCGTGCCCGGAGCCACCCCAGGCGCCGCGCCGCGCCCAGCCCCTCACCAAGAACTCCATGTTAGAGGCCAGGCGGAGCCGCGGCTTGTGCTTCTTGATGAGGCCCCGCAGGGTACTGCGCGGCGCCGCGCGCTTCATCCAGGTCCAACGGTCGCCGCCAACCGTCGCGCGCCCAGCATTTCGAACGCACCGCCGCGCAGGCGCGCCCTCCACGTCGCAAGCCCCACCCCCACCTCGCGGACATCCGGACCTGGCAGAGTGGCAGCTTCCGCCGGGGTCACGTGGCCCGGGCTAAGCTCCTCTCCCGCCCTCCAGTCCCGGGAGAGCTTCGCTCGTCCCAAATCCCTTGGGGAGAGGCGAGCTGGGAGGAGGCTGAGCCGCTGTCTGGGCAGAGCAGCACGGAGGGGGTCCCCGTTTGCTTGCGCCTCCCAAGCTAGTCGCACACTACCCCCTCTATGAAACCCCAGCGTGACCCTCCCCAGCCGCCGGCAATGTGCTATCCCATCCTATATTCCTTATGACCAGTTCCAAAAAGGAGGACACCTGGCGGGGGTGGTAATATGATTGTGGAGGGGGCAGTGACATGCCCTTGCTCTGCCCTTGCTCCTCACTTCCAAGCCATAGCACGCCCCCACAAGCCGTGCTGCTGCCCTCACTCCAGCCCACACTCCACTCCCCTCCCTGCTGTTGCTGGTGCCCCTCACTCCCGACCTGCAACCCAGCTAGCACTGCCTGTTCTCTGCTCTCCTGACCCTCACTCCCAAACCACAGGCCCCCCCAGCCCTCCTAGTGCCCCTCACTCCCGCGCGCCTCCCCTTGCTCCCCACCCCCAGCCCTGCAAGCATCTCCTGGCTGCCCTGCCTGTACAAGCACAGGCACTGGGATGGCCCAGGCTTGCAGCTCCTTGCTGCCCCTTCCCCGCTCCCTTCCCCTGCTGGAGGAGCAGGTGCCCCCTGCCCTCCTCACCCCTGCAGCCTAGTGCTAGAGTAAACTTTGATGCTGAGCAGAGCAAAATCCCAAATCCCAGACATGCATTGATATTTTTTAAAAATGCCCCAAGGAGATGGAAGGATGCAAAAAGAGGACATGGCCAGGAAAACCTGAACATGTGGTGACCCTACTTATGGCAGTCAGAGTGATGGGGCAGTGATGAAGCTATGGCTGTGGGGCCCAGCCTCCAACCTCATTTTGGCCCCAGTCCTCCAGCCCACAGGGCTCCCCACAAGTTTGGAAACTTGGCAGAGAGGGAGGCAGCCATGGCAGCATTAATTGTTGTTCCCCTGCTGCCAAATTTCCAGATGCATGTGAAGTCTCTGAGAGGTCCCTGTGAAGGCCTTAAGAGAAACTGCAAAAAAAAAATCTTTTTCTGCAAGCTTTTGGGCTCATGCGCCCTTCATCAGGCTCACGGATTTTTTTATTTTTATTTTTTGCAATTTCTCGGTCTAATAAAAGGTATAATTTTGAAACCAAGAGTTCTAGATTTTGGCATTTATTTTTTAGCTGACACTTCAGATTGAGCCACTAGTGCTGAGCAACTAGTTCCAGAGACTGTTCATGAATATTTGCTTATATGTTCCTTGGTTGTGTCCATGTTGTTTCTGTGTTCCCTTGAACAACTGAGTTTTACTGACACTTTTTCCTGAGGATTTGACACCCACTTTTCCCCAACCATATCCCACACCCAGTTCCAAGACGGGGAGATGCAGGAGTGGTCAGTCCTGGCATCCCAGAACTGGATTCCCATATGCCAGAAGGACCTTCAGACAGGTGATTAAGGTAGCCACAGCAAACCAAAGCAGATGGAGAGAGCACCAGAATCTGGTTCCTTACATCTGTTGTGATCATTCAAATAGCTCAAATTATGCATTACATCATACCTTAGCACCCAAATTAACATGCAGTTGGTAGGATATCATATGTTCCAGGGGAAAAAAGTCAGGATTTCATACAGAGAAATGAAATTTCCAGAAGCGATAGTCTAGTATTGCGCTTCTTATGGATTGTGAGAGATGTCTGAAAATTTAAATAGAACATCAATAGGATAAGCATGATGGGTTTATTTGAATGTTAATTAATCTTATTTTCATGTATTCAGTATTAATCCTCAAAGACCATGGGTTTTTTGGTAAGATGCAAGGATATGAATCAGTATCAAAATTCGCTACTATGACTCCGTGTTTTAGCTAATTTTGCTATAAATGTAGTTTTGTGAATTGGAGAACAGTATCTGAAGAACAGGAGCAAGTTTAGGCTTGTGATTTGCCAGCTCTGCAGGATTATTCTGCTGTCTAAAAATCACACTATTTTTTCGGCCTTAATCATCACTCTTTATCAGTCTATACCAATTATAAAAATCCTGGAGCTGGTGTTTCCTATATTCTTTTGTTGATGGTGCAGGGGCAAGGAAAAAACATAAATTATTTTTCTGCAGCTTAACTGCAGCAGTTGCAGTTACTGGCTCAGTAGTACTGACAGCAATAAACGTAAATTAAGTGGGTATGATGCAAAGGCCTCTTTTGGATCCTATACTTACATGTACTGCAGCCTGCACACACAAATTTCCATTGGCATCAGTAATAGATGAACAGGCTGACTGGCTGAAGTAAATTAGAATAATTCCATTGGCCCTTACATCTGGTGGGGATTTGGTCATAAAGATCATTTATGACCCACAAGAAGCTGCTATAGGCAAAATATCAGGTTTTCTCACTATAACAGCATTTTATGAGTTTGAAACTTTTTAATGATCTTTATACACAATAGATGAGATAAGAAGAACAATGAGTGTGCTTTGACATGCTATTTATCTGGACTTACCCACAGACAACAGTGTTTTAATAGAAAAACTCTGATGAATACTCTTTAATTTTTCTTTGCCCAGTTAACTTTATGATCTGTTAATAGATGTACTGTTCATTTTTGGTTATGAAACATAGTTTTTATTATCATATATCTGACTCAAGCCCAAATTATTTGCCAAATTTTCATTCTCTGGCATTGAAAAAAAATGTTGCAAAGCACAATGATAATCATTATTCATGAGCACGGAGCTGAAAACTCACGAGATAAAATATATTAAGTAATTTTTTTTGTTTAATTATAGGTTCTGTGCCAGTAGAAGAATCATATCATTGATTTCAAAGGGGAAAACTTGCCCTTAAGGATATTTTTAATGTATTCCCTCTGGCAGTAAAGAATCATGTAAATTTAATATGTTCCTTCCTTGTGTAAAAATTTAATCTAAAAATTGACATCTAGATGTAAAAGTAAAACAAAAAGCAACATTTGTGATTTCTATAAATTGAAGCAGTACATTCTAGTAATTTACTACATTAATGATATTATTTATGGGTAATGATATTATCATTTATATATATCAGCAAACAACAACTGTTTAGTGGTTTAGATTTTTTTTTAAACAGTTTGCATTCACTACACGGTGGTGCATTATAGAGAAACTGTGAAAAACTAGAAGTTATACTAGATTTTGATTCTGAGACATCAATTAAGTTTTTCTTTAAAAGTTTTGCCAGAATCCATAATGTTTCTGTGTAAGGTTTCCATACAATAGCTAAGAGGAAAATACAAAATATATGCAGTGAATTTTGAAAAAGCTAAAATTACAAGATGTGATATTTCAGTGCAATTTTATGAAAAATCTGCAAGTTCTCATCTTTTCCTAACTCAAAAATAGGATGAGTTTCACAACCATTTCCAGCTAGAAATAGTCCTAGTTTCAAGCAAAAATCTCCAAATCTGAAACATTTAAAGGTTTAAAAAATGATTATTTTAATAATGAATTACTTCATTAACTTAGTTATGAAAAGGTGCATTAGGTAGGAGGCAGACTTCCTCTTACTTTTCCAGCTGTAGTATAACCCCTTACCACTCTTCCTGCCATGTTAGACTTTCCTTTAAAGACATAACTTAGCTTCTAAAAATAGTTCTGGAAGAAATCATTAATTTGAATAGCAACATGCATTTAGGACTTCCTAAAAGGATGAAGTAACTTCTACATTCTTTTCTGAATAGATTTATTACATCATCATTGTGTGACTTTTGCATCTTTAGTATTTTGATCTTATGAAAACTTACCATAACAATGCTGTGATAAGAGACATACCTACCCCCTAATATTAATGTACTACAAATCAAGAAATATTATTGGCCATAACTTTTCAATGAAGCAGTATATGAATTTTAAGACTGACTTTCCCTTTTATCTAAAACATTGGCTAATGAATTAAGTTATATATAAATTATATAAGATTAAGAAATGAAGATGGTGAAAATACTGGCTTGAATAAAAAGGGTAGTTTCAGTTTATGTTTTTTTTAAATAAAATAACGTCGGTCTCAGATTACATTTATTCTCTCTTTCTGCCCTCCGCATCTATGGCTTTTGAATATATCAACAGTGATATTTTGGTACTTTCCTGATTTTGGCATTTTACCAATTCATTACTTTACAAAAGAAATTTTACTCAAGAAAGGTTGAACATTAGATTTCATCATATATATGACATTTTTAATCATTATCCATATTTCTGCTTAGCCAGGTCTATTTGTATTTCTTTTCTGGTCAAGTGATGAATGTAAAGTAGTTAATGGTGCTAATCCAGTTTCAACTGTTGTTGGAAGACTTTGAAACATATCCTGCATATGAATGCCAATGCCTAAACTCTTTTGATGTGCTGTCAATGATGACAAGATATCTCCAAAACAGAACATAGCAATCCAGCAAAAGTAAACAATGCTATGATGTAGATGATAGGTTTGATCATAGCTCTTAGAGATAAGTAGAGTGGCTCTCCATGTAGTCCATCTGTATATTTCTTTTTTGTTTGGCTTGACTGTAGGATAATTGGTATTTAGCAGTGACTCTTACTGCTAAATATCAATACAGATATTAAATAAAGAAAAAATAAAGAAAATATTTATATCTTTCATCCACAGAACTAGTCTGTTGCATTGAAAGAAAACAAGTATTATAGTTGCCACTAATTTTAATAGAGCAAATACTAGAAGCTCAAAAGTTAGAATGGTTGTGATCATATACTTAAACTTCACAAAGAAAAAGAAGGTAATATTTAGAGTCAGACAGTTATAACAAATGTCTTTTTTCCCTTCAAAAGATTCACCATGTTTATTTTAGGTACCAAAATTAGACACTACAAAATTCATATGGGGATAAAGTTTAAAGATTTACTAGAAATTTATGATAGTGGTTAGTCAGAAAGAATTGGAACCTAGGTTCCAGCCCTGCAATATGTAATATATATTGAGACCTCTGACATGGTGCATAGTCTATAGGACTTTTCAGAGGCACAAAGTGTTAGGGTAGACCAGAGGGTTGGTCTAAGGAGATATGCTAGAACAGGGGTTACTGGAGAGAGCACCAAGGTGAAGACAGGTATCAGTCTGCATCTGAAGTATCAATCTGGGGCTCATAACGGAATCATGGTTGAGGCAATTCAATGGTCATACTAGGAAGTCTCTGCCTGGGACAGGAACACTTAGAAAAAGACAGGCAGTAATGAAATAATGGAGGATGGGAACTGACGGGCACAGTAGTCGGAGCAGACACATACAGGAATCCAGCCAGGAGTGAGGTACAGGCTACACAAGGTACAGGCAGGAACTAGGCAGAGCAAGGCACGGGTGTAGGCTAGGCAAAGGCAAAGATCGGGGCTCAAGGTCAGGCTAGACAAGCTTCAAGTGGGAACTAGGCAGACATGTTGTTCATAGGATCCCAGGCAGGCCAGGAAGAACAGCCAGGCAATTTGTTTACTCAGACAGCTCTCTGCTATATGGTCTGAGTGTATGTAGGCCAGTGTGGGCACGGCCCTCTTCCTGAGGTCCCTGTGGATGACATTGCCAGTGCCCCGATTGCCTCCAGCTGGGGCCTGGACCTGGATTAGCCCCAGCTGGGCCTAAATTTATTACACAAAGGTCCATTTGTCTGCTGTAAATTGTGTGATTGGACTGATATCACTATGTAAATTGCAGTCCAGTGGTCTAGTTTATATTTAGAGATATTCTGAGTGGCCATTGATCATATATGTTGCCTGAAAAATTAAATCCCTTGCATTATTCTTGAGATAATTTGATGAAAGGTCACATTTATAATGTGGGTTTAAGGTCTTCATTTCCCTTTAATTTCTTTAAAGAACTGTTGAATTTAGCCGGCACTTCAGATTAAGTCACTAGAACTGAGCAACCAGTGCCAGAGCCTGTTCATGAATATTTGCTTACATTTGCCTTGGCTGTGTCCATGTTGTTTTTGTGCTCCCTTTGTAGGATAATTTGAGATTAAGTTTTACAGACACACTATTTCCTGAGGATTTGACACCCACTTTTCCCCAGCCACATCCCCTACACCAAGTAAGATGGAGAGATGAAGGAGCTGTAAGTTCTGTGTAGCCCTGAAGGGTCAGGCCAACTCTCAGGATCTCAATATTGCGCTGTTAGACGGGAGGTGTGACACAATTGCACATATACAAACACACAAATCAATTAGGTGCATATACACACATGCTACCAGCTCAGGCACATACACATCCAAACCAGCCTAGGCACATGCATACTTATCACCAATTCAAGCACGTACACTATACACCCCAAAAGTTAGATAGATCACTAATTCGTATATCATGCACACAATGCTATATATACACATACACACACACACACACACCAGTTCAAATACATACAACCCACCTACACATACACACAGGTAAGTTCCTAACTTGGATGGTACAGTGTGTATGTGTGTGCTTGGGGTACCTGGGGGAAGGTTCAGGTGAGAGAGAGAGTTAAAGTGTAGGGAGTGAAAGTTGCCAGAACCAGGATTAGAACCGGTGGACAAGAAGAGAAGCTGGCTGAGGAACTGAGGTTTGGGTTTACTTAAGGGAGACTGGGGCTGGAAACAGGCAAACAGCTAAGATATTGGGGAGTAGAGGGCAGATAAGTGGTGGCAGGGAGGAGACAGCCAGGAAAGAAACTGAGGCAGAAACCTGGTTGCTCAGGGGAAAAGGAAAAGACAGTGGCAAAGAAACAGGGGGTTTGGAGGCAGAGAGGAGCTCAGGACACGTGTTGGAGGTGGCAGAGAGCCAGAAGCAAGAAAGGGAGAAATGAGACAGAAGTTAGAGTGGCGAGGAGCAGAGATTGGAGCAGGGCCAAACTATAGTACCCCTGGGTCTGTCTTCACTGCCCCTTTTTATAGGGGCAGACCTTGTGTGACCCTAGTGACAGGAGGCATGCCCAGGCAAGGGTCAGCCCCTGGCATGCTGAGCATGTGTGCTCCATGCAGGGATGTGCAGTTTCGGGTGTTTGTAATGGTGGGGTACAATGGTAGAGTTGCTGGTTATGCAGGGTCTTTTGTCTTTCAAATGCTGGGTTCTTGTTTCTGTTCCTGGGTGAGGTCCATGAGTCCTGGATGACAATGGGAGGTGATGGCCTGGTCATTACAGGCCATTCAGTAGAGGCCTGCTACCATTGTATTTCAGTCATTACCAATCACTGTCATTCATCCGGAACCAATTTACATGTGAGGGGTACATGAATCATACAGTTGCAACATAGGGGATGCCTGGGCAGAGGACACAAGATGGAGGCTTGACATACAAAATGGAAACTTGACATGACTTATGCTAACTTACTTATATAGGCCTAAAACAGTAATCACACAATATAAAAACATTAAAAACATATTAATTACCACTTATAAAACAGTGGGGATTGATATCAAAATAGCAGGGAACTTATTTGCAAAGAGGGGAGAGAAAAATAAAACTTACTAACTAAAATAATATATTAAAGCTTATCCTACATCTTAGCCTACTTATACTTATCTATAGGGAATAGAGGGAGAGAAAAAGTCAGAATGGTTGGGGAAGGGGAGGGAATGCATTTTAAAATAAATTAAAAAAAAGAAAAACTGGGGGTTTTGCTACACTTGGAGTCATTTCCCCATGTTTTAAATAGAAAGTAGTTACTCTTGCATTTTGCAAGACCAAAAACTGATGTTGTGTATTCATTATCTCTATGTCTACTGGATTACCTTCTTCAGACTAGCACACAATTTTGCTTAAGCTCCAAATGGAGTGTGGGCAAAAAGAAGGTGCTTTGCTTTCTAGGCCAGGGCAGTTCTGGGTATGTATAGAAAGCAAAACTGCAGACATTGAGGGAATTCTCAGGGCAAACAGAGTGAAGCATAGCAAATTTAGGTTTATAAGATGATGAATAAGAGTTGTTTGGTTTGTGGTAAGAGGTTATGTGCCTCGGAGTTGTTAAGGCTCCGAGGGTTCGGAAATTAGGTCCCCCGGAGTTGTTGAAGCTCCGTGGGTTCGACAAAGTAAACCTCTGTTGCCCTCTTAAGGAAAAAGCTGGGTTCGAAGGGATCAGCAGCGCTTAGAGATCCTCACGCTCCTTTCCCGAACTCCACGTGCTTTCTCTCTCTCCGACTTGGGCGGAAACTACCCAAGCCTTTTGTACGGCTAGCAAGCCCATAGCTAGCCGCCACGTATGCCTATATTAAGACTGGCCAATAATGTGGTGGAAATCTTAATACAAATGGCAGGAACTTCCTTGTACCATGCGTCACCATAATGCAAAAGAAATCCACGATGCAAAGAAGGCTACAAAACTGGCGGGAAAAACTCCTGCACGCGGGTTCTTAATTGCAACAGAACACTCCACTGTGCAAAAGAGCTGCAATTTAGCGGGAACACAATTTAGTGATGCCGAAGCACACACAAACAAGAAAATCACAACTTTGGGTCGTGACAAGTCTGAGCTCGGTTATGCTTGTCTATAGGGAATAGAGAGGGAGAGACAGAAAAGCCAGAAATAATTGGGGAAGGGAAGGGAATGCATATCCATCATATATATATGTATAAAAAAAGAAAAATTGGGGATTTTGCTACATTTGGGCCACTGGGGGATTCCCGTCTGCCAGGGGGGCTTAAGACAGGTGGTTAAGCTAGCCACAGCAATACGAAGCAGATGGAGAGAGCACCAGAATCTGGCTCTTTACATATCTTGTGAGCGTTCACATAGCTCAAATTCTGACTATCAGACAGTAGTACCCAGGCTCACAAAAATTTTTCTCATTCAGTCAGTTGGGTATGATACAGTCTCAGAGAACAGCAGAATTAATGTGAACATCAGACAAATATTTTTAAAGCTGGAAGGTTTTTTCACAGTCATTCTGCAAGCAGAAAACATGCTATGTTACCAATAGGATTGCTTTTTGCCAGAGCCCCCCAAGGACTGACATGGCAACTTTTCTGATGTGGTATCAAGTGAACTTTAATAGTAATCCCTAGTCAATATAACAGGTTTCCTCTCCATAATGTGACCTAGCAAGTGGCTCCTTAGATGTTTCAGCAGCAACCTTTGAAGGTACCATGTCTTGGGTCTTCCACTGGGTACATGGTGTCTATGGCTTCTCTGTCCAGCAAAGATGCAGCAGCTGTGTCTGTTTCTTTTTCTGGGTTCATGGCATGCTCACACACCTTCCTTTGTGTTACTTTTTATAACTTTTTCATCCCAAAGTGTCCAATCCCCTGGCTAAGTGCCAGGCACATTCCTTATAAGGAAACTGTTGTGCCTTGCTTGCCTAGTGCACCAGTCAAAGTACTCGCATCTCTCAGTGCCACAGAAGGCACTCTGTTCAATTTTATTGCTTAGTTCTGGGAAGACCTACACTCTGGCTAAGAGCCTTAGCACAACTTAATTTGCGCACTACATGCTACATTCAGTAGATACTTGTTAAAGAATAATTTGATCAGCTCTAGTTTGCTAAGCACAGTCTATTTATAGTTGTCCCAAATAAACTAATTAAAAAATAAATATGGTACTTTGTCTTTTCTGCAAAAATTACATCCTGCAAATCCCAATCCATAGTTTCCACGTATCTCTATTAATGTTCTACATCTGTTGAGCTTCATGCATGCTTCCCATGCTTCATGCATCCTAGGATTAAATATAATTTCCTGCCAGACCTAGCATTACTGACAGCAGCATTAACAAGAGGTATTTGAATTGCAATGATAGAAAGATATTTTTTGCCTTACAAATGCTATAGCTGAATATTCACTGTAGAGCATGAGTTTATTATGTTCTGGATGCCTGCCCCAAAGAGAAGATAGGCATTCTTATTGAGAAGTCAGTTGTGTACTTTTCTACTTTATGAAATGCTTCTCATGCATTATTATTCAGGTCTTATTCAGATTAAACTCCAACTAAATGCATCTCCATCAAGTCTCATCTTCTGTGAGTTAAGTAAATGCCTGTCCATTGAGTCTCATCTTCTGTGAGGCACTGAGGGAATTTGGAGGTAGATACACCTGAATTTGAAGAAACAGATTCATATAGCTAAGTGTCATCAACCTATTGATAGCATTCTAGCTAACACACTAGCTCAACTCTTCCCTAGTACTTCACATTGACAGCAGTGGATGTGATAGAAACTGAGTCCTTTGCAACTTCACAAGCCCTTGAGGAGAAAAAGCAATCAATACTGTCTTTTGGGACTGTTCTGAAAGCAACGAGCAATTCCAGCTACCTCTGCCAGGATCTGTTGTCATATCAGCAGCATCTCGTGGATGAATAATATAAAAAACTGCTGAAATAATTTAATTAATTTTTGTCTTTTTCCAGTACCCTTAGGTGATTCCTAACCATTCCTAGGTCAGAAGATGACTCAGTACAGTTCAAAAATTAGAAAATAGCAATTCAACAAAAGATGGAATGACACACGAGATCTGGCTATTGAAAAGACTTCTCAAAGTGATGAGGCTAATCCATGACTGCCTTCAGATCATGTGCAAGACCTTTTTGGATGATTTTTTTTAACCTTTTATCTTCTCAATAATATTTCCCAGAAAGGGGAAGTAACGAAACTGCATAAGAGATGCTAACCACCAACCTGCTGAGGTAGCAGTTACCCATCAAAGACAATACCATCTTTTGGCCTAATTCCAAAAGATGTTAATATTCCCCTTCGGTACGGAACATGGTCATACCCTGCTGGATTTTGTCAGTTGGACAGGTTTTTTGCTAGTCAAAAAAGTGTTTCTCAGATTCCTAAGACACAAAAGTCTGAAAACATCCCTTTCCTATTCCTTCTGCTTCTGGCTGCTGTTTCTCCCCTCCTCTTTCCTAAAGATAGCCTTTGAGGAGAAACTTGATGCAAAATTCTCCTTCACCTTGTCCACTCTGATAGCAATGAAAAATGGGTTTTCTAATCCTTGGGGAAAAGATTCTCAAAAGAAATTTGTTCTATCACTGCTATTACTGGTTGCTGCTGTTCCTCTGCTTCCCAAGAAGTCAGGAACAGATCCTAAGGCCACTAAGAGCATTGAAGTGATGTAAAATGACCTTTTCCTGCCTGATATCTCACACATCAAGGGTATAGATGCAGTGGATCCCCCATACAAACATTTGCTAAAAGAATACACAGGTTTATTAGATACATTTAAATATCTCAGACCAAACTCATGCAGGAACATAGTTAAGCCTTTTAAATGCATACAGTTAAATCCATGGTACAAGTGGGATGGCTGCCCAGAAGCTGATTCACTCTAATCCTTTTCACTGCTTCTGATAATGAAATATGGCACACTGAACTCAAAGAAGTCCAACAAAATGACAAACTTGGTTACCCTTCAAATGGAACTTTGCAAGAGTGAATTGGTTGTTGATTACTTACATTGCAGGATAGAGCTGAGCCACAACGTAATCTTTATGTGTGAACATGATGGACAGTAAAGAAATGCCAACTGCAGTATGCTAAGATTTTGGGTACTTGATATTATAACTTCCAAACGCATAGAAGACATCTATAATACAATAAGACTAGTCTTATCTGTCAGAGTATGGGCATGTATCCTGCCATTACTGAGTCATGAGAGGAGAGAAAATAATGAGAAACACAGTTTCCCTTCATTTTGCTGTAATAACCATTCAAAAATGAAAAAGACAGTATTTGAGGACACTTAACACTCTCTGGATGAATTAAGCAATTTGTTTAATGCCAAGATGATTCATCCTAGTTTCCAGGATTGAATGCTAATGCAAGGCAAACCATTTGAGGCTCAGTCTTGAGTCTACTGTACACAAAACTCTGCCACCTATACTCTGTATAGCTTTGGGGAAATTACTTTATTTCTCTGAGTCCAGTGGCCCATTTACAAAATGGGGATAATAGTACTTCCTCTCTGCTCCTCTTTGTGTATTTCAAATATAATTTCTTCTGGACAAGGACTGTTTTATTTGTATGTGTGTTGACTAAGCCAGTGGCACTCAATCTTTTAAAATTTGAGGCACCACTCAGAAAATCCAACCTCTTTGTTTTCACTTTTTTTTGACTACTGAAAAATAATAGAACAATTCTTCTGCTGCAAAGAATTCACAAAGACCACAACAGGGCAGAATGCTTTTAACACATGGATTCCTCTTTGAAATCTCTGGGTTTAGTTTATGACACCTAACAGTACTAACTTTGCTTGGCACCCCATGGCACCCTTGAAAAGATCTCACAGTACCCTGGTTCAGAATCACTGGCTTAAGCAGTGCGGCCTTGATCTCATTCAGGACTTACAAACCTTTTCATAGTACCATTGGTCTCTTTATTCTTGACAGTATTATTCCTCCGAAGCTAAGAAATGTTAACTGGACATTTTTTCTCTGTCACAAAAGCAAGCATTTTACAATTAATGTATATTGAAGGAAAGATGAATTACACAACTCCAAAAAAGCAGGGACAAATATTAAGAGGTTTAAGGTGCAATTTGGATAAGCACTCAGAAATTCAGCTGTTCACCTGAACCTGCTGAAAGCACAAATTTGGATTGGATTTCATGATATTTTTCACGAAAAAAAATATTTTTATGTTTTATGGTTTTATCTGCTTTATCTCAGGTCAGAATTAATAAGAACATAGATTTTCTTTATTATACTGGAACTTCAGATTCCCATTCAAAATAAATCATCCCCAGGTGAACCAGGAAATGCTGGGCTTCCTTAAAAATGAGAATAATACATATTTAAAATGAGTCCAGCTCTGAACTTTCAAAAAGTTCTGGTTTAGGGGTTTGTTTTGTTTTGATCAGTGCAAACACTTAATGCATCTTTTATATGAACCATTTTGTCCATTCTTTTTTAAGAATAATAGAACAGGTTATTAGAACGACACTACACCATGGGTATGGACAGTGTTACATTTATGCCAAAGGGAACTTCTTTTTTCTGGCACAAAAAAGAGGACAGCCCTGCAAGGTGTTTTTGGCTCTTCTGTGAAAAAGAGAGAGCACTTCCAACCAGGAAGATCTCTCTTCTTCCAGTCCAAGCTGAATGGTTGTAGTCTTCTCCCATGCCTTACACAGACCAGTGAACCTGGTCTGTAGAAGGCATATGGGCATTTCTCCACCACTTGATACCTCTTGATATTCCTTGCACCTTCCACAGACCCGTGTGACCACAGTCTGGGAAAGTCACAGAGGCATATCCCCACCTCTCAGTTCATCCAGGGGCTGGGAGAAGACAAGCAGAAGGCAGAGGGGGCCATTTCTCTACTGCTTGACTCCTCACAATATCAGGAAGAGTTGAGTTACTGCTGCCCCCTCCCCACCCATGCCATCCCCAAACTGGTGACCTGGTCTAGTCTGGGGACGACAGAGAGGAGACTTCCCCAGTGCAGGAGCTTGCCCTGTTTGCCAGTCGGGGAGAGGCAATTCCAGGCTGGAAAGCCTGTATACTCACACACTCACCAGGATTCCCAGAAATTTGTCAAGCTAGAAAAGTCCCTAGCCAATTAAATGACATTCCTTCAGAAACACTAGTTTCCCAGAAAAGTTTCCTTACACCTTCATAGATTCATAGACATTAAAGCTGGAAGGTACCTTGGAAGACCATCGAGTCCAGCCCCCCGCCACAGGGGCAGGAAGTCAGCAGGGGTCATAGGAACCCAGCAAGGTAAACATCCAAAAGTCTCTTGAAGGCGTTCAAAGTAGATGCTTGAACCACCTCTGGCAGCAGTCTATTCCAGACCTTGGGGGCTCGGACAGTAAAGAAGTTCTTCCTTATGTCCAGCCTGAAACAGTCATGGAGGAGTTTGTGACCGTTAGCCCTTGTCATCCCTTGGGGCGCTCTGGTGAACAGACGTTCCCCCAGATCCTGGTGAACACCCCGATAAATTTATAGGTGGCCACCAGATCACCCCTGAGCCTGCGCTTTTCCAGGCTGAAGAGTCCCATGGCTCTCACCTTCTCATTGTAAGGTCTGTTTTCCTGACCTCTGATCATGCACGTGGTTCTCCTCTACACTCTCTCCAGCTTCTCCACACCCTTTTTGAATTGTGGAGCCCAAAACTGGACGCAGTACTACAGCTGCGGCCTCACCAAGGCCGAGTACAACAGGAGAATGACATCCTGGGATTTGCTTGAGAAGCATCTATGGATGCAAGCCAGCGTTTTGCTCGCTTTACTGGCTGCAGCATCACTTTGAAGGCTCATGTTCATCTTATGGTCAATCATGACCCCCAAGTCCTTTTCGTCCGTAGTGCTAGCCAGGATAGCAGTGCTGAGCCTATAAGCATGCTGCAGGTTTTTCTTCCCAAGGTGGGAAAGCTTGCAACTGGTCACAGGGCACCACAACGATTGACTTCCGTCAACTACCAACCTCTGGGTCCTACCATGGAGCCAATTCCCCAGCCAGCAAATCGTGGTGAGGCTGAGGCCGCAGTTAGGCAGTTTTGCCAAAAGGCGATCATAGGATACCAGATCGAAGGCTTTTTTAAAGTCAAGATATATGACATCAATCTCTTCTCCCTTGTCCAGGTGATAGGTCATCTGGTCGTAAAAGGAAATAAGATTGATCAAGCAAGATCTACCCGCAACAAACCCATGCTGGCTATCCCTCAGGATGTTGCCATCGGCCAGTCTGTTAGAATGGCCACTTTGATAATCTTTTCTAAGACCTTCCCCAGGATAGAGGTCAGGCTGATGGGTTCGTAGTTTGAGAGATCCACTTTCCTCCCTTTCTTGAAGATAGGCAACACATTGGCCTTCTTCCAATCTTCGGGCACTTCACCAGAGCACCTGGAGTTTTCAAAGATCCATGCCAGGGGCTGAGCTATGATGCTAGCCAGCTCCTTGAGTACCCTGGGGTGTAAACTGTCAGGGCTGGCTGACTTGAAGGTATCCAGCCTCGCAAGGTGTTCCTTCATGAGGTCAGCATTGATGGAAGGTAAGGAATCTCCCTCACCCTGGGCCTCCCTGTCCTGTAATGGGCAGGGGCGTCCCATGGAACTGGTGAAAGACCGACGCAAAGTACCCATTTAGCAAGTTGACTGTTTCCTGGGTGTCGGTTGTCAGTTGTCCCATCTGGTTTAGCAGGGGTCCAATGTTGCCCTTGCTTTTCCTCTGGCTCCCCATATATCTAAAAAGGACTTTTTATTGTCCTTGATACATGTAGCCAGTTGAAGTTCTGTCGCAGCCTTGGGTTTCCTGGTTCGCTTCCTGCAGGTCCAGACCAGTGCAGAGTATTCCTCCTTGGAGCTGGTTCCAGTCCTCCATCCTTTGTAGGTCTTTCTGTTTAGACGCAGGAGGTCCACTAGTTCTCTGAAGAGCCAAGGGGGCTGCTGTGCCCTCTTGCTGCCTTCCCTCTGAGATGGAATAGACTTTCCTTGCGCATCCAGGATCGCTCCTTTGAGAAGTAACCACTTGTCCTGAAATCCCCTCCCCTTTGAGTTGTGGCCCTTTAGGGTCTCACTGACAAGCCTCCTGAGCTTTCCTCAAGTTGAGGACTTCTGTATCGCTGACTGACTTGCCAACTTTACGACAGATGGTGAAAGTGATCAGCTCATGGTCACTGTCACCCAGCTTCCCTTAGATTGTTAGGTTGCTGATTAGGTCATCCCCCGTTGCCAGAACCAGGTCGAGCAGGCTTTACCTCTCATCAACCCATAGACTTTTTGCATCAGATAGAGATCATTCACGCACAAGAGAAAGCTTAGCGA
>NW_005842263.1:1014350-1029444 GCF_000455745.1 Alligator sinensis | reverse complement strand
ACAAAGTGTCTGGGTAGTTGAAGTCTCCCATGACAACTATGCACTGGGAGCGGTGCGGCCTCAGCCAATTCCCTGGTGAACTCCTGGTCAAGCTCTTGATCCTGGATAGGAGGTCTGTAGTACACTCCCACCATTGTCCCCTGTGCCATGTTCCCCACGGATTTTAACCCAGAGTGTCTCCAGTCATCCACCATTCATTAGCAAATTCTGAAATCTACTAGACTTGAAAACTATCTCAGGGAATTATCATGGCCTGATATCAGTAGTGAGGATGAACTGTTTGACAGTATTTGTTTAATAGAACTTCAAGAAAATCTAATACCAGTTGGCCAGTACTGAATAGGAAATGTGCTCTGGATACTAGTGGAATCATTTAGTACCTCCAGATTTTCTTTCATGAAGGAAATGCTATCCCTTACAGTTGTACAGACAACTTCTGTATATGCTTTTATGTAGTGCTGTCTTTCTGAATTTTCAGACAACCTGCCTGAAGAAATAGAAAACACAGACAGGATAGTCAGAGCTGTTGCTGAGTACTTTTGAAAGTTGACTGCTACATAAGGAGGGCTTTAAACTAGGTTTGCTGTAGGATGGAGGGCAAAGCCCTGAGGTAAGTGAGGAAGTGGGGGACCTGGAGGAAGCAGAAGCAGGAGGGGGTAGCAGGGGATGCCTCATTCTTCCTGAGAAAGTAGAACAATTGGCTAGTTATCTCAGGTGTCTGTACATCAATGCATGGAGCCTGGGCAAGAAGCAGGAAGAAATGGAAGTCCTTGCATAGTCAAGGAACTATGATGCTATTGGAATAACAGAGACTTGGTGGGATAGCTTGCATGAGTGGAGCTCTGTCATGGATAGATACAAACTGTTCAGGAAGGACAGGAAGGGGAGAACAGAAGGAGGAGTTGTGCTGTAGGTAAAAGAGCTGTAAGATTGCTCAGAGCTCTAGTATGAAACTGGTGATAGGACTGTTGAAAGTCTCTGGGTTAAGGTCAGACGGGATAGCAACAAGGGTGATGTTCTGGTAGGTGTCTGCTATAGACCACCAGACCAGGAGGATGAGATATATTAGACTTTCTTCAGACAACTAGCAAAAGTTTCCACATCAGAGGCCCTGGTTCTCATGGGGAACTTCAATTACCCTGACATCTGCTGGGAGGGCAATACAGCAGTGCACAGGCAATCCAGGAAGTTTTTGGAGAGCATTGGAGACAACTTCTTGGTGCCAGTATTGGAGAGACCAACTAGGGGCTGTGCTCTTCTTGACCTACTACTCACAAACAGAGAAGAATTAGTGGGGGATGTAGAAGTAGGTGGCAAGTTAGGCAGCAGTGACCACAAGATGATTGAGTTCAGGATCCTGACAAAAGGAGGAAAGGAGAGCAGCAGAATAAGGAACCTGGACCTCAGAAAATCAGACTTTGACTCCCTTAGGGAACTGATGGGCAGGATCCCCAGGGAGGTCAGCCTGAGAGGGAGAGAAGTCCAGGAAAGCTGGTTGTGTTTTAAAGAAACCTTACTGAGAGCACAGGAACAAACCATCCCAATGTGCAGGAAGAATAGCAAATGTGGCAAGCACCCAGCTTGGCTTAGGAGAGACAAAAAGCAAGATTACAAGAAGTGGAAGCTTGGACAACCAACTTGGGATGAGTATAAGAATATTGCTCAGGCATTCAGGGATGAAGTCAGGAAGGCCAAAGCACAATTGGAATTGCAGATAGCAAGGGACATGAAGGGTAACAAGAAAGGTTTACACAAATGTAGCCCAGATGTACATGGGTTTGTACTCCCCTCTCCAGTTGAGGGAATTATTGGCAGGGTAGCGTGCTGCAGAGGAACACAACAGCCCAGCGGCCACCTCTGTCCCCTATAAAGTCAGGCCCAATCAATCAATTACTTAACTATACACAAATGTATTATTACAACAAAACCATTAAACGGTAAGGACATAAATTTTATATATATATATATATATATATAATATATATATATATATATATACACACACACACACACACACACACATATATGTATATATGCATATATGTATATACACACACACATACATACATACACACACACACACGTGTATATATGCATATATGTATATACACACACACATACATACATACACACACACACACGTGTGTGTGTGTGTGTGTGTGTGTGTGTGTGTGTGTGAACAAAGGATATTGACTGGGCAACCTTATACCTCAATTAATATACAAACTATTGCTTCAACTTATTCACATAAACGATAAGGCACAGTCTACAAATATAACCAGCAATCCTTAGATTACTTGGGTGCCCTCCAGGGCACTGGCTCCACTCCCAAGCTACAGGAAAGGAGGTAGGGGGTAGAAAGAAAAGGAGAGGGAGACCCCAAAGACTCCTAAGCTCCCCTCTCTATCATCCAGGAGCACCCCACATGTTGCCCCTTCACAACTCTGGGGAGGGTTCCTCCCCTGTTGGGACCCTCTCTCCACGGTAACTTACTACTCCACACTCCCAAAGGGTTGCCTCCCTGTAACAGGTGGGCCTCTCCGGGGTCTGTCTACTGGTCACCCCGCCCACCTGTTATGGGTCAACCCCCGCCTTCTTTCCTGCCACACCTTGTTGTTAATGGATTAATTGATTCATTGATGTTACTTAGCAGGAGGCTGCCCATTTACTGCCCTGATGCCAGAGGGTGCTATCTGCGGCTCCTTTTCCTCCCCTACACTGCAGCCCAAACCTCGCCGATGGTACTGACATCGTTTGTCTGGGCCTTGTTATAATTTGGCCCCCTTGTCCTCCCTGGACTCTCCGCGGCCCTGTTTTGCTCTGTGATCTCACTGGCACTTGGGCTCTCTGCAGCCCTGTTTCCCTCTGCACCCTCACTCGCGCTAAAGCTCTCCGCAGCCCTGTCTCACTCTGCGCCCTCACTGGTGCTTGGGCTCTCTGCAGCCCAGTTTAGCTCTGCGCCCTCACTGGTGCTTGGGCTCTCCGCAGCCCAATTTTGCTCTGTGCCCTCACTGGCACTCAGGCTCTCTGTAGCCCTGTCTCGCGCTGTGCCTCACTAGCGCTCAGCAATCACTGCCTCCTCTCTGGGGCTTCTCGCTGCCCCCTCTCTGGGGCTGGGGTCTCCATGCTGCCGTGGGTCCCCTATGAGGCCTCCTCCACCCCCTTATAGCCTCACCCAAGCCACCAGTTAAAACAGCAAACAAAACACAAGCCCCTGGGCTATAACACAAATCCTAGCCACCCGGCTATAACATTATGCCAGCTACCCTAGGGGTGCTCCATCCTTCCCCAGTCTCGGGGCTGTACCTGCAGTCTGGCCTCTCCCCTCTGCTTGCTCTGGGAGAGCTCCTTCCCCCTTGGCTGCTGGCAGTTGGCTGCCAGCAGGGAACTGCCCTCCTGGCCTCAGACCTGGGACTTATATGTGAGCCAGGCCTTGCCCCTTCCTGTCAGCTGGCCTGTAACAGGTGGGTGTCGCTGGCTCACTCTGATTGCCCTGGTAACCCACAGCTGGGGCTCCCTACTCCTTGCTAAGGCTTTTTCCCTAGCAGTTCCCACTCTTATAGGAGCCGTGCATCTAAAGTGCCCTGCGACATTCCCATTCTCCAGGTCAAGCTGTGTACCCCGCCTGACTCTGCTTGCACCGACCTGGCTTAGGGCCACATGCACTGCTGCGTGTAGTGGGTGCTTCATCTTCTGCTAGGGCTTGAAGGCCTGGACAGCCTTGTGTCGTCTGCACTCAGCTGCTGTCCCGAGCCACCTCGAGTGGCTCCCAGAGTCTCTTACCCTCCATACAGTGCCTCCTGCACTGAGCTCCCAGCCTTGTGCTGGGGGTTGTGAACCTGAGCCGCGCAAGGGGCTTCAAAGATCCCCTGCTCCATGCACCGGACTGTGCACTGTGTCTCTGGCCGCACGCCAGAGGTTGCAGACCCAAGCTGCCTCATGCAGCAACAAGAGTCTGGACGCTGTGTGCTGTGCTGCACACTGACAGCCTAACTGCTGGAGCCATCTGCTGCTCCCCACTGATAGAAGTCTTCAGGGGCTGTTCCTAGGCTAATGCTTCACCCTGCTGAGCAGCTGTCCTCAGCTCTTATAAGCCCCGCTCTTCTCTCTTCTCTGTCCCCGACACATCCCCCTCATGCTGGGCATGCAGCTCCTTTTATATGCTCCAGGGCTCCGCCCCTGAAGTCTTCCAGACCTGACAGTTTGCAGTCCTCAAACAGGTCTGGGGAAGCTCTTCTCCCCCTCCCCTCAGGAAAGGGGCATGACTTTATTTCTCTTGCTGCCTCCTGATTGGTGGATGGGCTCCACCAATCAAAACAACAGGATCTCAAGCCTGGGACTCAACCCAAACTCTGAAAGGTAAGCCTGCTACACAAGTATGTTAGCAACAAGAGGAAGGTCAGGGAAAGTGTGGGTCCCTTACTGATGGGGGAGGAATGTGACATGATGAGGAAAATGCTGAAGTACTCAATGCCTTTTTTACCTCATTCTTCACAAGCAAGGTCAGCTCCCAGACTACTGTACCAGGCAGCACAGTCTGGGGAGAAGGTGAGCAGCCCTCAGTGGTGAAAGAACAGGTTAGGACTATTTAGAAAAGCTGAATGTGTACAAGTCCATTGGGCAGGATGCAATGCATCCGAGGGTGCTGAGGGAGTTGGCTGATGTGATTGTAGAGACACTGGCCATTATCTTTGAAAACTCATAGCATTTGGGGAAGGTCCCAGAAAAGGGAAAATATAGTGCCCACCTTTAAGAAAGTGAAAGGGGGGGATCCAAGGAACTACAGACCAGTCAGGCTCACCTCAATCACCAGAAAAATCATGGAGCAGATCCTCAAGGAATCCATTTTTAAGAACTTGGAGAAGAAGCAGGTAAGTTGGAACAGTCAACATGGATTTGCCAAGGGAAAGTCATGCCTGACCAACCTGATTGCCTTCTATGATGAGATACTGGCTCAGGATGTGGGGAAAGCAGTGGACATAATATACCTTGACTTTAGCAAAGCCTTTGATACCATCTCCCATGGCATGCTTGCATGCAAGCTGAGGAAGTAAAGGTTAGATGAGGGGTAGGCAATGTTTTTTGGCCAGAGTGCCGAAAAACACCACAATGCCTACCTTGGAAGGTGCCGGAGTGCCAGCATGGCAGAAAAATGAAATGAGGGCAAGGGGTACATGGCAGAATGTCCTGCTTGTGCCCCTTACCCCCCACCCAAAGTACAGCCTGCCCCAAGATGCCTGTGCAGTCACCA
This sequence comes from Alligator sinensis, assembly GCF_000455745.1. Classification (NCBI taxonomy): domain Eukaryota; kingdom Metazoa; phylum Chordata; order Crocodylia; family Alligatoridae; genus Alligator; species Alligator sinensis. Next base: position 1,024,193 of record NW_005842263.1, on the reverse strand, counting down.
CTAGCATGGAGCTGATGTCGGAGCTGTGCAGCCCAGCGGAACTATTTGCACTTTGCCCGCTGCTTACTGCAGCTGTCCGGAGCCCGGGTGGGCTCCAAACAGCTGCGCCGGGTTCATCACCTCCGTGCCAGAAGCAGGAGAGAGACCAGGGCTGTGCTGCCTCAGGCTCCTCCCCCACTGCCCACTCTGACGCACGGGTGCATACACCGGTGTGGAGCTGATGCTGGAACCCGGCACAGCTGTTTGGAGCCTCCCAGCTGCCGCCGGCCCCGGCTCTGGAGAGCTGCTGCCAGCCGGGATCCCAGGCTACTCCCAGAAGGCATCTGGGACACTGCAAGCACTGCTGGAAACATCCCGGATTCCGTTGCTGGCAGCAGCTACCTGGAGCCGGGGCTGGCTGCATGCCAAGAAAAATGGCCTCATGTGCCAAGGGTTGCCTGGGTTATAGGAATGGACTGTGAGGTGGATAGAAAACTGGCTGGACTGGCTGGCTCAACGGATAGTAATCAATGGTTCAACATCTAGCTGGCAGCGTGTATCAAGCGGAGTACCCCAGGGATCAGTCCTTGGGCCAGTTTTGTTCAATATCTTTATTAACAATCCGGAAGATGGGATGGATTGCACCTTCAGCAAGTTCACAGATGACGCTAAGCTAGGAGGCATAGGAGATACACTGGTAGGGCTGGGATTCAGAGTGACCTAAACAAACGGAAGGATTGAGCCAAAAGAATTCTCATGAGGTTCAAAAGGACAAGTGCAAAGTCCTGCACTTAGGACAGAAGAATCCCATGAACTGCTACAGCCTGGGGATTGACAGGCTAAGCAACAGTTCTGCAGAAAAGTACCTGGGGGTTATCTTGGACAATAAAATGGATATGAGACAGCAGTGTGCCTTGTTGCCAAGAAGGCTAATGGCATTCTGAGCTGCATTAGTAGGCGTGTTGCCAGCAGATTGAGGGAAGTAAGTATTCCCCTCTATTCTGCACTGGTGAGGCCACATCTGGAGTACTGTGTCCAGTTTTAGGCCCCTCACTATAGAAAATATGTGGACAAGTTGGAGAGAGTCCAGCAGAGAGCAGCAAAAATGGTTTGGGAGCTGGGGCACATGATTTATGAGGAGAGGCTGAGGGAACTGTGATTATTTAGCCTGCAGAAGAGAAGACTGAAGGGGTATTTGATAGCAGCCTTTAACTACCTGAAAGGTGATTCCAAAGAGGATGGAACTAGACTGTTTTCACTGATGATGATGGCATTAACCCTGTATTAACTGATATAATCTTACATCCTGAAGCATAAGAATTATTAACACTAATAATTTCTTTCTAGCTAGCATAATTTAAATTCTGCTCTTAGCATACCATATAAATATATCATTCTGTTTTAGTATCTTGCTATGAGCAATTTGCCAGAATTGTATGATATAGCAAAGAGCTTTGTGGGTTAACTATGCATGGAGATACAATGTTCTTTCTATCTATTTGTCTGTCTATCTGCATTACATTCATGGTAATATTTACATTTTTAAATGTAGTTAAATTTGAATGCCAGTCTACATGACAATGTATATTATGTGGAATTAAATCACTTCTGGGACAACCACAATTAAATCACTTCTGGGAGAGTTTCTCCTGGTAGAGCAAATGTGTGTATACATTCTCTTCTGAGAGAAGACACAACACAGTCCTTCAGCATCCCATCTGTTTTGCTCCCCCCGCCCCTGAGAGACAGTGGGCACATCTAAATGAAGCACTAAGTCGCCATACTGATGAGTTACCTTGATGTAGCATCAGCAGGCTCATTGTTATGGAGATGTAGTGTCTAAAAATAACGATGTGCCACAGGACTGTGTAGTACTGGCATGTACTGCTCAGTCATTTAGTACTTGCTAAAATACTAAATGACTAAAGGAAGTACTAAATGACTGCGCAGTACCAAATGTGCAGTTAGGGGCATGTGTAAACACGCCCAGTGTGTCCCTCGTTGGACTCTACTGCTTCATATACAGGGAGCAGAAAATGTCCCCATCACAATTTCCATGTTTTGCAGCAGGGAGACACAGGCTGACCCTGAGCAGTCTTGATCAGCTAATCAGGACTGTCTTCTGCACTGCTGCCATCTGTCTCCAGGCAAACTGTGGGAGAATGCAGAGAACACTGAAATATGTGTGCAGACACTGCAAGTCTCTGCTCTTCAGAAGATCAGTATTCGAATGTCTTTTCAAGCGTCTCTATGTAAGCTTTTCTATTAGGAAAACAAATCTAGGTGGACAATTCTTCTAGATTATTTGAACATGTGTACACAGTCATTGTAGACAGCTCTTTCAGCATACTATCCAACCAGGTATGCACCCACCTGTTTTATAGTAGCAGTTTCATCTAGACCATATTTTCTTTGCTTGCTTATGAGTCTATAATGGAACATAGTGTCAACAGCCTTACTGAAGTGAGTTATATTACAGTCACTGGTCTTGGCACATTCACAAAATCCCCCACTGTGTTATAGAAGAAAATCAGATTGTTTAATCCTGACTTGCTCTTGACAAATCCATGTTGACTGTTTCTTATCACCCTGTTATTTTCTAGGTGCTTAGAAATACCATTATGTTTTAAGCTCCACTCTTTCTGGATATCAAAAATAGATTGACTGTTCTGTAATTCCTAGAGTCTTCCTTTGTCTGTCTTTTTAAAGATAGGTAATATATTTGCTTAATTAAACACTATTATAATGTAGTATATGTGTTCAGAAATATATACAATTATAAATAGCATGTTTTAATATTCCTGTTAGATCAGATTAATCCCATTTGGAAACCAAGTGAAATTCAAACCCCATTAAAGTCAGTGGTATTGGTCTTAATGGGGCTAACTTATTATCCTTTACTGCATTTTGCAAAAGTGTGGACTAGATTTTTGACATCTGAAAGAAATGCAATCATTACAGGATGACATAGTATTTAATTTTTTTGTTTTCTATGTATGGATAACAATATTTATATATGTCCACTCTTTTCATTTAGAAAGACACTGATCCCTGATAACATCTCTGACGGCCAAGAGCTCTTGAATCGACAAAAACACCAAAGCGCACAAAGATAAAGATATGGACACCGTTTTTGTCATACAGAAGAAAGACTATCCTGTAGCCATGAAGCATCTGTGTTTATGAATAGAAAGCATATGCAGACTGACTACATTAGCATCTCAATATATAATGTATAACTTTATTGCTCACTTTCAAGAATCTTAGCACAAAGAGAGCTAATTCATCAGACATAATTTTATTGCATTTGTTCTTTATTTATGCATCAGCCTTCAGGAGGTCTGCACAAAACAGAAACTACTTATTAATTAAGGGAAAGAGTCTCTGTTTTCCTCTGAGAGATACATTACGGTTACATGTAAACAGACCAGTTGTTAGTAGAAGCTAAAGGCCAGACCAATAAAAGGATTTAGATGCCTAGAGACAGAAAATGCCAAAGAGGGGTGCAACTGAAATCTCTGCAGAAGAACCAGTAAGTCAGATGTGCCCCTTCCTGGAGAAGTGGCCTCTTACTAGCTTCAGTCAAGCACCCTCTTGCTCTTTTTCTTTTTGGCCCCTGCGATCTTACAACCCTGGACATTCGGTGTTCCAGCTAATCCCTACAGGAGGGGAGAAAGGGGCCTCCATTCCACCCTTACCTGTAGCCTGTTGGTTAGGGGCACCCTCCTGGGAATTAGGAGATGCAGGCTTAAACTCCTTAAGGTCAAAGAGAGTATTGCTCTTGAATCTTCCACTTCCTAGACAAGTACTGTAGCCACTTTTATTACCTAAAAAGCAGGCAGCAGCCCTTCCTCTACCTGACTTTTAAAAGGAACAGAGAAAGAGCCCAGATCAGGTCCTCAAAAGCATATTTCTATGTGCCTGTACTCTCATCAGTAGCCTTGTCTCAGACACCTAAGCTCCAGAGAGAGAGATGGGACTTCAGACAGCCACCCATGCTCAGTATTTCCTATCAGCTAGCTATGGTCATTTCCAAACTCGGGAGTTGGATTTTTCCCTTCTGAGGAACCACCCTCTCCCCAGCCTGGGTGACTTAATTTGGGTCTTGGGCTCCAATCTAGAAGTTAGTCACCTAAGTCCTTCATAGACCTAGCCATTAGATGCCTGAAACACATATAGACACCCAAGTCCTGTTTTGGATATAGTGTCAATAGCCCCTTGTACACATTACAGGTATTGCATGATCAACTGGTTAATTTCAAAGTTACCTGCAAGCCAGGTACATGTGCAAAGTAGCTACCACACAATAAAAAGTTCCAACCAGCTATAAAGTTAGACCTCAAAAATGTGTGCTAGCTTTATAACTGATTGCTATTGAGCTTTAATTTGCACATGTAACAGGGGCTCTTCTGCTTCTGGGAGCCCTGTTAGCTCATGTGGCGCTTAGCCACAGGGGTGCACCATGCCCAGTGATAAAACCCTGAGCCCTAGGGATCATGGTAGCCATGATCCCCAGGGTCCGGGGGTTTCACGCACCACCAAGCCCTAGGGATTGTAGCAGCCATGATCCCTGGGGTGCAGGAAACCACCTGGGGACTGCCCCTGCAGTGATCCTCTGGCCCCAGGGGTTTTCTGCATCCCTGGGGTGGAGAGAATGCCACAGAAGTCCTCCTGGGGTGCTTGGGGTGTTATTGCAACTGGGAGTTTTTCAACCAGGGTGTGTGAGGCTCCCAGCTATAGTAACCTGCTTCTTGCCAGTGCAGGAAGAGCCCATGATCAGGCTCCCCCTCCACTGGCAATAAGGCACAGTAGGATCTAATGCACTATTGCACCTTCTGCCATGCATGTGTGACATGGCAAGAGGCATGATTGTGTGAATCACACAATGGATCCCATCCTGCCTTTACCTGCAAGTGTAGAGAGGGCCAATGGCTACACAGTTGCTTTCTTTTACCATTCACCATAGAGGAAGTCCAAGAAAATGAAAAACAGTTCAGATGCAATGAAAAGCAAAAGGCAATATACTATTTTGAAGTAAAATGCAAGCCACCATGAAATTTATTTTTTTATTATTCTTTTTGTGAAACATATATTTTTTTTTCATCCTAACAACTGAGGAGGGAAAAAGGCTTCTTATTGCTAATAAAAATGTGGGTTTTTTGGAGCGTTTTAGTCACCTTAATATAGAAATATTCTTAGAATTTTGAAAAAAAAATGGGTAAAATATTAGTGAAAGTCTGAGGTTTGAGACTAATTCAACTGACCAGCTGATCAGCCGAATTGAACCAATGAAACTCAGAGCATAAACTACTCCATTGGAACTATAACATATTTAAGATGTCATAAATGAGAGTAGAAGTTATGCCATTATTTTATCTCAGTTTCATTTAGAAAATGTAATTTAAGAAAAACATAATATTTGGCTACTTAAAGTACTTAACCAAACAATTTGAAATACCAGGCAGTAGGGGTGTGCAAAATGGGTTGTATTGGATTCGGATTCGGATTCAGCCTGAATCAGGGACAGTGATTCAATTCATTGATTCAGATCACTGTACCTGATTTGATTCAGCTGAATCCAAATCTGAAGATTTGATGCTGATTCAGAGAATCAGCAATTCGTACATAGACACAGCTTTAAATGTTTTCTCTACATACCTCGAGGTACCAGGCACAGCTCGTGAATGCTGAGATGGTGGGGCGGATGAAGCATCCCACAGGAGTGTGGGGGGGCCCTTGCATGCTCAGCGGCAAACCTTGAAGTGGACCGGAAATACTTCCGCTGCTGAGCGCAGGGGAGAACTCTCCTATGGGATGCTCCATCCACCCCAGCATCTCAGCATTCATAAGCTACCTGGTACCTTGAGGTATGTAGAAAAAACATTTAAAGCTGTGTCTATGTCCAAATCGTCAAATCTTTCCGAATCTCTCCAAATCCATTTGGAGGGTTTTGATTTGATTTGGAGAGATTAAAGGGTCTCCTGATTCAATTTGGACTTGGAGCTTCAGCCACCAAATCAAGCCAAATCTCTGCTGAATTGAATCAGGGACCGAAGCTTCACACAGCCCTACCAGGTAGTACAAAACAAGTGAATATTGCATTTATACTAGTTTACTGTATGATTTTTAAGCAGACCCTGAGAATTTTGCTTATGAGCTGATGACTTAACATGGCACAGAAAGTGGTGTTTAAAGTAACATGGCTAAATACAGAACTCCACCCAATGTCACACATAATTAAACCACTTTCAAACTTAGCATGGCAAAACTATTAATTCAACTATTTTCATAATTTGGTTTGTGTGTCTAAATTACCCAATCCACAGGACTGTTTACACTAATAAAGTCAGGCATGTGGATAAAGCATGTATAGGACTGGCAGAGGCATACCTAGGCACTTCTTTGCCCTGGGCAGTGGCCACACATGAGGCAGCATCAGTGGCTGGGTTGCTGCTGGCAGCAGTTGGGCTAGCAGCTGCTGTTTTTGCAACCCTCCCTCCTCCTAACTCAGTGCTCAGGGATGGGGTCCTGGTCCTACCTGTTCGCCCACCCCCTCTTAAGAATGCTACTGGGGATTGGGTCCTAGAACACATGAGTAATGGGAAAAGATAATGTGCTAATTCAGACATCCCAGCACCTGATAGCCAAGCCTGCCTTTATATTATGTGAAGATACTGAGACATTTTAAAAGTGGATTAATTTCTCCAAAACCTCATCCATGTCCAGATCCAGTGTTCTGATATGGGTTCCTATCTTCCTAAAGTCACTGATAGTTCTCCATAGTTAAGGCTAAATTTTACACATAAAACAGGAATCCACACTCTCTGTTATGAATGAATACTTATGGGCCCCTATCACAGAGAGTTGGGGTCTAAAACAAGGCTGGGCAATTATTTTGGCTGCAGGGCCACTTAATGACATTTGGTGAGCTGTTGAGGGCCACACATGCAAAATCTTTTAGAAACTATCATTTTAACAAATTATAGATTAAAAAACACATATTAAATATCAAACATCTACTATAATATATTTTAATTTTATTTTTAAAAATAATTGTTGACCTGATTTGTTTTTTTGAGTAGCATATATATAGGTAATTGCATAATAAATCAAAATAATCTTACTCTTCTATATTGTATGTGTAGGGAGTGGGGGAGGGGTGTGGGGTGGTATGGGGTGGGTGCCCACACCTACTCACACCTACTGGCCCCAGCCCCGGCTCCAGCCAGCATATACAGCTTCCTGGTGGGGCTCTTCCCTGTGTGGCTGTGGCCACCTGGGTCCTGCTTGGCTCTCCCCAGCTTCAATGGCTCCTCCTCCTGCCCCTGCAGTACTACTCGGGCGGGGGGCGGGGCGGGGAGAGGGCAGAAACTTCATCTGGGTAGCTCCTGTCCCAATGTGCAGGACTCCAGCTCCAGCTTGCAGCTACCTTCTACCCACTCAGCTGCCCACAGGTGCATGCTGGGTGGGCAGAGTAGGTGGAAGGCAGCCAAGAGCTGGAACTGCAACCCCATGTGCTGGGGATGGAGCCACCCCACTGACACTTTCCCCCCCAACCTGAAGTGGAGCAGCAGGGACAGGAGGAGGAGGAGCTGCTGGAGGTTGATAGAGCCAAGCAGCATCTGCTGGGAAGCTATCTGAGCTGGCCAGGGCCAAGACCAGCAGACACAGGCTGGAGCACAGTGCTGGCCACCCCCAGGAGCAGGCAGGGCTCAGACCCATGCAGAGCACTGTGGGGACAGCCACAGGCTGGATCCAGTCAATTGGCAGGCATCCCCTGCGAGCCAAATGCAATCAGTTGGCAGCCTGGATCTGACCCACAAGCCATATGTTGCACCTCTGGTCTAGAACCTTTCCTGAGTTCCAAAAGATTTACACATATTGCTCTGATGGTAGCAATCTCTATGAATGTGTCATAAATCACTTATGAAACAGAATGAACCCACACTGACCCACACTGACTAGTTACATGCGGGTAGCTGCAGTAGCATAACTAGTGTCCTCTTAGGTACTGATTGAGAGGTGGGAGGTATGAAAAATACCGGCTGCTGCTGCAGCCACATGATCACATCAATGGCATATAGTGGCAGCTGGAAGCCCCCACTGCCCCAAGTACCTGGCTGCTGAGTTACACCTCTAAATAACTGGGTAGTAAATATAAATATATATATCCTACATTTATTTTAACTCAGATCTTGCTAATCAATTTAAGCAAATGTACGTGGTAATGTTTTGGGCACTGTAATTCTAACATCAGAGCTGATTGTTTTTTTGTCTCCTCAGCTCAAATATAGGCATCTGAACAGTTCTTAAACAGAAGAGCTTCAGCTGAATGTCTTCATAGAGGCACTGCTCTAAAACAATTAGACCATATAGATCCTTTTACAGGTTTCCAATTCTAGATCCAGATTTAATATTTGAAAAGCAAAAGACTTCATATGTTCTCCACACGTCTGGCACTGCAGCGTCTATCTGGTTAGTTAAGAGAGTGAAAAAAACAAAAAAAAAAGAAAGTAAAACAAAGGTGATGTGTGCTACTGATCCAATGTGGAAGAAGAAAACTTGGACGCAGTGTTGCAGAAAACCACAAAAAATCATTACTAATGTCTGATGAATGGATCTGTTTCCATTTTATTTCTGCAGATATGTTACATCTAAGGCTAGTTGCTGAACTGCATTTGCAACAACATGGGTAGATCCCGTCTTGACAGAACCTCCAAGTAGAAAACCAAAACAAATATTCTGCAGCCTGCCAATCAGTGAAAATGAGTGATACTGCTGAACAATAGCAATATTATCCTTGCAGGCTGCCTAGGTTCCAGCATACTCATGACATGCAGTTATTCCCTATGAGTCAGAAAGGACCACTTTTAAAATACAGGATGTCTATGATTCATCAGACAGCAAATTAGCATTGATCAGCATTGGCAAAGCCAAAAGCTATGTTAAAACAAGGTTAAGAATGAGAATATATACATCAGTTAATTTAAGGTAAAATATATTACAACAAGGTTGCAGTTATCTCAAAGCTAAGCACTATAAACCAAAGGAATTCATACCCAAGTTTTTTGGGGGGGCTTGTTTTCTCTTTTTTTAAAGTGTGGACCTGTAAAGGTTTGAAGAATGCAATTTGATAATGTCATAACCCAAAGGTATGATTTTGTGTGTGCTTCGGCACCAGAATTATCCCCGCCAGGTTGCAACTTCATTGCACGGTGGAGTTTTCTGCTGCGGAGGAAAACTCCGGTGCAGGGATGAGTTTCCCGCCTATTTGCAGCTTCTTTTGCAGGGTGCATTGCTCAAGTTGCAAGAGAAATGCACGGTGCAAAAGAGTTCCCGCCACCCGCATGCAAATTTGTGTCCCGCTATTGGCTAGTTCTAAATTATTCCCACGTGGCGGCTAGCGATTGGCCTGTTAGCCATATAAGAGGCTTGAGCAGTTTCCACCCAAGCCAAAGAGGACTCCACATCCATCTTGTGGGGACTCTGGGTACACGGCAGGGAAGTAAAGACCCCTGTGTGAGATTCAGAGGAGTTTGGTGACCTGATCCATCGCCCACCTCTTCCCGTCTTCGAGCGGAAAAATTATAAGACGTATCTACGAATCCGATTTTGGTGGCGCGCTCACCCAGAGCATCCGGAGCTCTGTTTCCGTGGAGCCTAGCAAACTCCACGTGACCGTTCGTGTTGTCTTTGTCTGTAACCGCAACTCAAGCAAGTTTTCCAGCCTACACCACAACCATCTCTGGTGTAAGTAAACAATCTTTAAAACTACCGCTACGAGTCTGTGCCTAATTCTAGCTTGTCGCGACCCTCTCTCCGACCCCGCGTGCCCAGGCTGCTGGCCACAGCCCGCGTGCAGCA
>NW_005842263.1:1013522-1014102 GCF_000455745.1 Alligator sinensis | reverse complement strand
CAGCCCCCTCGATACTGTGTCCCTCGCCGGACCCAACCCAACGGGCGAACCGAACCCAACTTTCACCCGGGAGTGTGCTCGTTGCCGGCGATGTGCTTGGGAGAGTGAGGAGCCGTTGCCAGTTAACTGGTTCTCCCCTGGCACGGTGATGTCTAGATTAAGGGGGCGCGAGCTCCGCAAAGATCCAAGAACAGAGAGACGCACCGCGGATGAGAGGGTGGCCCTACGGTACGAGAAGGGGGGAGAATTGAATGATTTAATGATTAAAAAATTAAGTTTGAGAGCCCGGCTGCATGTGGCCGTTCAAGCGGTCGGAGAAGCGGCTGAGAGAGGGGATCTTAGAACGCCAGCCCAAGATGGCGCTGAACAAGAGGGAGACCACGTGGAGAAGCCGGAAGAGAAGGGTGGAGCTTCGGAGGAACCCGCGAGAGTTCGGTCAGTGACTCCGCCCATCGATGCAGCGTCGTCTCCGGCAACCCTGCCCAGCGACGCAGCAACGTCTCTGCCGACCATGCCCTCTTGCCGACGAAAGGAAAAGTCAAGCGGAGGAGTGCATCCGCCCCTCCTGTCTGTAACAACA
>NW_005842263.1:977464-1012934 GCF_000455745.1 Alligator sinensis | reverse complement strand
GATCACCCCGTAAGCAACCTCCTTCGTCAGTTGCCAAGACTGCGTATCCTAATGGAGCCAAAGTTGTCCAGCGATCAGGAACCTCAACGTCCGACAGAGGCTCGAAACATAAGACACCGTGAGTCCGAACGTCCAGTGTTACACCAGAGAACACAAGAGGAGCGATACATGTTTGGATTTCTCCTGCAGCATTCTGGACTCAGTAAGCGACAGCTTCGGATTTTGGGGGACGCGGGACAATGGCAACTGGCCGACGAGTTAGGTTTTCACTACCTAGGAGAATTTGATGACAACTCCTCGACAATTTCGTCGAGTTGTTGAGTATACCAAAAGGCTGTTTAGATTAGAATCATGACCCTCTCTCCGACCCCACGTGCCCGGGCTGCTGGCCACAGCCCATGTGCAGCACGAAAAAGGGCCCGGCTCGCACCCGGCCCGCACAGATAACATCCAGATCACTTTGCTCTGTAGAGGCACGCACAATATGATTATGCATGAAGAATTTCAATGTTTGTGATCAAGATTAACCTAAAAATGCTTTTTTAAGATATTAAAGCAGTGGTTTTCGGCCTGTAAACCCCAGGGGGTCCACATACTATGTCTAAGGGATGCATGAAAGATGACTATGATCAATCAAAAGTATGTTAATACCCATACCTATCATTCAAAGGGGTCCGCACCTCCATTCAATTTTTTTTAGAGTTCCACAAATGAAAAAAAGGTTGAAAACCACTGCATTAAAGAGCTTAGAGTCTACTAAGGGTGGTGTCACACATTTACTTGCAACAGTTGCAAATCATTGGAGTGTTGTGATGTATTGAAGAGAGTACATGTTAGGAGATAATACTTGCCCAAGAGGGAACAACTTTCACTTAACACATGCTAAACTGCTTGAACATGCATCTGCTCACATTTTAAGTGCACTTAATAAGTGTTAAGTTGAATGTGCAACACCACCCTAACTAGACAGGGCTAACACGGTTCTGAGAAGAGGTATGACACCCAAAATGAACAATATGGTAGCAGTAAATTTTCTGTTAGTTCTGTAGTTCAAGGGCTATGGGGAGAGACTGAAGTAGTTATTTAGGCCCCCGCTACACATTACATATATTACACAATTAACTGGTTAATTGAGCAATAAAGTTAGACAAGCCACATGTGTGAAATAATTATCACACAATAAAAATGACTATCCAGCTATAAAAGGAGCCAACCAGCTATAAAGTTTGTGCTTCAGAATGTGTAACAACTCTATATCTAGTTTCCATCCAGCTTTAATTTCAACGTGTTAGAATTAGCTACATGGAAAGCAAAAAAAGGAAGGCAAGGAAGGACAGGAGAAAGAGAAGATGGTAAGGGATAGTTGTGGAGTGAAGTTTATCTAGAAGGATCATGAGGGCATGGGAACAAACAGGTGACCAGAACAGTGCAGATCTACATCAAAACTGCTAAAATAGGGTGGTAACATGCCATTGGCTAACATGCAGCTCATAGGCCCCTTCAAACACCCCACCACAAGCTCCCATACTCACCCAGCCACATCCACAGCCCCCGACAAGCCCCATACCCACCCACCCATAACCTCCCACACCTCCACACCCCAGCAACATACAAGAGTAAGACTTCATTTTGAGCTATTATGCAATCACCTCTATATACACAATGAAAACACACACAAATCAGGACAGAAATAGCTTTTAAAAATAAAATTAAAATATGTTATTGTGGATGTTTGATTTTAGTATATAATTTGAGGGGGCTTTGGTTCTAAAATGGCAAACCCCCTTTCTAAAAAGAGTACTTCTGGGGCAGGGGGACGGACTTCCAGTGGCAAAGGCCAGGGGTTAGAGGGTGGGACTTCAGGTCCCAAGATGATTAACGGGGGGGCATCTGTCAAGGGGCAAAGCTACCCTTGTGGCCCTCGACAGCTCACCAAAACTCGTAAAGTGACCCTCCAGCTGAAATAATTGCCCACCCCAGCTCTGGTACAATATATATATCTGGGAGGATTTGGACTTTTGGTTATTTTTGTTATTATTTTTCATAATTGAAAATTTATGTCAGTGAAGGTTGCTATATAAAACTCCGGCCTTCAGAGAAACTCCTAAATTTGGAGTGACATCTTTCTAAAGGTCTGCAGTCAACCACTTATCAGCTTCCACTGAAAAATACATTTTCAGTTAGGAAACATATTGAGGAAATGTCCCTTAATCCTGAAATGTAGCTTATATACATGCATTCAGGGAATTTTTGCTATAAGGTAAGTCTGAAGAGCCCATATTTAATTGAAGTAAGTCAGGTAAAACATAAGATGTCTGATGCCAGGTACAATGTTTCTTAAAGAACCAGTTTTTAATTAATTTTAACTCATAAATAATTGATGTGTTTATTTTTAAATTCCCAGCCCTCCACCTCCAAAAACAAAAACCACCTGTGCTCAAGTACTTAGGCATGTCATTTGGAGAGGATATCTTATATTCTTCGTACATAAAAATCTCTGCTTTATATGCCAAACTCAGCCTTAACTATGGAGCTGCAGCTGATGTCTTCACAAAGCTGCTTGTGAAGGAGGTACTTTCTTCACTATTCTGCAAAGCAACATGCTCAGATGTTAGTCATAAAGATTTAATCCAGGTCTTGGCCTTTCTCTGGATGTAACCAAATTTTACATATGAAATTAAGCCTGTCTTTTGCAACAGAAAATATCCATTATCCAAACTGAGAAGTAGGTACAGTAGGCAAAGTAGTCATTATCCTTACTGAAATCAGTGCAACTATTGCAATCTATCCATATACTGTCTTTTAGGATGGTCTCTTAGCCAGTGCTGTTAGTGATTATCTTTAAATTAAGTATAACCCTATCATTTATCAGGTGTTTACACCCTATGACTAAACAAAAAATACTGAACCAAAAATTTAAATAAAAGCAAGCAGTAGAGACAGACTGCCCATGTAGACTCCAGAATCAGTAAAACTTTTGGCAGGGAAAATACATGCTGAGAACATCGTTCAGCTCCCATTTCAAGAACAAAATTGAAACCATACTTTATTGGGGTACAAACATGGAAAAACTGGAAAGACATGCTTGTAAACAGGGTACTACAAACGGTACTGCTCTCCACCTTCTCCGTTACTTTTGTGCACCATTCAAGTAAATGTCAGTAAAAGAAGGCTTCTGGATTCAATTCAGATTGGATATCATTATTATATGTAACCAGTTTACATAAGGAAATGATGAGCCAGGGATTAACAGTGCCAAGAGAGGCACAGCACTGGCTCTAATCGGCTTCTGGGGACCAGAACATCTCATTGGATGTTTGTTTTGGTGCTCAGATAGCCCCTGCTGCCATCAAAACAGAAGCAAAAAAATCCCTTAAATTGCTTAAAAATAACCCATGATTTGTGTCATCAAAAGTTATTTGTATGTGCAAAGGCAGGATTTTGACTGCAAGATTTTACAAGGGCAAAAGTCAGGCCAGGATGAGATACTTTTGAAGCCGGAGCTTGACCAGAATTCATGTTTTGACTGAAGAACCCAGTTTTACAAGCCACTACACATTTGATTTCTCAAAATTTGATTTCTCAAAATGTCTTCATTTTCAGAATGTTAATTTTAATTGCTGTAATCTTATGTGTATTGATAGTCTTGTTTGAAATGTAGCTACCACTTTCAAAGGTAACCCCTGTTCATTTTGGGTATAATTATCTTTTGTAATATGACTGACCCTTCCTGGACATTGCCTCACTGTAGCAAGGTGTGTCATATACAGATGTATGGCATAATGGTGACCTACATTATAGGCAAGCAATCAGTGGCTGAAAATCAGGTCCCTTTAAAATGCTTCAGGCTAGACATCCAAAAAATGGGGCATCCAAAATCATTAATCCCTTTAGAAACCTGGCTGCTGTCAGAGGTATTTCTGGGTTTTATTCAATGCCTAAGGGTTTTTTTGATGTTACAGTTTGAACCTGCTAACTCTATGCAGTGTTTAGAGTTAGCCCATGGTGTGAGTAGTCACATGTCAAGGATTAATAATACCCATTCTGATGTGGACTGCTCTTGAGCTGCTGCTAGAGGGCTGGCAAGCAGGGGCATGACTAGGAACTGTCAAGCTCCCCTGCTCTCCAGCTGTCTGTCACTCCAGGGCTGTAAAGCTCAGGAGGATACATTATCCACATGGGAGGTGGCCCCATGGAGCAGACTAATGTTACTGCAACACAAGGGGCATATCCACACATGCAGCCATGTGCACTTGCAGCAGCTCAAATAGGAGTGGCACAAATTTGTTCCAGCAATTTTTGCCTCAGCACACATTTTTGCCTTACCCCATGCCTGAACATGCACTTTGGCATGGGGTAAATTGTGCCAATTGGGGCAAACTGACCCTGCCCAGCTCCTCCCAGATCTTTAGTCAGAGGGAGCTAGAACCTGGGGCCAGCACAGGTGCTGGCCCCAGCAATATAAAAACCTGCCCTGTGCTGATCCCAGCAGTATAAAAACCTGTCCTGGTGAGCAGCTCAGAGCTATGTGCCCTCAGGGGCTTCTGAGGGCTGGCCACTTGGTATCTTGGGGCTCTACCCCTTGTGACAGCTGGATTGCTGAAGCAGCCCCAACCCCCCCTCTATCCACTGCAGCAGTCTGACACTGGGGGCTGCTGCCTGGCTGTCACCTGCTGCCACCTGCCACAGCATCTGCCCCCTTGGACCTGTGGCCCCATAGCTGTGTGCCTGCCAGACCCGCACAGGGACTGTACGGCTGCCTATACTGTGGTATGGGCACAGCAGCAGAGCCCCCTGCACCTCTGGGCCAGCTGCCAGTGGGCCATTGTTGCACAGTTGGCCATCAGGCAGCACTACTGTCATGTTTTCTGGTGCCCCCACTCTGCCATCTTGGCAGCTATCACTCAGAAGATGTGCTCCTTGCAGTGGCCCGCTATGAACTGTCACAGCATGTCCTCTTGGCCCCAAATGGACAAGAGCTCAGCCACTTCATCTGCCCTCCAGCTGGGTTTCCTGTGCTGGCCCTGGACAAGCTCCTTTGCCCAGGTCTTGCCACTTGTCTCACCAGCATAGATCCTGGTGTTCCCTGTTTAAAAATTGCAAATTCTCTGATAAGAAACCCAGATTCTCTCATTAAAATCCCCAAAATCCATGTTCTTCTGCTATTAAAATGAAATACTGCTATATATAGAGAGATCAGTTGGGCAATATTTTTATTGATATATTTACAAGTTTAAAGCAACGTGGAAGCCTGCCAGTGCCTCTATTGTCATAATAAAATGGATTCTAAATGTCTATACACTTCGGCATTTACTTCTGGTTTTTTTGTCATAGAAAAATCAGGCAGGACCGGACCACTCTTGTTGTCACCCAGGGTCCTGGCACCACACACAGGGGCCATGCATCAGGCCAGGCTGGGTCCTGCTTCCAAGTACCCTGCGCACCATCCAGCTGGGCCAGTTCCATGGAGGCAGGACCCAGCCCGATGCAACATGCAGCCCCTATGAGCTGTGCTGGACCCCTGAGGGACAGCCCAAGCACCCTGGTGCTGCCCAAAGGCACATGGCCCCAGGCTTGCGACATGCGGCACAGGTGACACCAGATGCCAGGCAGTGAGCGCCGTACAGCGCTGCCCCGCGCTGTGGCAGGGCTCTGCCAGGAGGGCCCTGGATGCCCCAACAGCTGTTGCTGCTGCAAGGGGGATGTAGGCCGTGCGGGGGGCAAACAGAGGACCCACCCCTCCCAAGCACCCCCACCCACACACAGTCCCCCACACCCTCACAGCCCCCAACCTCCAGTCCCCCATCTTAACAACATTTAATATGCTGGAAAGGTAACATGTAACAGCAACCTAATATAAAATGCATGAATATTCTTGTCAACAGGCACCAAATTCAGGATTCCTCCCTCATCTCTAGGCTACAGGCTCTCCCCTTTTGCTTGCCCTCTTTCTGGCTCTATGGCTGTAGCATTTTGGGTTGCCGATAGGATAAGGTTAAACAGGAAAGGCAGAGAAGATTCACCCACCCAACCTAATCTATAGCCTACTGCTTAGGGAACTCTTCTGTGAAGTAGGAAATACGGTTTGTATCCCCTCAGGCTGAGTGGGACCTAAAACCCAGGTCTTCCACTTCCTGGGCAAGTAATCTAATCATATGGCTATTCTACAAAGCATAGGGAAAAAAGGAACCACTGCCAGGCATATTTTCCAAGTGATATTGGCCATAGATATTCCACTTACTACTGAACTCTGTGCTGTTTGTATGGTGTGAGTCAGGCAAGCTCAGGGTATACATTTCTATCAGTCTTCCCTGGGGCCAGGGGTAGTTTAAGCACCTCTCCAGCTCTGATCTGGATCACAGTGGATGTGTCTGCATGAGACGCTGCTATGCAGTCATTACTGCACATTTATTTAGTACTTGTGTTAGCAAGTACTAAATAAATGTGCAGTAACTAGAATTACTCCAGAGTAGCACCAGCAAACATCTTTCAGGTGACATTACTACACAGTAGCCTAGTAATACTGCAGAGTAGCATATTAGCACTGTCCATGCTGTGATGTGCTACTGTGCAGTATTTTTTGGCTACCATGCAGTCAGCATCTCATGTAGACGCTCTCGGTAGAACTCGGCCAGCAGCTAGATTGCCCTCCCCCCTGGAAACAACAGTGAACTTCTGTTTGGTCCCGGGGATCCTTGTAACTCAGAACACTTCCTGCAAAGTATTCTCAGTTACAGCAAGGAGCTGCACTTCTGTCTGTGCCCTTAGTTTCCCTAAATAACTAATTGGCTGCTCCCTAACTAAAGGACCTCTCCCAATTCCCTGTTCTTCTAAATTAGGGAGTGTCTTTACATTATCACTACAGAAATTATCAATGCCTAAACTGCTATTCTACCCAATACAGATGCATGCACATGTCAGTCTGTTGTTAACTCCTTTAATGAGTGCCCAGATATCAGTTGTGGATATTTTGGAAGCCTACAGTAGTGTACACTGTAAAACATACACCTTTCTTTCTAAGGAAACAAGAATCAGCACCATTGATCAATATATTGCATCAACATATTCCTGATGAAACATATATATTATATACATATACATATACAAACATATGCATACATACATCTACATATATATGTAGATGTATGTATGTATGTAGATGTATATGTATACATATATATATACACACATATATAAATATATATATGTATACATATTAGTACACCATGTATTTAATAGCAAACAAATAACCTGTGGGTAATCAGCACCTATGAATAATGAAGCTATTTATTTAAATTCCCAGAGGTAGACATCCACATTTAAAATACTGTTTTAATCTTCATGGCCTAGTTTTGGTGTGTGTAAACTGTAGATAAAAATGCTTCCTTCTCCGCATAAGTCTTTTTATAGACATTTTCAGACTTGTGTATTTTTTAATTTCATCCATGTGTAAGGTCATTGTTCTAATTTTTTTACCTTGTTCAGTATTTTCATTAAGCTGTAGTAGAATGGCAAATTTCTGGGCTAGCAATTTTCAAGACAGCATGATAATGCATGACTTTTCCTTGTATGAAGCTGACAAGTTTTTCCATCATTTCCACAGACCAGCATTTCTAAAACCAGGTGTTAATTTTCAAGGGGATAAGAGATTTCCAGTCAGCTGCCTGAACTAATTTAGCAGCCAACAGTAAATGCTGAATAAGCTTAGGTACAAAATGCATACCATCTGGTTCCAGGAGTCCAGTGCCAAAAAGGCTGAGGCTAGTTTCTTTTATGTCCAGAAAACCTCTCTTTTTTTCTTTTCATTTTTTTTTTTTTGGGGGGGGGGGGGGGGGTGAAATACATCTTAAATTTATATCATCTTTTACATTACAACTCAAAACAAGGTCAACAATGGTCTCCAGATAACAGTAAATCATTGTACATTGAGAATCCAAGTGGATGATATTTTGCTAATTTTAAAGGGGAAATGAGGAAGTGTGTGACAAATTGAAATCAAGGTTCTATCAAGGTACTACTACTACTCAGCTTTCAGAACTTCTGATTTTCAAAGTCAGTAGAAGCTACAGGTGTTCAAACTGTTAGAAAAATCAAGGCACTAATTTCTAGGGATGACTGTCTTCATAAATCCATTAAATCCCTATAAAGACATAAAATAAAGCCCTTAGGCCTTATGCAAATATAGTATAGTTAAATATCAGGCCCTTAAACTCTATTGATAAGGAAAAAATATTCACTATAGTCACATCTATACGTGCAACAGACTATACATGCATAAGCAAGTATTAAATGACTCATAGGCAAAGTGGGGGGGGGGCACATTCCCCCCGCCCCCGCCCCCCGGGTTGGCTGCCTCCAAAGCTGCCACCGGCTTCTGTGGGTGTCCGCCGCTCACACCCACCCCTTCCCCTTGCTGCCACCGTGGCTGGTGGTGGCTGCGGGTGGTCCCTGCTCACCACTCACCACCATGGTGCCCCCGCCCAGTTCTGGGAGGCACCAGTCATTCATGAAATGACTGCACAGTAACCAGCATTACTGCACAATACCGTCACCGTACAGTTTGCTCCTGACGCTACTGTTCAGTAGCAATAAGCCAGCCCATTACTACTGCACAGTAGTGTTGCTGCATGGTTAGTGCCCAGCAACTACAGCACAGTAGCAATGAGCTATGGCACAGTAGCTCTTTGCTACTATGCCATGGCATCTCATGTTGGCACGCCCTGTGTTTTGTAGGTCTCCGAGGACATTTTCTGTGTTAAACATAATAAATTGTTGTAGCTAAAAATTTTGATAAAGGAGAAGTTATTGACCAATAACTGGAGTTCTTTGAGATATATTTTTCCTATGCACATCCTCAAGCTTCAAGAAGTCAATTGGACACTTTTTGCCTTAGCTGTACACATGTGGTGTGCCTTTGCTCTGCCCCTCATTCTCCACTCCAGGGGCATACCTGCTCCTTAAGGTATAGGCAGATAGAAGAGTTGAAATGTTTCCAAGTGAAATGCACTTGGACATGTTTCAAAAAAGAATTATTTCATCAAGGGAAAACACATATAGTCCCAATGGCTTTTCCCTGGCTTCAGCCTCCTCTAGCTCCACTCTCCCTCCACCTCACCTCTCTTATCACAGAGGCAGCAGGTAGAGGGGAGGGGAGAGCAGAGGGGAGAGTTGGCAGACTGTCCATGCCGCTACGCCTCCCTCCCTCATTCACATGTAACAAAAAAATTAGCACTCCAACATACTCTTTTTAAAAGGTACTATTTTGGAGCATTTGGGCTATTTTTGGAATGCTTCAAAGGGCATGTACATTTGTATAGCTGACTCTTTGAAACATTTCAAGTGTTACATCTGTCTATACGCTCAGCGTCTTCTCAGCGGCAGAGTCTTAGAATGTAACAGGCCACAAGAAAGTGGGATAGAAGGCAGGACATGGACTATGCATATGGATACACATCAAAACTCCAGCTATTGATAACTTTTCTTGGATAGTCTGTAAGCATCTTTGGATCTCACAGTGATCTTTCTAAAGGGGTTAGTCCTATGTAGGTAGAAAGACAGAGCTATTTTCACTTCTGAAGGAACAAGACTTTGGGAAGACCACAGGCAGGTTAATTTTTGGTTGAGATGGAATTCAGGAACAACCTTAACATATCTGTGTCAGCAGATGACAGTAAGGAAGGAAAATTACTTTTCATCAGTCATAGCCACTAGCAAGGCTGTCTCCACAGACAGGTGAAGTAGAGAGCCAGTTGCTAGGTGATATGGTTGTGGCCATTTCTCTCAAACATAGATCTCATCACAGGACTTGGTCCTAGATGGTTAGGCAGAATTTTTTGAATTAGCCATTTTGGATAATTAGCACCCTTGATGTTCAACTCTCCCATTATAATTTCACTAAGTAATGCAAACACTCAGATACCATAGCAAAAGGTGACAGTATAAAGCCCTAAGATAGAATGTAATATATAGTAAGAGCCTAATCTCAGGTCACTCATTTTTCAATACTTGGCCCAAAGTTGTTTTTATCTTTGAACATGAGAATACCTGCTGATCTCTTGAAAGCACAGATTTTATAATCTTCATTAATACTATTCTTATAGAACAGCACATCTGCGAGTAATAATTTAGGAAACTAATGCACTGACACATCCACCAGTGATAGGAAAAGACACACCAACGTTCTGTTTTGTTTCTTAGGCTGCACCCATTACTGTCCTGTCTAAGTACACGTAAACTTGTCTTATTCCAGAACAGCATTGCCTCATGCTGAAGCTGCAGAATCTTCATATTAAAGGCAGACTCACTCCTCACATTGCAAAGCCACTTACAGAGAAAACATGCCAAAAAGCTCAACCAGTGCCAAGAGGCTTTCCAATTGCCAATCATTGTGTTTCATTACTTAATTCATTTATTAGGGTTTTTCTACTTGTCTCCTTCTGTAAGAGACTGCTATTAAGAAAGGCTGCTGCTTAGAGACTGAACAACACTAGAAAATCTTGCACTTTGGTTCACTCTGTTTAATATAGCCCTCAAATCTCACAAGAGCACCCTGTAAAACCAGAAAGAAAAATATTGCAGTGCAAGTAGATACATAAATGAAAGCCTTGAACCAAGAATAGAAAATGACTGCTGTTTTATCATTTGTACTCCTTTAGCATTAACAGCCAGAGGGATGCACTGCGGAACAATTTCTGACTTCTGTGTCCTAGATTCAACAAGGTATTTAAACATGTATCTCAGTGGTTTCAGACCCCTGGGCTTATGCGGCACATGTCTAGGGGTCCATGAAAGGCAGCCGTAAAGATGGTGATCCCACCTGAAGGGGAAGTGCTGCCAGTGCTGCTTCTCCAGCTCCCCCCATGACCAGAACCTGCCCAAGCACCAGCAGCAGACAGCCCAATGCCATTAGGCAGAGCATGGCCAGGCAGCCCCACAGCTTCACATGGGACCCAGCGATGCTGCATTCCTACAGCCCCTGTGCTTGCCTAGAGATATTGAAAGCTTATTTGAAAGAATAAGAACTGCACATATTTTTAGTGACAGCTTAGGTCCTACAAGACTGAAGGGAGGCAGCCACCAAACATCTGGTGGGGTATAGCTCAGTGTGCCCTGACGTTTCATCTTCACAGCATATCTAATACACATGAATGTGTGAGGGTTTGATGCAGCAATCTGGGGGAATCCCTGATTGAATGGTTGCCTGTGTATGTAGGGGACTGTACCTGATGGCTTTCATCAAGAAGCTTCAACTCTGGGTTTCCTGAGTAAGAGAAAACAACTTTGACACATTCAAAACCCTTGATAGCTTTTTGGCTGCAAATAAGTTGATGCGGGACAGCGATGTGAAAAGCAAAATCCAGGAACACTTGCTGGCACTCAAATCCCAATTTTGCCAATACTTGCCTGAAATGGGCAATAAGCATGAATGGGTACGTAACCCCTTTGTAGCATACTGCAACTCTAGGTCCTATTTAACAGCTAAAAAAGAAGAGCAATTAGTTCAGTTACCCTATGATGGGGAACTGAAACTTGAATTCAAGCAGGAAACTCTTGCCCGATTCTGATTGAAAATGAAAACTGAGTACCCTGATCTGATAGACAAGACCATTAAAGTCTTGATGCCATTCACCACCACATACTCATCTGAAAGTGCATTTTCAGCCTTAGAATCAATAAAAACTAAATACCAAAATATAGTGGATTTTGAAGGAGTTCTGAAACTGCCACCTATTGTACCAAATTTTCACATGCTTTCTGCCAAAAAGCAAGCCCAACCATCTCATTAGAAATGATGACAAAATGGCAAGTTCACAAAACTGTATTATTGTTATTGTTGTTATTGTTGTTGTTTTTATTTTTAGCACAACAGTTTGACAGTAATTATCTAATGTTCACTAAACACACAATAGTTTTCCAAAGGCCCACAACTCCATTCGCAATTTTTTAGGCATCCGAGAATTAAAAATGGTTGAAAACCACTGATATATCTAACTTTAAGCACGTGAGTTAATAAGTAAGCTGCTCAGGTGTCTTGCTGAATTGGGGCCTATATTAGGATGTACACATTTTCTGGGTCAGAAGAGTGGGCTACATTTGTATCTTGCATTGGTAATGAAAAACCAATCAAATGAACCACATACAAGCAACAACAATGAATTTATTAGACATAGTTACAGACAATTGAGACTAAAATTCTGATTCATGTAAGGAATAGCAAATTAACTTGCTTCTACAACCCAGCCCATGTAGACTGCTGAAGGCACCAGTGCTGATTTAAAAATAGACTTTTCAAACATATGAGAGAATGCTTACAGAATATTTATACTGCAGTAACACCCAAAGATTGCGGTCAGTATTAAGCCTCCATTATGTTAGGTGCTATAGAAACAGATAAGAAGGTCCCTGTTGCCAAGACCTTAAAATACAAATAAGCATTCAATATCAAATCCAAGTAATCAAAGAACATCCAGTTGGCTTTAAAATCGCTCACTCAAAACAGAACTTATGAAAAAAATCAAGTACATTGCTGTTCTTCTTCTCTTTGACCTCTGGATATTGTCCCAGACTTTGGCCTATCCAGCCCCTAAGTTAAAAGTCACTTAGAAAACACAATAAATCCAAGTGCTAGCAAAGCATCGCTCAGCAAAATGAACCTATGTTCTTGCAATGTTTGGTATAAATTAACATTTTCCATAATTAATATCTTCTGCATATGTTGTTTTCATTTAGCAATAATTCATGAAAGTATCTCCCTCTTTCCATTTTGTTTCAATGCCAAAACTTCACTAATTCTTTTTTAAAAAGTAATTGTCCTGTGACTGATTGTTTTAAAGTAGTGAAGTTGGTGGTGGTAGTAGTGGTTTTTGCTTTGTTTGAACCTATGTAACTCCAAAATACTTACGTTAGCTTTCTGTACAGTTATGTGAATCCAAAGATTTATTTGGGCTACCTTTGAAGCTTGATTGCATGCTTCAGTTCAAATTACATGCTTTATTCAACATGCTGCAGCTCTGAAAATTCTCTACCACATGCAAAGAAGCACACATCTATTTTCTTTTGTACTTCAACAATGGTAACAAAACATTGGGAGAGCCTGCATGTGCTCTTTAATGCGCAGTAGCCAATTTTACTGTGCATTAAAGCATCATGTAAAAAACCATGTGACAATGCCAATGCGCAGTAAAATAGGCTACTGTATGTAACCCAGGAACACCCAAGGGTGTGCCCATCCTCAGTTGGAAGGGATACATGAGGCAGGCGACAGTGCTGTGAGAGGGACACCTGTAAGTTGGGCTCGTGTCTCTCTTTCCTCTATAGAGTCAGCTTCTCGCCAATGCTCTTAACTATTTACAGTTTATTAAATTACAAATATACATACTATCCTTATCCAATATATACAGGTAAGTATCTACAGTAGGTATCACCCAACAAATAAAGGAAAACTTCCGGTAAGTATTTCCGGAATGATATCATTCAACAGCACTAAGGGTATACAGATAAATACCTACAATATGGAAAGCCAGGAACCACCTCCTGGGAATGCTTGTCCTAATGGCACAACCCACCTCGGGATGACCTTCTCCACCCTGTGCCCTACAGAGGCCTGGCGCAACTGGTGAGTCCTCAGGATGCGCATGCTAGGAGGAGGGGCGGATACCCAGATGGATGAACCAGGTAAGCTAGGGTCAACAGATAGTTTACAGGGAACCCAGAGGAACCATTGGCAGAGTACAACCAGATAAAAAAATGAAGGGGGAGGGTCAGGGGAAGGTGTGATTAGGCAGCACACAAATGAGGAATCAATTATACAAAACTAAACCAATCCCATCACATATTGTACAACACATCCACAATCAGGATAACAGTCTTACAAAATATAAGGTGCAGCTTTACACAATATAAGGCACATCTACCCGTGGATTCCAGGCAGCAAGGGGTACCTCCCCTCCTACGGGTCTAGCCGGGAAGGAACCTTTCACCCGGGGCTTCCCTCTGGGGGGGGGGAGGCGGGGGGGAGGCTTATTTCAGGGATGCCTCCCCTGCAGGACAATTCCACCGGCAACTCACAGTCCTCTCCGAGGAGCCATTAACCAGGCCTCAGTGTCCTCCACTCAGTCAGAGGTCCCCCAGTGTTCACGCCGAGACCTCCCCTCCTGGCCCTGTGCCCCGCTTTGGGCACCGAGGGTTCTTCCAGCTCCCAGGGGGAATCGAGCCACTGCTGGCTGGGTTTCCCCCACCTTACACATGGGCCTTCCCTTTCCCGGGCCCTGCTCTAGGCTCCAGGGCTCTTTTAGTTACTTGGCGGGGCTCCAGCTATCCGGCCTATGCCGGGGCTAACCTGAGCAGTCTTGACCTGCTCCCAGAGACAGCTCTCCATATGCCAGTTTGCACACCACTCCATCCGGCCCCCCTGCTGGGGATGCAGTCATGAGCCTCCTTGACGCGGCTTCCAGAGCCTCAGCCCCGTACGCCAATCTGCACACTGCTGGGGCAAAGAAAGGATCCTGGTGGAGGCCCTCTTCAGGCTCTTCCCTCTCCAATGTCCCTTGCCGCCTCTCCTTGTGTGGCTCATGCCGCTCCTTTTATACCCTCAGCTTGCAGGTCCGAACTCAGTCCAAGAGCTCCTCACCCCCTTCCTTCAGGAAAGGGGCAATACCGGCTCCTCCCCACTCTCCCCCGATTGGTGGATGGGCTCCACCAATTGCGAATTATCGAGCCCGCGACATGCCAGGGCCCGAGCAGGTAAGTCCATCACACGTGCATTAAGCATCACTTAAAAAACATGTGCGCTCGTTACTGTGCATTAAGGCAGCCTAACGCACATTTCTTTAGTACCTTACATTAGAGGTGCTAAATTTAATGCACATTAGAAAAAGCGCCTAAATGTGTGTAGATGCACCCATTAGCATTCATGAGATGCAAGTAAAAGGGACATTTGAGTCACCTTTCTTTTTTGGGGTGAAGTGAGTTCAATTAATAAAACAGAGGCTAATGATGAAGACGCCAGAACTTTATTTCTCAGTCATTGTATGAACAACTTAGCAAAATTCTTGCTTCAGCCTGTCTCTTAGCCTCTGTTTTGTTTTGTTTTTTAATTAATATGACCATTACTTATATCAAACAGTAACATAATTATGAGAACTGATCCACTATAAATTTTCTTTGAGGGCATGGTGTCCACAGCAATTGAATGACATCACACAGACAGAACTGGGATGAAAACGAAGCTGGAAGATTTAAATTAGGAGGTAGATAGACCAAATTCTTTTCCATTCTATTCATCTTGGTTTTCTGACAAACTACCAGTGGGACGAAGTTCAGGAGACTTGATATAATGTAGGCAAAGTCTTTGTTGTTATAAGGTGAATTCCCTTACTTTAGCCTTCTCTCCTTTTCTCCCACACTTGTTGTTTTAATACAGCTGACTGTTGAACTCCTCAGCTTAACTCTAGTACCTCTTAATGAGGGAACTGTAACACTATCCAGTCATCTCGCTGCACAGCAATCAGAATTTCATTGCTCTGCACAGTTTGATTTATGTCAGGATGGTTAAAACTCACTCAAGCACTGGAAACCCCCCACGGAGCTGAGCTGATTGGACCCTAGCCACAGAAGGTTTCTTTTTTTTTACGTGGTCACAGGGCCAGAATTCTTGTTTGTGAAAGTTCCTTCACAGACATGTGATTAAAATTTTGGCATCTTCAACATAATTTACACTGAATGGAGTTAAAGAAGTATATGTTATAGAATTGTTACATACCAATGGAAAGAAATGTCAGCTGCAAAATATGTTCTGACCACATGCATCAGGCACCTCTACAGAGATACAGAAATCTTTTGGAGAATACTAAGAGATGATCTCTGGCAGTAGGTTTCTAAAACCATTTGTAAAAAATATAGATGGCTCAAGGTCAGTAAGCAAAACCTTACTTATCCTGGGAGACCAACAGATGGAGGGGTCATTATTTATGTGCAGATGCATTTGAACCAACATTTCTATAGCCTTCAGGACAAGACTCTTTGAAATCTCTGAGGTACATCATATAGTAGGTGTGTTCACTGAAAAAGGGACTTCACCATCCATCATTGGTAGGCACTATGTTCACATTTTCTGTAGCTGAAGCTGTACGTTCCAACAGGATTTGGATGCGTTACAGTCTTTGTTGCACTCTTTCAACAACAATTAAACAGTAAAACAGAAACAAGAAATCATTCTATTTATCACACCTAGAAGCCCATAAATGTGTAGGTCCAAGAATGTCCCCTTCGGATGTGGAAGAAGATCACTCTTAACTTACATGAGGGTTAGGAGGGTATCATAAGCAATTATGTCTAAAGTGCTAATGTGCAGGTTTACAGTTTCTGGGGAAATCAGCATCACTGAGATAGCACTAGGAGATTTACCTTTGGCAATTTTGCTCAATTTACATTAAACAATCAACATAAATGAATTAGCCCCTGAACTAGAACTCCCCAAACCTTAAATGCTGGAGGCAGCAAGTGAGAGAGGAAGAGTGGAAAAAAACCCTGGTTATATTCATTTCACTCTCCCTTTCAGCATCCACTCTCTGCTCCTGTGTGACAGGATACTGGGCATGATGGACCTATGGTCTGACCCAGTAAATGGCTGTTCTTATGTTCTAAACCATGTCAGGTAAATCTTAATTACCCTAAGAGAGGGTTCATTCTTTATAAGTAACAGCACTGGAAACAACCAGTGTAAATCTTAAGTCACTCATTGATTTATGTTAAGATTACCATGTAGGACAGAGTGAAGAGTATGTGTAGGAGTCTAATCACTCTTGGACAGAGCTGCTGAATACAACTCCAACACTGAGTCACCTTTTAAAAGTCTCCATCACAGTTTTCCCTTATGAAAGTTTGTCTAACATCTCTTCCAACTATACAGTTGATCCAAAAAAGATACCACTAAAAAATCCATCTTGTGGCTACATCATTCCTTCCTGTTTAATCAAAGAGACTAACCCCGGGCCTTGCCTTCTGCTCACTTCAGACTAACACAGCTAACTACCTCTCTCTTTTTAATCTGAGATACATAGATTTCATAGACAATAGGGCTGGACAGGACCTCGCTAGATCATTGGGTCAGCGAGGGTCCGATCACACCAGCAAGATAAGCATCCAAATAGATACAACAGGTCTCAGATTACAACAGATACAACAGATAAAATAGATTACAATAAATCAACTCAAAAGCAAAAAAAAAAGAAAAAAGAAAAGAAGATTGACAGTTATTGGGAGTTTTGGGGATGAGGAGGTTACTTTGTCCAGTGTATTTTGAGTTATGAAAAAAAAATTGTCTTGGTTATCAAAATACTTTTCATTATAATATCCCCCCCCAAAAGCACATTTGCATATATGTGAGGATAAGTTGGTGATTTTACTAGGAGATACATGCATGTATAAGTAGATCTCTTGCATTATTTCTTCACCCTCCATTCACTTAGTAGAGGAGATTCAATAGTGCTATATTAACTAGCTTTAGCGTTCCATTTGGCATCCTGCCAAGAACTCACCACAGTTTGTGTTATTCACCACTCTGATGTTCTGAATAATCATTCAAATAAACATTCTAGATGATTTAGATGATTTAACATTCTAGATGATTTAACAATTAAAAAACCCTCATCCAAGTATTTAAAAATTGATTTATTGGTTTATAAAATAGGTTTATTGACTTAAAAAAGAAAGAAAACTTACCTGCCTGTTGGTAGGGAGTCCATGGGTATCTGTGTGCCCGTCCTCCCCCTCCCGCAACAGCCTTTGGCCGGCTTGGGGATGGGGGCAAGCAGACGGACATGAACCCAGCAGCAGCAGGGGTTGCGGCAGCGCCCCCTTGCTGCGGCAGGTTTCCACGTACCCCCTACCTGTGTCTTGTATACCCCCAAGGGTACGTGTACCATGGGTTGAGAAACTGTATACTAGAACACCTCCAACCTTTTCTCAGTTCATGAAGGCTCTTTCGATATCAGTTGTAAGAGCTGGCAAGGGTTATTTGGTTTCTTCTGAAACCTGCTTGCTCATACGGCAGCTGTTGGTCAACAATTGGTACAATCTGGTTCAGGATAAGCCACTCTAGGAGTTTATAGACCACTGATAAAAGTGTCTAGAACAAATGTGGTCATAGCCTTAATTCAGCCCTTAGGCACTACCATACATACAATATCAGTTTGATGCAAGTAGCTGCTAAAGACACCTCTCTAGGTATTGCAATAATAATATTCTTACAAAGGGACAACATGGGTTTTAATTATTTCTATACTAATTACAGAAATCTGGATGCAATAGTGTCTTATAGATGAATATGTGTATAGGGTATCCTGAATATACCTCTTAAGAGAGCAGTCGTAAAGGTATTCATTAGAGAAAAGGGTTCAGAATTTATTCACCTTCACAAAATGGAAAGTCCCTGAACTAATGAGCTTATATTGGCTGGCAGGCAAAGCCCAACTGAAATAGGAAGGGTAAATTTCTTGCTACCCTTATAATAATCCAGCAGCTTGCAATCTAGGTGGTATGAAATACAAATCAATATTAAGCAAAGGGTGGTAGAAAGGAGTATAATGATTAAGAATGCTTCATGTGATGTGTGGATCGGGTTTGTCCTCCTCTTTCATGCAATGATGGGAAGATTTCCAGGCACAGGGTTGGAATGAGAACAGACATACCCTGTAATCCAACCACTGGCTAGCTATTTAACAAAAATATTTTCCAGGTAAAAATTAGGTTTAATGGAAAATTAATTTGTTATGCAGGAAAAATTGTGAATTTTTATAGAACACCAATTTTATTGAAGCACCCCAGACACTTTTATTTTAAATTTAAATATTTGCATACTACACATAAGATCATTAGTGCAGGGACTTGCCATTCCCTGATGTTGATGAAGTCTAAACATGTTAAAAACATGCTTGAAATTTCAGGGGGGAGGTGAGCCTTTTTTAATA
Source organism: Alligator sinensis (assembly GCF_000455745.1). Taxonomy (NCBI): domain Eukaryota; kingdom Metazoa; phylum Chordata; order Crocodylia; family Alligatoridae; genus Alligator; species Alligator sinensis. The sequence continues at coordinate 993,966 of NW_005842263.1, read as the reverse complement.
CTTGTATTTTCCCCCTTTCTCACTTCCCTGCCAATATGCCATAACATTGAAAAATGGCCAGAGTATTTTTTAACATTGTTTCCTCTTTCTTATCCTCCCTCCCTTTTAATTTCTCAAAGTTAAATAAAGTTTGATTAGCTATAGGAAAAATGAAACTCTAGTTTTTTAAAATATTACAGAATGGAGAAGTTAGAAGTTTATTTCTCCTTTTGCTATTGTCACATTTCCCCAAAGTTACAAAATATTAATGTTTTCAAACAGTGAATCAAAATGAGAATTTTAGTTTGAATAATTTTACAGTTTTCCATGCAAAAGCATGACATTTTGATTAAAATGCAAAATCTTTGTTGGAATTGTTCTTTGACTAAAAATATGGTTTACAATAATCTCTAACATGGAATCTTTAAAATATTCATTACATTGGCCACCAAAAAAAAATATTTCTGATGATTCTAGAGGAGATTTTACAATTTATGTGTGTGTGTATATACAGATAAACACACATACAATTGTAAAGTTTATTACACTATTTATACACTATTTTATGTATATTTTACTATGTGCATATAATTTATTCTGTTTTGGACTTTTATAAATCAATAAATCAATTTCAGTATATAGTTTCTCAACCCTGAGGGTACGCGAGACACAGGCAGGGAGTACATGGGAAACCCCCTCCATGATGGCAACTGCATGTGCACCTCAAAGCAGAGTGGGTTTATTCCTACTCTCTGCTCTGAGGCGTGCGTGCAGTTGCTGCCAGCATGGAGATGATGCCGAGGCTGCAGATACTGGTGTAGCTGGTTGCAGCCTGCTTACTGCAGCTGCCCCAGAGCCCAGCTGGCTACAACCAGCTGCGCTCGGCTCCCAAGCCCTATCATCAGCTCCGTGCTGGCGGCAACTGCACGCGTGCCTCAGACCAGAGAACGGGGACAAACCTACTCTCTGCTTTGAAGTGCACATGCAGTCGCCGGCATGGAGCTGATGCCAAGGACGCAGAGCCCAGTGCCGCTGTTTGCAGCCTCCCTGCTGCAGCTGCTCAGAGCCCAGGCTGGATACAGGTGGTGCCAGCAATGGCACAGGCCTTTTCTGGGCTGCGCTGCCTCAGGGTCCCTCTCCCTCCCGTCTGCTCGGAGCCGTGGGATGCTGGAGCCTGGAGCAGCTCCTTTGCATCCTCCTGGCTGTAGCCAACCCAGGCTCTGGCTAGCTGCTGCCAGCCACAGAGCCCAGGCTGCTTGCAGCAGGGTTTGCAGCCTCCCAGCTGGCTGCTGGGAACAACCCGGGCTCCATGGCTGGCAGTGGAGTGCCAAGCAAACTGGCTTCACGTGCCATGCTCATTAGCATAGCGTGAACATTCTCCTAATTTGCTTATTAGTGGTTCTGCCCCTTATTGTGTTATTAAGGCCAAAATATTTGGAAGCTTTGCAGTGAAGGCTAATCAGCGCATTGGAAACCATTCCCAGGCTCGCACCGGGCTGGGCACAGCGAGCATGATGGAAAACCTGATTGCCTGGTTACTTTCAAACCTTGATCTGAGCATGGAGGGCTGCTGGGTCAGCTGGGGCTTTGCTGTGGGCTTGGAAACAACATCCCCCACAGCCCCCCAGAGCTCTTGGAGCTAAAACGAGGCCACACTCTGCATCTCAAGTAGACTGTGGGCCAGTCTCCCCTAGGAAGTGCTTAGTGCCCTCACACGTGACTTAGTTGCAACAGGACAAAGGCCTGGGAACAGACTGTGGGGAGTAGTTCTGTGCCAGGCCCCCAGGGATGGCTTTCACTGGGACCTCATAGGCCTATCTGGTCGCTGCGCTCTGCTCAGCTTTTATCTGCTGCAAATGGATGTTCAAATTTTTTGCCATAGTTTTGAGAGGAGGAAGGGGTAAGAGAGACAGGGGAAGAGGGTTAGAGAGAGAGAGAGAGGAAAAGAGGGTGAGAATGAGAGAGACAAACAAGGATATAGGGCGAGAGAGAGAGAGAGAGACAGAGGGCAGTGGGGAGGGTGAAGAGAGATAGGGAAGCAGGGAGAGAGAGGAGACAGGTAACAGGTGTCGGCTGCTTCCAGGGCTGCTGCAGCCGGGGCACGCATGCCCCATGAGTTGCCGACCCCTGCCCTACAGACTTACCTCACTGCACCGCGGGCCTCTGCTTCTCCCCATCACCCCAACCCCTGCTGCAGTGGCCCTGGAAGCAGCCAACTCCACCTGCCTGTTCCACAATTATGGTTGCTACCTGTCCCCTCTCTCTTCACTTTCCCCGCTTCCCTGTCTCGCTCTCTCTCGTGCTATATCCTTGTCTGTCTCTCTCTCTCTCTTGCCCTCTTTTCCTCTCTCTCTCTCTCTCTCTCTCACCCTTTCCTCTTCTCAAAACTATGGCAAAAAATTTGGCATGCCGTGCATTGTGCAGCACTCTAAATTCTTCAACAATAATTTGACATGCCACACTTTGTGTGACACTAGGTTCAGCCTTCCTAGCTTTGGCCAACGTCAGCTCTAGCCCAGGTACATTTTTGAGCACCCCGGTGTAAAGGTAGCATCCCTACCCACAGCAGATCAGACATCTGTCGTATCATGGCCTTATATATGCAGCCCTTCTTCCAACATATGGCACACATTAGTCTGTAAATATAAAATCCCCTGGAAAATTGAGTGTTGGGTTACTTATTAAAATTTTCAGAAGTTAGGGGGTGCTTGCTACTTAAAAGGTTGAGAAACACTGTTCTAATTGACCTAACAGCAGTCTATGACATGGTCTGGCACCTAGGCCTTCAGTATAAGCTACTTACCATGCTACTAGACAGAAGTCTGGTTAACTTCATTGTGGAGATGATCTTGAATCGGTCCCTTACTTTGAGTACATCATGTGGAAAGACAAGTAGTCACAAAAGTCTTAGGAATGGAGTACCACAAGGCTCTTCCCTAGCTCTCACCCTGTTTAACATTTACCCAGCAGACTACATAAGCACCACATCAATCAAATACATATACGCGGATGACCTGGCACTTGCTGCTGCCAGCAATAACATATCATCAATAAAGGCCAAACTGAACCGTGACATGGAACTCATAGTTTCCTACCTAAAACAGTGGTGATTGAAGCTGAATATACAGAAGCCCACCTCAACACTTTTCCACCTGAACAATCATGCCGTGAATGCCAAGATAAGAGTTGTTGTGGAGGGAAAAGAGTTACCCTTTGAGAGGGACACCATCCTACCTGAGTGTCACCCTAGACAGAAGCCTAACCTTCCACCACCACCTGGAGAAGTTGAGGCACAAAGTAACCTCAAGGGCAGCAGCCATTAAGAAACTAGTCAGTACAACATGGGGAGCAGACTCTACCTTGAGAACAACTACGCTAGCCATGGTTTACACACCCGTGGAATACTGCCTCCCTGTATGGGCAAATAATGCCTACACCCACAAACTGGACAGTGCCCTGAATTCTGCACTATGAACAGTAAGTGGCTGTCTGGTATACACGGAATGGGAAAACATGTTAATCTTGGCAGGAATCCCCCCTCATTACATCAAAAGGTCTGGAATACTGCTTGACCTGCCAACCAAGCAGGAAGACCGTCCACTACATGACTTGACTGAAAAATACCCAACACAGACAACTACCATCCTCATACCCTTTTGGTCATAAACTCCCATGTAAGACATGGGTAAACTTGAATCAACTGTGATCAGGCTATGGAGTCTTCAATAAAATCAAACATAAAATGGGCCTTACAAACTCACCATCGTGCTATGTGGCAAAGGAGATCAGGCAGCCCAACATATACTGACTGACTGCACTCTATATAGTCCACCAGAGGGAGTGAAGTCTGAAAGATTGCAGTAATATTGATGGATCTACTCTTAAATGTTTGGAGGAGTCGACTTTCTGAAGTCATACACAAGAAGAAGAAGAAGAAGAAGAAGAAGAAGAAGAAGAATTACACTTCAAGGCAGGGAATGCAATTTTAAGTACTCCAGGCAGTGAGTGATTAATTGGCAGAACCAAGAAGGAAAATGAGACAGGGTGCTGGCAATACCATGAGGTAGTATGGTCTAGAGCTATACCAATAGATGTAAGCATGTAGCACAAACATAGTAACACGTAAATTGTAAACTGTAGGATAAACTATTATAGCTGTTGGATTATCCCAATGTAATCAGAAAGCTGATAAATTGTATTTGGTATTTGACTAGATAGTTCCCTTTAAAGTATTTTGAGATTACTGGACATAAGGTACTCTTGAAATACGAAGTATTTTTATTTGATTATGAAGATCAGTTTGACAGTGTTTGCACAGGACTTTGAAAATTCATTGTGGTATGTAAATGCTAAGTATTATCACTGTCATCTTGCATTATAGTGTTTTAAGAAGCACAATATGGCTTGACCCAACACCATGCTGTTTCATGGATCATAAATCAGAATAGGGTCAACACCGTTTGAGGACTTGCAGACTTTTTTTTAACCATATTGAATACCTGTGCATAGCAAGTTATTTGTATTCTTTGGAAACAGTTCGATTCATCTGAAGTAACTTATTTTCTACACCACTCTATCAATAACCCTCTTCCTTGAAAAGGCCACAAAAGTCCAGACATCCTGAGATAGATTGCACAGTTGTTTCCTCTACCCAACCTCCATGTTTTACTACAGTACATGAAACAGAAGATCTTGATTTTTAGATAAAGGATAGAAACAACAGACTGCCTGCCTTATTTGGTCCCGTGTGTCATATTGCCAACATTTTGATTTTTAGAATACACAGATATATTAGCATACTCTCTATATCTTGGCTAAATGCTAGAAGTTGTCTTCTCTCTAGAATGGAGATTATCTTTCTGTTGTTTATTTGTACTGTTGAGTGTCTAGAGCAAATGTGGTCATAGCCTTAATTCAGCCCTTAGGCACTACCATGCATATAATATCAGTTTGATGCAAGTAGCTGCTAAAGACACCTCTCTAGGTATTGCAATAAGAATATTCTTGCAAAGGGACAACTGGTTTTTATTATTTCTATACTAATTACAGAAATCTGGATGCAATAGTGTCTTGCAGTTGGTGATTTTTAGGATGGATGTGGCTTTCTGCTTTATGACCTTGTCAAAACTCCTATCTGGTTCTGAAAAGTTGCTGTTTTTGACTAATACACTTGCAGTGGCATTTGGTTGAAAAAGGCAAAGTCTCTGTGGCTTGCCCTCTTCCATTAGTCTCTTGATGGTTGACCAAGCCTTTTGGCTTGAATGTGTCATGTCCATGTTTTTTACAGTATCCAGCCACCTGTTCCTCTTCATCTCATTTAGGTGGAGCTGTAGCTCATCAGTGGTGTGACATCTAGTCATGCTTTCAGCTGATGATTCAATGGTCTGCAGTAGTTTGCTGCATTTCTCATCCCAGCTGGGGATGTACTTTTACAATGCTCTCTGGGGGTGGTGGCATGGGCCGTTGTGAGGATCATGGAGGTAAAGTTGGTGTATGCCTTGTTGATATTTTCAGCAGTAGGTGCTGGTAGAGCATCTTCTGAGTCCTCGGTCTCCTCATAGTATAATAACCAATTAGCCTTCTAGAATTTCCATCTGGGTGCCTCTTCTTCCCCTTTTAGTGTTTATGTTGTAGCCCAGAGGTGTATGGTTTGAGTTACAGTTTTGTACCAGCAGTTTGGATTGGGACTATAAGGGGAAGTTTACGGAGGTCCCATTAGTGCCCAAGGGGCACATGATTGTCTTGGGGGGGCAGGCTCCAGGCATGAGCAGCTGTTGAGCCCAAAGTGGGCAGAGCCAGACAAGGGGCCAGTGTCCTGGTGCCCAAAAGGGCCAAACATCACTACAGTAACACCTGTGAGGATTGGGGTGTGGTGTAGGGATGGATTTGGAGCCACACAAGCCACAGGAGCACAGGCAGGCTGAGAGGGCCTGTTGGTCTGGGGGTGCAGGACTGTTACTAAAGGGACTCAGGGAGATCCCTGTGGGGATCAACACTGGCTCACATTCATGTAGAGCCCACAGGCAGCCTCCCTTTAACACCTTTATTAAGATCAAGACATAGCAGGCAAGATCCAAGGGAAGGGCTTCAGCCAAGCCTGAGACATGGCTTCTGTGAGCTTCCTGAGCCTCACTATTCCTGCAGGCAGAAAAGCAGGCAGTCAAGCATCCCTGGGTAGTTCTCCTTGGCAGGAGCTCCTAACCCTGCAGCTGGCACGGCTAGACTCCTTGACCAGATCAGGCTCTAGCCTTATATAGCTCCAGCCTGAGCCCTCTTCCTGTCATGTGAGCCTCTCATTAGCTCCCTACCCCACCTGCTAGCAGCCTCATGGGCTGCTAGCTCCCTTAGAGGAGCAGGCACACCCCAGTTCCCTGCTACAGTATCATCATGTGATTCTCCCACTTAGATTGGGACCTAGGTGGCAGTCTCCACTGTTGACATTATCCAGCTACCTATGACCCCTACAGGTAAGTTGACACCATGTTTTCAAGTTCAAATTTAGGGTGGGGAAATGGAGTTTTCCATTAATATAAATTAAAAACTAACTCTAAAGACCTGCAGGCCTAATAACCTACCTATAATAAACTGCTGTACTCTGACAAAATCTCATAGGATATTATAATAACCAAGAAAGGACCCATGAAAGGGTTAAATGTGCTAAAAGCCAAAATACAAGGTTGGGGTAGGGGTAGCCAAATGCAAGTTTGCCCAGGATGTCATTTTCCCTAAGGCCATCTCTGGAAGGGCACCTCTTCAAGGATCTAAGCCTACCACATGATTTGCTAGTGGTGTCTTATGGATCAAGACTTTGTGAAAGCATCCTTATTCAGAAAAACAGATAAGGATGGTTTAGATTGGTGGTTTTTCCTCTGTAAGGGCAGTTGGACGTGAAAGTCTACAGACTTGCTCCTTTAAGGAGTGGTGGTGAAGGAATCAGCAGACAAATTGGGAACAAGGACTAGGTTGTAATTAGCAGATTGCTTCCTTAACATGATAACTAGGGTGTGAAACAGTACCATTCCGTTTTGACTTGCATTTCGATGTTTCAATGGAACAGTGTTTTGTTTCGAATTTCATTTCGATTTGAAACCGCTGTTCCATTTCATTTCGTCAAAACAGTTTCGACACTGTTTTGACGTTTTGCCCATAGGCTATAATTGGGAAGCTTGAAACAGCTGATAACTTTGCCATTTCTGGCCTGATTTCAATGAAACATGAAGAAATGGTAGCCCCTTTTGAGGGCATGAAACTTGCCAAGTTTCAAGGAGATAAGTGCAAGGGTTTCAGGGAAACTGCACCTCAAAGTCTTGAAAGCAAAAAAACTCATGTCACGTCTATGTGTTAAGCCACAGTGGGTTGAAAACTGCAGGTCTGCTAGGCCCTGCTGCAGCCATGAAGCCTGCCAGCTGTCAAGGAGATCGGTGCAGGGGGAGTCTGGGTTCTGGGGCCCTGCACCTCTAGCTGCTGACAGGCAACACTCGTGACATGGGTGAGTAACTCTGTGTGTGTGTTATGGTGTGCCCTCACTCAACTTACACCAAAGCAGAAAGCAGGGTAGTTCAAACAATGATGCTTTTTATGCAATTTTTCCATCCATCCCCCAGAGCACTGGGATTGGAAGGGACCTCAGGGAAGGATGACAGTCACCGGCCAGCTACACAGTCAATAATGAGAGCACTCCTTCCTCCCCACCTCCCCCCTTCTTACCCCTCCCTCTCCTTACTTTAGTTTCTGTTTCCCTGCAGGCAAACCCAGCTTGAGCTTTCGAAACATTTCAACTTGCCTCATTTTGTTTTGAGGCTGTTTCAAAGCTCTCTGTTTCATTTTGATTTCACTGTTTCAAGCTCGAAACAAGTCGAAACAATGTTGAAACGAAACTGCCAGCGAAATTTCTCACAGCCCTAATGATAACACCCTTACTGAACTCCGGGCAAGGTAAGACTTGGAGGCAGTTTTCCTGCAACAGAAAGCTGCTATGAGACTGTGGTAGGGAATATCTGAAGATGAGAGGCAGGCAGTTTTTCTTGATGGAGTATTTTTTTGTTGAAAAAAATTCTGATTTGATTAAATCAAAAGTTACCTTTGGAATATATCTATTTCAACAACATCTTTAATAGAAATTTTCTAAGGATGTGAACATGCATTCACTGCACCCAGTGTAGGTTTAGGCAGTTTACTTTAACCCAAAAACAACACATTCAGCCACTCAGTGCTTCTGGGAGTGATGTGGGCAGCCTAAGGTAAGTAACTCAGGGGTGGGGATGAGCTGGTGGGATTGGGGGCAGGAGGGGGGAGCAGTAGGTCTGCGGGGGTTGGTGGATCCAGGGGGGCTGGTGGCTCTGTGGGAGGGCATTGGTGGGTCCATGGGAGGGAGTTTCCTGGTCTGGGGGGTGGATAGTGGGAGGGGAAAAATAGCCTGGTTAGGATGGGCGGGGGGTGATATGTAGAAAAATAGCCTGGTTAGGATGGGCGGGGGGGGATGTGCAGGAACACTACAGCCCCAGAGCTGTGGCAAGTAGCAAGTGGCTAGGCATTCCTCGTCCCAGCGTTTTGCTGTGAACATTAGCAGGCATTCACTAGGTTGGGTTAACCCTTCATAGATCGGGTTAACCCTTTATCAATCTAAAGTTAATTTACCTCTTTAGGTGCTTTCACTCTCCTGCCATCCCAGGCTGGTGTTTTGGGGGCTTGAGGGCCTCTCAAGCCCATAGAGCACACGCCACTGTCCCTACTTACAGAGGCAGCCTAGGGAATCTCAGGGTTCCTCTCCATAAGTGGGAAAGCCCTGCTTTTCCCACACAGCCAGATTCACTCCTGTGATCATAGAAGACGGGTCTGGCTGACCAGGAAAAGCAGAGAACACATCACCCCTTGTCCCACACCAGCGAAGTTGGGACAAAGTTGTGTGTTTCTCCTAGTGAAGTGGATTAGCAGTGCCATGCCACATGCAGCACAGCAGATCTGCTTAATTCAGTGATTTCTATTTCTAGCCCTAGAGGGGGCATGTTCAGAGAGACCATGAAGGGCTAGAGGTGCAGTGACCTGAAAAGTGTGACTGTTGACGGGACTACATCCAGAAAATGAGGGAGATGCTTGTTAGCTGGCACATCTCCATGTGTAACTAAAATGTCTGTTTCAGAATTTTATAAGGAAACAGTAACATTCAAGACAGTTGTATAAATGGTGTGAAAGCAAGCACCCAAATCACTTCTATGTAACTACTAAGAAATAACACTGACAGTAACACTTTGTAAATTTCATATACAAATCAAGGGGGTTATGGAGATTTTCTTTTCTTTTTGGGGGGGACCAACCACTCTCCAACTCTGCTATATACAGATCAGTCAGTCCAGATGATGTGCAGCCTACTAGTTTAAAGAAATTAACTAGGCAGCTTATACTGAATTATTTTTAGAAGTTATGGGAAACTGGAAAGTACAGAAGATCTGAGAACATGCTCTCAAAATGAAGAGCGATCCTGAAAATTTAGATCTTAAGTTTAATGCCAGTAACTTAAAAGATTCCAGAACAGCTATTGAAAGAGGAAGAAGGAGATATCTCTAAATATCTAGAAGGTAATGGAATACAAACCCTTTCCCCTCTGTAATAGATAGCAATTTTACCCTCCCTCCATTTTGTTTGGCTGCCAGGGGAATGTCTCCAAATTGATTTGCAAGCTCATCACCCTATTCTACTTTAAATCATTCCCACATCTTCACTTCTGTCATGACACAAGAAATCAGTCAGCTAGGAATGGCTAGGTTACTTAGCTTTTGCTAGCTGTTCTTAGTTGGCTGATTTATTCAAAATGCCATCAATGTCTTACTATATTTTTAAATAAACATGAACTGCCCATTCATAAATTTTCTAAACAAGGAAGTAAATTATGCATTAATTTTGCAGAAAAGACTAAAATGGAAACAGCTAAAAGCAACAGTAAGTATAAATAAAGGAACTGAGAGAGGTTAGACAGCAAGCTGCTAACTTTTGTCTTCCTTGGGTTCAATTCTATCCAGTGCCCCTTCTTATTAGTACAGCTCTGCAACACTCTGCTAATTAGAAAAATGCAAGTAAGCGATTCTGAGAAGAAATAATGCCAAACAAAAAAGGCCAGATCCTTAATCGCCTCATTGTTAATATGCATCACTGAGAAGGTGCAAAAGATCCATAAAACTGCCCTGAACTATTCATTAAGTAATGGGTTTGTATTGGCCTTCTACATAAAAAAGGAAGTAGAGGGTTCATGGCTGCAGAGAAAATGAAGAGGACTGGAGAGGAAAAGAGGACACAATGGAGGCAGGTATTTGACAGAAATCTTTATCTGGTTCGTTCTTTAGTATTTAAAAAAGTGAATCTGTAAGTCAATCTGAAAGTGTCTTTAGGGATAGAAACTAGCTCCTTGCAAAATACTTGTAGCAAAATCAAATCACCCCAGGTGCTTCCCCTAATGTCAGATAAGCTTTTTTCAAATACAGGATGTTACTTTCCATGAAAGTAAAAATTGCATCCTGGTTGAACAGCAACTTTGACATCAGGTTGGTTCTGCCGCCAGGCCTGGTGGTTGCAATCACTGTTTTTTTGCCCTTTTGTTTCAGGTTGAGTTAAACTGATAATAAATCTTTAGTTTATCCCAAACCTCAAGGGCACTTTTACACATGTTCTAGGGGTGGAGGAGGTGGTGGGAGGGGCAGCTCCGAGACCTGCTGTAATTAAAGCGCCACTATGTCTCCTGTATCAGTGTCCCTGCACTTAAAAATGGCAGCAGGGCTGCTTCAACTAAAGCTTGTTCGGTGAACTTTAGTTCAAGTGCCCCACCACCATTTTTAAATGCAGGGACACTGATACACCAGAGGAAGGAGGCTGCTAGAGCATGGCAATTACTCCTCAAAGAGGAGTATTTGGCAACAGCCCACACTTGTATGGAGCAGATCAGGACAGCAAAAGCCCAAACCGAATACAGATTGGCAACTGGAATCAAGGACATAAAAAAGTCCTTCTTTAGATATGTAGGAAGTTGGAGAAAAAATAAGGGAAGCATAGGACCCCCGATGAATTAAATGGAACAGCTGATACCAGAACTCAGGACAAAACCGAGCTCCTGAATGAATACTTCACATCAGTATTCCACCCGTCCAAGGGTGTTAACTTGCTTGACAGGATGCAGGATGATCATGGTAGGGGTGACCACCTCCACATAGTAGGCATAGATCTTGTGGAGGAGCCTACAAAGGCTAAATATCTACAAGTCAGCAGGACCAGACCCAAGAATGCTAAAAGAACACCCAAGAGTGCTAAAAGAAATAGCTGATTTCATTGTGTGACCAATGGCAAAATTATCTGAAGCTTGTGGCACTCAGGAGAGGTCCCAGAAGATTGGAAGAAGGCCAACATGGTGCCTATCTTTAAGAAAGTTAGAAAGGAGAGCCCAGGAAATTAGCACCAGCTTGCTGAAATTCCAGTGCATCGGAGCAGCCTCCATGCTCATGTATAGGTGCCCCAAGTGTCTAAGGGAGATGGAGAGATTCAGTCTGCGAGGAAACCAACAAAGCTGTATCTATACTGAACTTTTTGCGACAGTCTCCCTTCGCTGTGTAACCCAGGTGGTACGTGGAAGGTACCCCCTCTTCAAATGGAAGGGATGTTAGCAGGAGTGTGTATGCTGTGGGGAGCATGGCTGCCTAGTTGTGGAAGAGCTTACCACCTTCCTTACAGAGCAGAACATAACAGACCAGGAGTCATAGTGATTCTTAACTATGTACAGGTTCAATGTTACACAATAATAGATAACTTACAGCCATAAACTTACATACGCACATACACTCACACTCACACACTATTTACAGATAAGAATTGTTTCTCCCTATATCTCACTTTCTGTATATAAATATAAATGCAATTTACAAATACGAGTTCACCCAAACCAAAACTCTAATTAACCTCGAACTCAAGCATAGACCTAATTCCCTGTGGCTTTCAGGTTAGCCTGCGGTCCTTGTCCCTCATCAGGGCCCTCCAGGCCACAGGGGAAGGGGACACTCAATGATAAAACAGGGGGTTAATCAACAGACCAATGACAAGAATAACAGGCAGTGATGGGTCAATATTTAAACATAAGGTTCCATCAAATAGAACACATACACATAAAATAACCAATACAATAAATACAAATACAGGGCAGCTGATATTCCTCTTCTAATGCAACAATAAAGACTCAGGGTACCAACAGAATCCCAGCAGCATGGAAAAAGAAACCCAACAGTGGCACAGCAGCTGTGCCCAATGAAGAAATAACTACCCAAGCAGGGACCCCGTCAACTAATTGAACACCATTACCCTCTCAAGGTTATTCAGCAAGGCAGGGCCCTAAACCAGGGAACCCCCACATAACAAACAAGAGACCTGGATCCCTCTTTATGTCCCAGGACGAATTGTCCCCTCCTGTCAGGGGCTTCCCCTCAGCCCCCCGCAGTGGGGAGGACCCCCTCCTCCCCTATGGGAATCCCCCTCCCAGGTGACTAACAACTCCTGGGGCTTTTGAAGGGTTGGGCTTATCTCCAGCAGTGTGTTGGGGGGTGAGGCATCCCCCCCCCCGCTAGGGTGGATGACCCGTGCCACTCCCAGTGAGAAGGCCCAAGTTGCCTCGTGCAGCTCTTCTGGCCGGTCAGCCCACTCTCCACCCTGTGCACTGAAGAGGAGTTCTGTTTCTTTTCCTGGCTTGGGCAGGCAGGGAAAAAAACCCATGCTGCCCAGTGCAGCCCTGGCATTCCTTCAACTCTACAGCGCTGTGCACCGCTCCATGCACTTATGGCCCAGGTCCTGCTTAACGCAGGATCGGGGGGTCACGCTGACTCATGCAGCTGCCATGGTCCCATCCACTCCTGGACTCTGCATGCACCATTCTGTACACCGGCTGTCCAGCCCTGCTCACCAGTCCGTGTACCAAGGACTTTTGCCCCTGCCTCATGCAGGGTTGGGGACCCACACTGCCTCACGCACCTGCAGCAGTCCCATCCACTCCCGGGCCCTGCATGCACTGACCTGTGCACCGTTGTCACGGCTCTCTCCATGGCGGGGCTGGAATGCAGCCACTTGCTGCCTCCTGTCTGGTGACGACATCTTCTAGGTGCTTCTGGGGCAACTGCTCTGCCCTGCTAGTCAGCTACACCAGCTTTTCATCAGCCCTCTTCATCTTCCCATGTCAAAGCCACCCATGTGCTCAGCATGCAGGCTTTTATTCTCTCTGGAGGCTCTGCCCCAGATTGGGAATGGATCAGTGAGGAAGCCTGAGGGCTTAGTTCCCTGTCAGGTCCTCTCTTCTACCTTGCCCCTAGGTCAGGGTGGGGTAAGCCTCTCTCCTTCCCTTTCCTGATTGGTAGGGAAGGGAAATGCCCCCACCAATCAATCTGAGCCTTCCAGCTCAAGCCTGGAAACCAGGCTGCCACCAGCAAGCCTGCCACAACTGCCATAGTTCATTGCAGAGCATTAGTGCCAGTAATGGTGGGAGGAGTAGAATGGACCATCCATGCCCCACCTCCCCCCCCCCCAGTCCCCACCCTCTCAACAGACACGCCATGCTACATCTTAAAAATATAGCACAGTAGATAAACTGTACTTGCCCATAAACGAGCCCCAGGAAGTTTTTTTTCCTTCCTTGAGTTCAAATTTACCCAGCACTCCATTTTATTAGTACAGCTCTGCAACACTCCCTGTGCCAAAGCACATCCAGAGAAGAGCATCTGTGTCTTTTGTGCAGCACAGCAGAGAAAGTTGATGGGCACGTTTCCAGTAGTTTCAGCTAGTGTTCAGAAACTGACAGGCTCTGCAGGTCTGATTCTCTACCTGTGCAAAGGAAGCTTAAAATCACTATTCTGATTTTCAGACACAAGATAGCAGAAGAAAAAGCAGAGCCTTTCCCTTGTTCTGGACCTGGGTATTTTGGTGCAGAATCAAGGTAACATTAATAAGAATTCTGGTAACAAACCTATTGTCCCACTAAAATAAATGCAAATTCAATACACTGTATATATTTTATAAGGAATCCATACTGTTGCTTTTTGTTTATATATTATTTGACTGACGGATAAAATATGATCAACAATTATTACAGGTTAGCTGACCTCCTATGTCGGGCTTTAAACTAAGTATGACAGGGGACAGGGAGGCAGGAGAGAGAGAGTCTAGAAACTACAAACTGCGAGACATGCAGCAATACACCCCAAATAAGTACCAAGGGGCCTTTTGAGCATCAGAATGGGGGAGCACCATTCAAAGGGCTCAAGTGCCTCTATGCTAATGCTAAGAGCAAAGGGAACAAGCAGGAAGGACTCGCACTCCTGCTTGCAGACAATATCTCTGATTTAGTGGGGCTAATGGAAACCTGGTGGGACCCTACCTATGGCTGGGCAGCACACTTTGAGGGCTACAGGTTGTACAGAAGGGACAGAGTAGAGAGGAAAGGCGATAGGGTTGCTCTCTATGTAAAGGAGCATTATATACATCTACCCTAATCAAAGTGGGGTCAGAGGAGGAGAAAGTTGGGGCATTGTGGGTTAGGATACATGGAGGTTGTGGAGAAAGGGACTTGGTGGTGGGCGTCTGCTACAGACCAACACACCAAGGGGAAAAGCTAGGCTTGGAATTCTTGAGGCAGCTCAAGAGTAGGGTGGAAGTGCTTGACTTGAGGAAGGCGAACTTCAGTGCGCTTAGGAGTTTAGTCAATGACACACTGCAGGATTCAGTATTGCCACCCCCCGCCAAACCTCCCCCCCGCCCAAACACTGTCCTTCTGTCATGTTTAATAGCGCTATAACTTTATAGCTCTATAAACAGTGCTTTAAGTTACAGCACTATAAAATGTTCTCTCCCTGCAGTTCCTTTATATAGTGTAAAGAACCTGATTTTCCTTTTGTTGTTTGGTAAAGTTATAAAGTTATGAACATGTGGGTTGTCCCTCCATGCAAGATGATCTCCAGTGTCCAACCATGTCTACCTTTAATGCAGTAGCATAGGGGTTTTATCTGCATGGAGCATCTCACAGGATCATGGCCTAAAATTAAAAGTTTGCTCACCCCTCATTGTCCTTGTTTGGGATGGAGAAAATAACTGTGAAATTCTGGACCTCTTTTAAAATAGTTTATAAGACTAAAGACTCATTGTTGTTTTGCTAGTTGTGGCGGGGGGAGGGATGTTGAACAAAGACTTGCTGACTATATCTATTTTTATTTGCATGGGATAGCAGCATATTTGTGTGTGCTATGATGCTACCATCCTTACTTTTTTCTACACATTTGACTTAACCCTTGGAACTGAAAATTATGTTAGGAACAGTTTCTTTACAACAAGGCAGAGGGTTGTTATTTGGACCCATGCCTGATTTGGAGAGATACATAATGCTTAAACACCTCCCCCCACCTGTGGACCAGATGCATAGCTTGTGTCAATTGGTTAGTAGTGTAACTAGGGGTGGGCAAGTAGGGTACCAACCCTTGCGGCAAATTTAAAGGGGGCACATTATCGAGGCCACCACTGCCCCAGGTACTGCTGCTTCCCAGAGCAATGATTTGCTATGCCTATAAAACGGGTGTTATTCCACTGACTTCAATAGGGCTACATTGTCCTCTCCTGCCCGTCTCTCCTTCACTATATTAAACTATATTAAGGTATGGGATTTGAAAAGATTTGAAAATGACAAAATTGGGTGGCCTGGAAATATTTGGCTTAAGGAGAAGGGCCATTATTTTTGTGCAGAGCATGTAATGCCAAATATAAGCACCAGAGAGACTGAGTCCTACCACCTCTTTCGGTTTCATGCCAAGTTGCATCTGATTTTTTCCTTGCCACTGAAAATTGATACCCCACAGAAAGAGCAGTAAATGCCAAATCACCATAAAAGAACTTTTAAAAGATTGGTCAAGGCCCAGATTCTGAAACTTGGAACACATCCTGTTAGCTTATATGTAAACTTGGGTTAAGCCTGTTCACTTTGCTTTTGCCTAAAAGAGGGTTAGGAGAAAGCCTATCTCAAAAGTTGTTTACATATACAGTAGTAAACAATTTATAAGAATAAATTGGCTGAAGGGGGACCTAGCTGTTTCTTCTCATACAAGATCTTATCAATGTGGCCTGGCTCAGTGGAAGAATTAGCAAAATTTCTTAAACACTGTAGTGTAATTGTAGATGTCCTTCATGTCTGCAAAAGATCTTCATCCTAAGTAAAAAAGACAAATGTGTGCCTTCAGTTTTAGCACTGCTGTTTGGGGACATGTTATTTACTCTTAACAAGCTGTGTATGCCTAAGGAAGGGAAATAAATGTACAATGATCACTTGTTTAAAGACACTTCAGTGTCACATTACACATGGAGGACCAAAGTCCTCCCTGATCTAACTTTAGTATCTCAGCTGACTTATATCAGGAGTGAGTTAGACTCCTAGTTCTTGATTGATTTTATAGACATTAGGGCTGGAAGGGACCTAGGAAGATCATTGAGTCCAGCCCCCTGCCCCAGGGGCAGGAAGTCAGCAG
>NW_005842263.1:936077-977139 GCF_000455745.1 Alligator sinensis | reverse complement strand
AAGCATCTATGGATGCAAGCCAGTGTTTTGCTCGCTTTACTGGCTGCAGCATTGCATTGAAGGCTCATGTTCATCTTGTGGTTAATCATGACCCCCAAGTCCCTTTCGTCTGTAGTGCTAACCAGTGTAGCACTGCCGAGCCTATAAGTGTGCTGCAGGTTTTTCTTCCCAAGGTGGAGAATCTTGCATTTTTCAGTGTTAAACACCATCAGGTTCTTGTCTGCCCACTTCCTGAGCCTGTCAAGGTCTGCCTGGATCACCCTTCTGTCCTCAGGTATGGATGCTTTATCCCAGAGTTTGGTGTCATTGGCGAACTTGGCCAGCCCACTTCTAACACCAACGTCTACGTCATTGATGAAGATGTTAAATAGTATAGGCCCTAGGACAGAGCGTTGAGGGACCCCACTGGTCAAAGTGCACCACGATGATTGACTTCTGTCCACCACCACCCTCTTGGTCCTACCGCGGAGTCAATTCCCCAGCCAACGGATTGTGGTGAGGCCGAGGCCACAGTTAGCCAGTTTTGCCAAGAGGTGATCATGGGATACCAGATCAAATGCTTTTTTGAAGTCAAGGTATAGGACATCAATCTCTTCTCCCTTGTCCAGGTGATAGGTCACCTAGTCGTAAAAGGAAATGAGATTGGTCAAGCAAGACCTACCTGCAACAAACCCGTGCTGGCTATCCCTCAGAATATTGCCATCAGCTAGTCTGTTAAGAATGGCCTCTTTGATAATCTTTTCTAAGACCTTCCCCAGAATAGAGGTCAGGCTGATGGGCCTGTAGTTTGCCGGATACAATTTCCTCCCTTTTTTGAAGATAGGCTCCACATTGGCCTTCTTCCAATCTTCGGGCATTTCACCAGAGCACCAGGAGTTCTCGAAGATCTATGCCAGGGGCTGAGCTATGATGCTCGCCAGCTCCCTGAGTACCCAGGGGTGTAAACTCTCAGGGCTGGCTGACTTGAAGGTAGCCAGCCTCGCAAGGTGTTCCTTCATGAGGTCAGCTTTGATGGAGGGTAAGGAATCTCCCTCACCTGGGCCTCCCTGTCCTGTAGTGGGCAGGGGCGTCCTATGGGACTGGTGGAAAACTGATGCAAAGTACCCATTTAGCAAGTTTGCTATTTCCTGGGCGTTGATTGTCAGTTGTCCCATCTGGTTTAGCAGGGGTCCAATGTTGCCCTTGCTTTTCCTCCAGCTCCCCACATATCTAAAAAAGGACTTTTTATTGAGATCATGAAAAAGGAACATCAGAGCCTGTTGGCTTGGGAGAAAAAATAATAATATATTCATAGTATACTAGGTCCGCGACCTTAACCATAGTGCGTAGTGTAGGACCTTAAACCTCTTTTTACTTCCCTGATTTGTGGGCAAGTTCACGCTTCTGCATAACTTAAAGAAGACATGGCCAACCTGCAACAAAAAGACTACATGTGGCACAGGATGCTTTCATGTGTGGTACATAACAGATTAGGGAGAAGACAGACAGTACACTGGCAGAGAGGTCTAGAATCAGAAATGAAAGCAGAAGGTCGGTTGGGAACACAGGGCTGGGAGAAGAAAGAAGAGCAGCAAATTGCACAGAGGAAGGGCATCAGAGTGGCACTCTGAAAGGGTTCAGGGTGAGTTTGTGGCACATCTGCCAAAAAGGTTGCCCTTCGCTGACTTAGAGCACCCTGGTGGAGTTTGAGGGTAAAAGCAGATGATGAGAGAATACCAGACAAAAAGTCTATAATCAGATTCTCTGTCTCATATAATAAATTCATAGATGCTAGGGTTGGAAGGGACCTCAACAGATCATAGAGTCTGACCCCCTGCCTGGGCAGGAAAGAGCGCTAGGCTCAGATGACCCCAGCCAGATGCCTATCTAGCCTTCTCTTAAAGACCCCCAAGGTAGAGGAGAGCACCACCTCCCTTGGAAGCCCGTTCCAAATTTTGGCCACCCTTACCATGAAGAAGTTTTTCCTGATATCTGCCCTAAATCTGCTGTGTCAGTTTGTGACCATTGCTCCTTTTACCTCAAGAGGCACCCTGGTGAACAGAGCATCTCCGATCCCTTGCCGTGTCCCTCTAATGAATTTGTAGGCGGCCACAAGATCACTTCTCAGCCTTCTCTTGCGGAGGCTGAAGAGGTCCAGGGCCCTCAGTCTCTCTTCATAGGGCTTGTCCTGTAAGCCCCTAACCATATGAGTGGCTCTCCTCTGGAGTCTATCAACATCCTTCTTGAAGTATGGTGCCCAAAACTGGACACAGCACTCCAACTGCAGTCTGACCAATGCCGCATAGAGGGGAAGTATCACCTCCTCAGATCTATCTGTCATGCATCTGCTGACGCATGATAAAGTGCGGTTAGCTTTGCTGATGATTTTGTCACATTGATAAATCATGTTCATCTTGGAGTCCACTATCACTCCCAGATCCCTTTCTGCTTCTGTGCTGCTGAGAGGGTTACTTCCCAGCCAGTAGGTGTGCTGAATATTTTTGAGCCCTCAGTGCAACACTCTGCACTTGTCCTTGTTGTACTGCATCCTATTGTGTACTGCCCACTTTTCTAACCTGTCCAGGTCTGCCTGCAATCATTCCCTACCCTCTGGAGTGCGCACTTAACCCCACAATTTAGTACTGTCTGTAAACTTGGACAGAGTACACTTCATGCCCACATCCAAGTCACTGATGAAGATATTGAAGAGTACAGATCCCAGGACTGAAACCTGCAGGATCCCACTACCCACATCCTTCCAGGTCGATACCGACCTGTCTACTACCATTCTCTGGGTGTGACTGCTAAGCCAATTTTACATCCACTGGACTGTGTAAACATCTATGTCACAGCCTCTTAATTTATTTATGAGAATGGGATGAGATACCGTATTGAAGGCCTTACTAAAATCCAAGGAAATGACATCCACTTCTACTACTGTATCTAAGCACTTTGTGACCCTATCATAAAATGAAACCAGATTGATCTACCTGCTATAAATCCATGCTGGTTTCTCTGCTGCATTATTTTTTCTGCTGGACTCCCACAAATATGATCCTTCCTAATTTTTCAAAGACCTTTCCAAGGATGGAGGTGAGACTGACTGGCCTATAATTACTTGGATCCTCCTTCCTCCCCTTCTTGAAAATAGGGACTACATTGGCGCACACACGGACAACAGAAAAGAAGATGGGGCTGCACTTTCACAACAAGGATCAGGCTCCTCTCAGCTCCCTTGACATCCACTCCTGGCATATCAACATCTCACAACCTGAGGTTGCAGGTGTTTTTGGCACTGTGCCCAAAAACGTTGCTGACCCCTGCTGTAGAGTATAGAGATCTTCAAAATGAATCAGAAAATTAGGAAACGTTATTAAAATGACCTTTTTCTTCCTATATCGCACTTTCAAAATTAAATGAAACTTTCCCAGAAATATTCAATCTGAGGCAGACACAAAGAACTGAAAGTTTCAGCCTGTATGGTTAAAGTTTTACAGCTACAAGCAACTGAATAAAAGGAGTTATAATACAAAATGTCAGGAAAACTTTGCAATATGGATCATTACTGTTATTCACTCAAGTGTGCCAAAGATACAAATGAAAAAAGGAAAAAAATACATTAACGTTTCTAGTTTTACCTAAGAATTCTGTGTTCCTGAAAAAGAGTCCACATTTTTGCTTATTGTAGCCCTTTCTGCTTCCCATTCCTCCGCTCAGAGAAACAACCGGGTGAAAGGACTATACAAAGTAAAGGAAATGATTTTGATCAACCTTGTCTGTTGGTTGATTCTGACAAGTGTTGATGGGCTGAAGAATTCCATGTTGGCCTTGATCAGCTGCCCATTCCTGGTTTTCCATAAGCTTTGCTCTGACCTAACAAACCGCAGCCTATGCTACGCAGCAGTAAAATTAACCTTGGGTTTAAAGCAAAAGTTGGAACTTAAAACAAACTGTCCCATGGTATCTTTGAAAAAGTTACCTTAGAGATGAGTTTGGCTTGCTTCAATTACAAAAGATGATAGCAAATTAACAGCATTGACGAAAATGGCAAAACGGTGCAATCAAACAAGTGTTGGTAGACCTACATCATATTATCCTCTGTAAGAGAGAAGCCCCAAGTGACTTCACTTCTTTGGGGGTCTATAGAGGCAGAAGGGAAGAGAGAGGAGTTAACTTTTAAAATTAATGAAAATGTGAGTGAGACAGGGATGTTACATACTGAATATCCTTCGTAAGATACTCAGCACCTGCATCCTTCAACTTCAGTGGGTGATGGTGGCAGTGCAAAAACTTCTTCTCACTCCTTCTGGAGTGACACCACCAACCATGCAGCCCCTATGCTAAGTATGGTAACCATAATTGAACCCACCCCCTGAATAAGGTCAAAAGATGAGAAAGAGCAAACCTGGTCCAAAAAGCTATAGTACTCCATGCTATTAAAAGTACATTTTCCAAAGTGCATTATGGCACAATGGCAAAAAGCTCAGTCTCATCACATGTTCCTGTCTTTGTATGTCAACCATAGAAATGTTGTGATGCAGGCACTCTAGCCCACTGCTCTGGAGCATCCCCCCAGGGTATCCTCACTGCCTTATTTTTGTGCTTGATATAGACAAGGCAGGAGTATCTGGGCAATGTGGAAAAACCCTAGGTTACTTAGGAGCCAAACTCCCACTGACTCCTCAAAAGTCACTCATATTCTGACACTTATGTGTTTTCCATCTTGTGACAACTGCTATCTTGGCTGGCATATTAAGGATTGAAGCAAAGACCTTCAAAACTAAAAGCATGGGCTCCAATAATTACAGCTAAGGAGTCAAAGCTCTTTAAAATATGAATTTATATTCTCTGTAGCTTAGCACAGAGGAGTCATCAAAACACATACTTACTGGTGGGTCACACAACAATATTTGAACCCTAGGGTTATGCTTTTCAGTGTACTATAAAAATACAGATTAATCAAACAATGACCTGGAAGGATGGCAAAGCTAACAGGAAGTGTGACGAATGTACGCAGAGTTTTGAACTGGAAGAAGCACATGCACATCCCAGAGAGAGCTCAGTTTATTAGAAATCATTAAAGGTTATACTAAGACCAGCTGATATTAATAAGGCCACACAATCCCTGTTGTCGACAGCTCATTCGCATAATTCATGGCTGCCTCCAATTATCTGTGGGAGATTTGCAGGCCTGACTCACAGCCTGTGAAGGAGGTTCCACTTGGGCAGGCGCTTAATGAACAGATTGGCTTATAAACACTAGCTAATCTTTCCCACATGTACACCTGAAGAATATCACAAGTGACAGCTGTTTAAATTTCCAGGGAAATTAATGACTCCTAAAGAGGCAAGGCTTATCAAGGCTTTGACTAGTCCCGATAACAGACAACCTCCAAGGGGCAAACTGTTTATAATAGTCCATAAGTGCTTCATTCTATGGGTTCATCTTGGAAAATGTTATTGACACAGTCTCTTTTATTAATGTTTGTACTGGCAAAGCCTAGAATGGCTTTGTTCAATCTGTTGGGCTACTAAGGCCACTAATGAGCATCTCATATCTTCAGGTCACAGTCAGTTTAAAATGATCAGTGCTGTGGTCAGGATACCATGTGTTCAGCTAAACCGCATCGGACAAACTCATTGTTTTTCTTCTGCGTGAAGTTTACATACTTTGAGGACCCATCGGTGAGCCTGCTGACATGTTAACTTATGTGGAATGGATCCATTGCTGCATTCACTATCTTGAGAACAGTGGGGGGAAAAAAGAGTAATCAAAAGCAGATTTGCCATGAGACCATAAGCAACTTTTTTTTTAATAGACTGCATATGGCAAAAGCAAGCCCCTTCCTCATTTCCCCTCTTATAGCATGTCTGTACCTTTACAACAAGACACAAAACATTGGTGTCAGTTGCACAGGCATTCCACATTCCCCATGAAGCACTTGGCAGGAAATGTTCTCATTTCCAAGGGGATTTTTCAGAGTCTGGTTCTATTTCAAAGAAGGTATTGTGAAGAAAGAGAATTCATGCTGGCCAGTAGACATAGTGAAGTGAGAAGATCTTTGTTAAACTCAGGGGGAGAAGAGAAGGGAATTTCAGCTACAGGAGGCTACTCCACTGAAGACACGTTAGAAGACATGGTGGTAGTAAGATGTTAAACTTCTCTGAAATATTGTTTCCTCTGAAAGGGAGAACGAACTGAACCACCTAACGAGGGTTTAACCTTTCTATTGCACTGCAATCTATCCAACTTATTTATCCATTTTCACTATAGTCATTGCTGCAGAATCGATGCAAGTATACACCATGGGCTTGATTCCCCTCTCACATGGAGGCATTTCAGGATTAATTCCACTGAAGTCCAAGGATACAGCTGATAAGATGACATCAATATTCAACTGATGAAAGCTTAAAGAGAATCAAACTTTTTTTTAGATTCAAAGTAATATGGTTCCTTGCCTATAAAATGCAATTTGGCCTATGCTGGATATGTTTTCATAAGCCTACTGCAAATGTATATAGCTTCAGTGATTTACATAGCCCCCTCCCCCTCCCCCTTGCCCTCCCTTCTAGCCTGTTTACAGCTGAGAGGCTGGCCCAGTATTTGCAACTTAAGTTTCACTGTCATTCATAATCAAAAGCTATTTGGGGTTTCTTTTCCTAAAGAGAACATTGGAGCCTTCAATGCCTGGATAAGCCTTTTCTGCACAGTCTGTTTCTTGTGCTTTTTCTGGCTAACATGGAATTTTTCCCAAGAATAAATACAAAAAGTGAATAAATCACTTGTCTTATGATTAGATTAATAAATAGTGGATATTTTAAAATACAACTTTCAGACAGAGGAAGATCTATGTCCTCCCAGTGCACACACGCACACCCGCTTCATTTCCTCAGTTTTATTTTAGACTGTTATATTGTTGGGCTTTTTCTTCAGATACTGAATATCTGCCATAGAGAGTGTTCCATTATAACCATCACAGTATGACTACTATATTAGGCAATGAACTCCATTTGTTGGACACTTGGCTTATTTGTTGGTAATAATTCAAGCCTATTTGCTGTCAGGGGGCAAAGAAAACAAGAACAGCTAATCTAAGCAGAAGCATTATTGCTAGCAGGTAATGGAACTGCTTTGATTCACATGAATATTTACTAAGCTCTTTGATGGATAACAACAATCTAGTCCTTAAATAACCCTCTCAAGGGTAAACTAGTGCCCTTTGCTAGTCTGGTTTGTTTGTCGACAAGTTCTAAATTTTGATAAGGGTATCTCTGTTGCAGCACAGAGCATGCCCTGAAACACCCAGCACTTTCTCATCACTGCATAACATCTCTTTCCTTCTTGACCCGCCAGGTACATTTAGATGCATATACATAGGGAAGGCAGGTGTGCTGAATGCACGCTACCAGCAGCTAGGCAAGGGAGATGCTGATCCAGTACAAAACAAACCATGGTTGTGATATCCATCCTTCTCCCTCTCCTTTCCCTGTTCTCTCCTACATTTACCTCCCTCACCTGTTATATCTTTGTTTAAATGAAGGCCCTAATCCTGCAAACAAAATTCATGCATCTGCTGCCTGTGTTCTGGGTCTAGAAAAAAGCCCCCTGGCTTAAGTGAAGAATGGTCCCAGCACAAGCACATTGTAAAATAGCTAAGCACCCCTGGGGATCCTTCAGAATCTCTGTTCTCTGTGGTTTGGTAGATGGAAGGAGGGAGGGAGGGAGAGAGAGTTATGGAGAAAATGGTATTGTGCCCGTTCTGAACAGTTTCCTGCAAAGCTGGCACCGCTGCTGTAACTTAGAGCAGTTATGTTAAATTATATCACATGATATTGAGCAGCTTAGCAGCCTAAGGTAGATAAACAGTAGCTTAAAACACTTATGTTTAGGCTGGCATGCAGCCATACACATTGATTTTAATGGCATAACTAATGTTAGCATATGTGAAGGATCCAAGTCTAAGACTCTGTCTATTTAGGGCAGGGATTTTTTATGCCTATATGTCTGTAGAACACCGAGGAGAATAGAGCCCTGCCCTTGTTGGGACCTTCAGGCTTTACTATCATAAAAATAATAAAATGCATCGCTCCTCTGCTGAGCAACATCCACTGTCCAGGACTCTGCAGAGTAACTTCCTATATTAGAAGATAAATCAGTATTATGGAGTCTGAGTAGTTTTTAATTCAACTGGTTTTATTTACATAGGCATACAAGTCTGGGAACAAAAGGAGTCACCTTCAGCATGTAGGCCAGCTTCTCTTTCAGGGACCTGAGCTCAAAGGTCAATGTCTGGTGCTCAGGGAGCAAAAACTGGGTCTGCTTAAAAGAGATTAAGGTAGACAACACACTCACTGGCTGCTTGCACATCTCCCACAAAAGGTACAAGTCAAAAAAACCCCCACCGACACCACAGCATTTTCTTCCACAAAAAAAAAATTGTGTTCGCATGGTAAGAAAGAGAATGTGTAAGGCTTTGTGTAACAGTGCCATCTAATGGTTCCCCTTATTAAAAAATTGAAAAAACAAACCAGGGTGATTGGGTAATTACCAATCCTCTCAGGGCTTGTCTATACTATGGCAGTAGCTGGTTTTGGAGAATATGGGGCAGAATACCCCCAGGCCCCACCCACCCATGTCTGATGATGTGCTCAGAGCAGAAGTTTACAATTCGGGCTGTCCCAGCAGCCTCCTACCTTTAGAATATATGTGTTGAGTGAAAATGATACTCGTACATTTTTGTCTAGGGATGTGAAGAGGGCCAAGGAAAGATTTTATTTCTGTTGAATCAGGAGGATATTCATTCATTTGAAATGTTTAGATACTTATATCAAAGTTGTAAAAGGCATAAAATGCAGCATGGGTGCTTTTGAGAATTGAAGTACACACATATGGGTGGATATTGAAGTGGGGGTGTAGATGGCATAATGCCTCATCATATATAAACACAACACACACTTTTCTCCAGGTAAAAAGAAACTAAAAGTGTTACTCTCATGCTAGGGGCCCAGGGCTATATTATTCACTTGAAGATCAAAGCAAATGAAAAAACATTCTTGGAACGGGCATTAATTTGCTACATCATATATTATGTATAACAGCACAACTAGGCATTAATAATCAAAAGATGTGGCTTCATTAGTCCCATACTTACTAGAATTAAATTTACATTTAAATTTATATGTACATCTCTTTTCAGATTCATAAAATAAAAATCTAGCCCTCTTGAGCCTCTTGACAGTGCTTCCAATGCTTCACTAAAAGTTATTTCCACACCTGAATTAAGGTTTTTAGCTAGAGTTAAAAACAGTCTGCAGGGCTGCGAAATAAGAGCTACCTTACCAAGAACAGCTAGCAGACAGCAGAATCGCAAAAGGAAGGATAGCTTGGTTAGTAGAACAATGAAAGACCATTAAAAAGGAGAGAGTGCCACTATCACTTGTGAAATGAAGTTTAGAAAATAATCAGAGAAATGACAATGAGTCATGACATCAATTGTCTCTGCCAGCACTGCCTGAATAGAGATCTTGCTGTTCTTTCCAGGCAGTTGGTTTTAAACTTTGGGTGCAGCAGACTTCAGCTGCAACTTAGCTGAGTAAAATCAAAGCACATGACCCTTTTGTGGCACCAGAACCACTTTGACTTCAACAGGCAATGTGGGCATAATGCTGTGCCCACATGCTTCGCATCCCAGTATTGGGGCCCTTTCAAGCTTAGGCCCCATATTTTCACTTTTTTCTGGTAGAGGGTTGAAGCAGCCAGTCCACAGTGCAGATGCCAGGAGCCTCTAAAATGCAAGGGATGGGTCTGTACAAATGGATATTTACCAGCTAATCTTCTTCATTTTTGCAGCTTCATAAATACTAAGTGTAGGCGTGATTGCGGCCTGGCAGAGTGCAGAATGGGCACATGAAACCCAGAGTAACACTGTCAGAATTTATTCCACTAAAGTGAATTAATAAAAACAACAGCAATGGCTCATAAATCTAGCTTGTTTTGTAGCTGCTGTGATCCTCCCCTTTCAGGGAGTCTGCACGTGGCCTTCAAATATAGTTCCTTGGCAGTTCATCTTTCTGATTTAGAGGTACTACCATGATAAAGTAGATTTAATGCAGAGGACCTTGTGGTGAAATATCGGATGATGTATGTTTTCTTTCTCCCCCTCACCAAAAAGCTAATATTCAGTTTCTCTTCTCTCCAAGTCAGATTAGCTTCCCATAACAGCACTCACCCATGACAGTCACCATCGTGTTTTATTCCATGACAAATTGAGCTCTGTGAACTAGAACACTAGCTTTGGGACTGCCTGCAATGGGTGTTGAAAGAACTTGGAGCATTTGGACCTGGAAAGAGGCAAAGTGGGAGGGGGCTTTAGGGGACTGAGCATACATACAATCTTTGGCCAAACCAAAGATCATCTTTAGGGGAGTTTAAACATATAAAAAAGAAATCATTTCACTTATGGACCATGGACAATAGGGTATCTGCAATCCTGTCTAGTTAAGCCACAAGAAAACAACTGTTAATATTTCTTTCAGATAAATCCTCTTCTAATATATTGCTCAAGATACTTGATTGTTACAGCTCATAGTATTGTGATCTACTATTGTGAAAAAATGAGTTTTTAGCAGCTTCTTGGTAGAGGTATTATATAGTAATAATTTTTAGTAACAAAAAAAGCTTCTAAGTTAGTTTGAATACTTGGAAAGATGCCACTAACGTATACATGTGCCACTCCTAATAATGAGCACGTTCTCTTATTGTATACCCAAAATAAAATTACCCAGTATGAATCAGGCGTGGACATTGAAAAATCTTCCATGAAAGAGGGGCCAGATTGAAGAGAAAAGAGATTTTGCAATTAGGTAATATTTTGCTAAACCCAAGCATTCAAAAATGATTGGTCAGACCTCAGAAAATAATGAGATTAGATGAAAAAATCATGAGATTTGCAAATAAGCATAACCTGTATTTCCTCCACCTCCTGCCTTTTTTCTACCCACCTACATGGGAAAGCCACCTGTTCCCCATGCTTGTGTGATCGGATCATTTCAGGTTCAAAATGAATCCTTAAATCTCTACAAAACTGTAGGCCTCCCTCCTTACTAGCAGAAAGAATTTCCTATATGCTTTTTTGGTCTCTGGGATGAGGAAAGCTGCCTCTTCATACTCGTCATCGTTGACAATCCCTCGATTCAAGGATTATCTTGACCACAGCTCATTGATGGGTCCTAAGATGATTTAAGAGTTCCAGAGATGGCACAAGAGTCTAATCCTTGAGCCACAGATCTGCCCACAGAAGTTGCAGGCCCTTCTACAGGGGAGAGTAGGCTGCAAGCTGGGATTCCTCTCTTTTTTCCTTCCTCCACTCTTCTCTGCTTCAAGGGCAAGATGCTTTACTTCAAAAAGGCTACTGCTTAGTTGAGGTTGTGGCACCACTGGAGTCAGTTGGCAGCCAGCTCCTCCCAAATCTGGATGTCAGCATCCATTTTCTTGAGGTATGCCTTTGATGTGTCCTTTTAGCATTTCCTCTGGCCAATGCTAGATCTAGAGTCAAGAGTCAGGCATCCACACACAACATCCAGTCCAGAGAAGTTGGTATTTGAGGATCACCAACTAAATAATAGCATTGGCTTCAGCAAGGTTGCGTGGCAATCTTCCCATTTGATATGGAGGACTTTCCAGAGACATGGCTGGTGATACCTCTCCAGGCTCTGGAGGTAGCAATGGTAGGTCACCCACATTCACTTCTATAGACTGCATTGTAGACCTGGAACTTGATGTCTTTCCAGAGATTGCAATGAACAAAGGCATATCAAAGCAATTTTCCAAAGGAGGCATATATATATACATATCAGCTCCCCCAATTCTCCTGCAGATTTCCCTCAGCCTTCTTTCCTCCACATTCTCCTTCTGCATGTCTTCTGTTGCCTCCACCTCCCCATGTTCTTCACTCATAACTCAGTTTCCTGTCCCCCGCCCCCATGCCCTCTTTAGCCTTCCACCACCTAATTTCTCCTTCCTTGGCACCTCTTTTCAGGCTCTTCCCTGCATTTCCCATCCCAACTACATGTTGACACACCTCAATTTGTTGACATTTTTTCTGACTTTTTTTCTGAAGTCAGGAATTTAAAACAACATGTTTCATATCATTAGCAAGACGTGTCCTACGCACACAATTTCTGAACATAAGTAAGACCCTGTTTGCTTGAGCAATACCAGGTGTTCACAGCCAGAGGAGCTTCAATAAACATGATTCTCCTTCCAAGAGTGATACCAGGATTAAAAAAAACCCCAAAATGTCTGAATGTCTTCCGGTACCACAGCAATGAGAACCTACCACTTTAGAAACTTGTCAATGGAGGTTTGGAAAAGTGACCAAGCTTTTCTCTGAATGAAAAAGCAAGGAATTTTCTCCAAAGGGAGCAGGAATAAAAGGCTGCTGGGGTAGTACCACTGATGTTCCAGGTCTTAGAAAAAGCTCCAGTGGGAATAAATGAAACATCTAGAATTTCTGGTCCTTACCCCAGGTGCTAGAATCACTTGTCTTTCACATTCCCCTCCAGTTTGTTCAAGGCTGCTTGCTGCAAAATCTAGTTCTTGAAGGCGTTACAAGGGCCTCATGACCCTATACACTGTGAGAATGTCCAGGCAAATACTAAGCTAGAGAACAAGTAGAGAAATAAGAGTGGAGGGATCCTTGCCAGGACAAAGATCTGGATCTTCCCCTCAGAAGCACTTATCCAAACATAAATAGGATTGGAATGAAGCTCAAAAGTGCTAGGCCTCCCTAGCATTAAGCCTGACCTTGAGGGGTCAGGACACTTGGAAGCCAGTTCTCTCAGGTGCAAAAAATCTGCAGCCAATTCTTACTGAGGTCAGGGCAAAGGCTCCCATTTACTTCAGTGACCAGTAAAGACTGAAAGAGTGGCACATACCGAACCATCTTTCAAGATAAGGTTTGTATTTTTTGTTTTGTTTGTTTTGCAGGGGGTGTTCCCCCACAGTAGTATGACAATATTCACAGAGCAGCAATAGTATACATATCACTATGAGGAAATAAACACAACTATACCCATTCACTCATTCTTTAGGTACTATAATAGGAATCTCCCTCTATGCTGTAGGCATCCTTGATGTACTGTACCTTAAACCTTAAACATACATCACAAATAACATCCTAAAAGTGCAGCAGCAAAGTTGATATACTCAACAGCTATCTGCCAGAAAATTAAAAAGTTCATAGTCAACCTCTGATCCCAACATTTAACCTCCCATCTTTTGCAAGTGTCTTTTCTGGATGGGCTAAAAAAATAATTGCTCTGGTTACCTTCATCAATGCTCTTCAACGTGCACACATGTACATATACATACACATATATATAGTCTGTGGGGGGGCACAAAGACATATAGATCCACACACTCATAACATAAAATGACTTAAAAAATTAAAATACTTCTTTTCCTTTCTTGTGTGCACAAAAAAACCCAATATCAGTTATACAGATCTCTTTCACCCTCCCCTGGTGCACATTCGACTCCCCCTGACATTAACAACAGTGAACAAGGAAAGTACAACTTTTCTTTTAAATAAAGGTTCAAAAGCTTTCTTGTTTCACAAAAGACAGTTTTTCTGTCTGCATGATTTCTTAGCACATACAAAAAGCAGAGCAAGAAGCCTCTCTTCTTGATTAAAATGACCACTGACTTCAAGATTCCTCTGATAAAATATATCTGCAATGAGAGAGGTGGCAGGGGAGGAGGGAAGGAGTTGAAACACTCTAGCTTTTTGTGTTACTTGTCAAGTGTTTTAAATCTGGAGATTTTCCCATCAGCTACAAACTAAATCCACTTGTTTGTTTCCAGGGAAGAAGGGTGAAGATGCCATTTTTTGAAGTGTGTAAAGCCTCCATGGTTCATTTCAAAATAACATTTGTTGAACTTTTGTGGCATTTTTTCAGAGGAAACAAGATGGGACTATGTTAGTCATGATTAACTAAGTAACGTGTCCTAATCCCTCCTAGTTTGTGTTTATTCATGCCTTGCTGCAGGATTTACAGTGTTAGCTCATGGAAAGAAAAAAGAAATCTTAGTGGACAGAAAGAATCAGGCTGTCTATCCCCAGGCTTAGGAACAGGTTTGGATATTTCTTTGGGGCAAGCCTCTGGAAGACTTATCTTGGTTTTAACTGAAACCCAGATTTACAGGTGATGAAGAGAAGGGATTAAACAAACTGACCTTCACCTCTTGGAGGTAGATACTTAGTGAAGTGTGCTAAAGTTGGGAGACAGAAGCTCTGACCTCTGAATGACCCTCTCAAAATATAAACCCAGGCCTGCATGGTACCAAGCCAGATGAACCTGCTTTTAGTACAAACTCAGAAGCCCTAGGCTTTGCTTTAGTCCTATGACTACTGGGCTGCACACTTCAAAAGACCATCTGGATATATTTAAAAGTTAAAGTTTTTCTTAGATGGTTCCCTTTCTTCAGACACCCAGGCCCCCATCCATCCATCCATCCATCCATTCCAGGACTATACCTAACACCTGTTTTGTCTTCACTGGAAAGTTTTAGTATTATACACTATCCCAACATTGAAAAGTTGGCAGTAAATGACCAAAGAGCAGTGGCTGTGTAGCAAAGGTTAAGAATAGAATGCAAGCTATGCTTAAAATGTTCCCACCGGGTCTCCTTTTCCTTATTAAGTTGTTTCAAAGGCCGCTTTTATTCCCCATCTCTTCAGATGAAGTTGACTGATAAAGGACATTTTATTATTTTTTCTCACCTGATGGGAAAGAGGATCTACTCATTGTGAGAGGCCCTTTTGTCAGAAAGACATACCTTTTTTTTTTTTTGGTTTCTTCATGACTTTTACAGGCTGTAACCTTGGGACGGACTGAAGGACACTACTCTCGTTTTGTCATGGGCTGCTTAACTCTGTCCTAGGACTTGAGGTGGGGGTGCTATGGAAGACCAGGAGGTAGTAAACAAGGGAGTATGTTGAAACCCTGTCTGTGCTTCTCCGGTTCAAATGATCTGGTCAGTGATAGATCTGGCCTGAACTACTGCCACAGAGGAGGAGGGTGAATGCAGGGAAAGTGCAAAACCAAAGCATAATGAAGTCCTTATGAGATGAAAAGTGGCATCAAATATTATATAGACAGATGCTGACAGTAATGACAGGAGTCCTGAAGGAGACTGTTTGGAACAGTAAGTACTACATTTACGAACAGAACAAAGCCCACGTGGCCCAATTCCTGCTTGAACGCTGGATAATTTTACTCTCTGTTGGCATACAGCTCCGTTGTCAGTGCTTAGTGTAGCAGATTGGGGTGTCGAGAACAGATTCATATTCCTGAGACTGCAAGTAACTTGCTGGGTGAATCTGAGCAAGTCAATTCAGGTCTCCAGGCATAATTTTCCCCACTGGAAAAAAAAGAATGGCCACCTTGTAAAATTGTTTCAGGTCTTCAGATGTTGATTAGCAAATATTATTTATTATTAATACGTCTACTACT
Source organism: Alligator sinensis (assembly GCF_000455745.1). Classification (NCBI taxonomy): domain Eukaryota; kingdom Metazoa; phylum Chordata; order Crocodylia; family Alligatoridae; genus Alligator; species Alligator sinensis. Next base: position 961,644 of record NW_005842263.1, on the reverse strand, counting down.
AAAGTGTCCTCTATGCTCCTTTTTATTTTTGTCCTGCTATCAGTTCTAGAAAACAGGGTTCTTATTTGCATTTTGGCTATGAAGGAAAGATAAACTGTCACGTCAATGCAAAATTGCTTTAAATAAACAGTGTTCTCTTTAATAACCTCAATCATAAAATGCCACATAGTGAGACTACTATGTTACTTATTTTAGTTTAATGGAGACTTTTCTTTTCTATTTTAAGAATTATTTGTGGGTACTGTAACAGATCAAGGTCCCAGGGGTGGCTGTGATGTTCCCTGCCATGACCGTGCCAGCTCCACCCCGAGGGTGCCTTCTTATCTCACCTGCCACACCTTGTTGGTAAAAATGATAAATAGAGAGGTTGCCCATAAGCCTTTGCATGCTCTTGGTCCCACTGAACCCCACTAGACTGCACTGGTTCTCTGGCCCCTCAAAGATAGTGCCTCACATGACTCCTAGATTCATAGATTCATAGATGTTAGGGTCGGAAGGGACCTCAATAGATCATCGAGTCCGACCCCCTGCATAGGCAGGGAAGAGTGCTGGGGCTAGATGACCCCAGCTAGTTGCCTATCTAACCTCCTCTTGAAGACCCCCAGGGTAGGGGAGAGCACCACCTCCCTTGGGAGCCCGTTCCAGACCTTGGCCACTCTAACTGTGAAGAAGTTCTTCTTAATGTCCAATCTAAATCTGCTCTCTGCTAGCTTGTGGCCATTATTTCTTGTAACCCCTGGGGGCGCCTTGGTGAATAAATCCTCACCAATTCCCTTCTGTGCCCCCTTCCTCAAGCCTTATGGGCTAATTGTGTGGCTCCAAAACCACCCCATCACTATGCCCCATGCCTCACAGGTGTTACACAGGTGTTGTTACCTCCGCTAGGGCCTCAGCCTACTCGGCCTCTGCCCCATTAATCTCACTAGGCCAGCTTGCCTAGGCCCACTAGTTGGACCTGGCTTTGAGGCACTAGCTTCAATCTAACATCTTCACTCTCTGGGTTCCTGGCCTCTGTCCACCAGGCCCCCTGACTCACTAGGGCCACTCTTCTGTCACCCGGCTTTTGACACCTATCTCATTGTGACCCTCCCTGGGCACTGGACTCCTGGCTCCCATCTCACAGTGCTCCTCTTGGGCACGGGTCTCTGTCCCCCCATTTCGCTGTGCCCTTATACTGCCCTTCACTGGGCTCCACAAAAGCTCAAGCCTTGAGCCCACCCTTGGCCAGGGCTCAAAGCAATTGTGTGCCTCACTGGTACTGATGAGACCTCCAAAACCACCCCTTATAGTCCCAGCCCAACCACCAGTACCAGCAACATAAACATACATCCCTGGGCTATAAAATAACATAAACATTGGAAGTTACCCTCTGCCCCTTTAAAAGGGCAAACCCTTTTTCATCCCTTTGCTAACATACTTCCCAGTCTAGGCTCCTCTCAAGTTCCCTAAACCTCTATGTTCCTGTAGGTAGCAAAGTGGTCAGCCCAGCATCTCCAGGTGGCTCCCCTGGGTGGGAGTTCATTCCCCTGCAGCTGCCAGCGAGAGACTCCCTGTGCCAGCCCCCGCCTTGGATTTATATGCTCCCTGGGTCCTGCCTACATCTGATCAGCTGACCACTTGCAAGGTCTGCTAACTGCATCATTTGCCCTGCTGCCCTGGCAACTGGCAGCTACTGCACCCTGCCTGCCCCACAGTGCTCCCTGACTGGGCTGCCTTTATCTTAAAGTAACAGAGAGCCTGGGCTCTCTGTTACAGGTACAATAAATGAAGGGCTTCTAGCACCATCCTGAACCTGACATATGTATGGACCCATGCTGTCCAAGTGAGGTTGTAAGATTCTACAAATAAAATTTTCTGCTATTCATTATGAATGGCTAGAAAACAATCTCTCATAGTAATTTTGACTCTAAGGGGTAAAAGTACCAAATATTTTTTCCGTAAGCCAAGATGGCTGGATACACATATAGATTAGATCTGTTGTCGATGTCACAGTCATTCTTCTTAACCATAAATGTACTGTCAAACAATGTAAGTCAATTCTTTTATTGACAACCAGAAATCCTTCAACAAGATCACTGGCACTAAGCCTACTCGGCAGTGTTGAAGAGAAGGCATTGGGAAAGGTAGCTCTAGGATTATCTTGTTATTCCTCGTATCCAGCTCTAGGTTACCTTGTTATTCCTCCAATCCAGGATGAAATAGAAATACCCCCACCAGCATAATTTACAGAAACCTAAGAGCTGCTCTAAGTTATGCAAACTGGAGAAATACTTTGTGATTCTTGCTATAACTGGAGTCTACACATTGTAAGCTCAACTGCAGGGGGCAGGTGAAAGCTCACAAAATATTACAGTTGCCTACTAAATACTGGTGGAAGAGGCAGAAAAGGAGGCAGAAGCATTTGATCATTCCAGATAAAAGGAGCTTTTACTACAGCTTGGGTCTGTGTTAACTTTTTTAACAGTAAACAAGAAGAGTGATCACAGAAATTGATAGACCAAAATTGGTGAGATAGAAATTAGGCCTAATTAGTAAATAAAATAAAAGACTTTCAGTTCCACCAACCCCACTTCTGGGAGTTTTAAAAAGAACAAGACTTTGGGAGCCACGTTCACTTTGCTTTAGAAATTCTATCCTTCACTGGTGACCCTTGCTCATCAGCATGTCCAAGCAAGCATGACAACAAGGACCAATAACCACCAGACCAGCAAAAGCCCAAACTAGATGCTCACAAAACTCTGCTTTGTCTTTCCTTCCCTTGTATGTACTTTCAAACCCCCAGCTATCTACCTCCAGTCAAGCATTGTCTTTTCTCAGCTATTAACCAGATTCAAAGACGAAATGTGCATCACAGCACCAGAAGAGTGGATGAGGTAGCCTATCCAGCTCTGCCCGGCAAGATAATATAGAGATACTCTAACAGCCAGATGAGATCTTATACCCAGAAAATGAGCCACAGGCTAAAGCAACAGCTGCCATGGCCAACTTGCCAGCCCAAAGCATCCATCTATAACTAGTCAGGTGTTTTGTATCCTAAGATCCTCAAAATCTACTGTATTTCTCCTATCTCTTTTACTAGCGTCTCTCTCCCCCCACTTATCCTTGTCAAAGGCAGGCAGCTACCCCCATTCTCTCTGAAGGAACAACTTAAAATTCAACAACAAAACTAGTATCACGCTTTCCCATTAAGAGGCTTAGCTTGATAGAGTCAGGGTACATCCACACCATCATGCTGTGCTGTGCTCCAGAATGCCAGGTGCTCATTTTCCTTCCATACACATGGAATCCCAGAAATGAGGCAATGTAGCTGTGTTAGTGCAGTGCTAACCATGTGCCAACTGAGGCAGGACAGATAAGGGTGGTATTGAGTATGCCTTCAGCTCTACATTAATGTAGCTCCTTATTTTGCTGTGTTTGTACTGTTACTAGTACGGTCAGACCCGCTGATCAATGATTAGCAGGGATCTGGGTTTTCCATTTCCCATGGAAAAATGGAGAAATCCATGGATTTTCCTCTTTGGCAGAGGAAAATGAAGATTTCTCATTTTACCAGAGAAACCCATGGATTTTACAGTTTTACAAATAGCTCTCTGTAGGCTGGCAGATTGCCATCCTGCAAGGGGCTGAGAGGGAGCAGGAGGAGAACAGTCAGGCAGGGGGCACCATGTCCACGTATATGCATATGGTCGCCAGGCAGCCTGAAGACCAGCTCATGTAGGTAAGTGGGGTAGGGACTGAGGCCCCAATAGGGAGTGAGGGAGTTGGGCAGGGCTGGGGCGGGGGCTGCTGTGCAGCCAGGCAGTGCGCGGGGCTTGGGGCCCAGGTCATTAATGCACTGCCACAGGGTCCTGGTGGGGAGCGGGATGGGGCAACAGGTGGCTTATGCAGGTGGCGGAGGGTGGGGCTGGCTCCCCACCACTGTGTGCACTCCCAGGGTGGCAGAGGGCACCTGAACCCCCCAGAACTGTGTGTATGGTGGGGGTAGGCGTGGGCTGCCCACTGCTGGCTCAGGTTTCCCACCCTGCTTCCCTCCTCCAGGGCCTCCACAGCCCAGCGAGTGTGAGCTGGTGCTGCAGGGCACAGCAGGGCTACACAAGAATGCTCCTTGCTGCTGCAAACTCCGTGCTTCCCTGTCAAGGCATTCCCTGCCTGTGTGGCAGCAGCAGGGGCAGTGGTGCAGAGTTGTGCTCCTCACTGCTACCACAGCAGAGCTCACAGTGGCAAAGGGATCCCCATGTGGCCCTGCTGTGCCCTGCAGCAACGGGTCACACCTGCTGGGCTGCAGAGGCCCTGGGGAGGGCAGCAGGGTGGGAGCCCAAGCCCGCAGAAGGCAGCTCGCCCCCATCCCACATAGATAAGGTGGGGTGCATGTTCCCCCTGCCCCCCCCCCGGAGAGTGCCCTGCAGTGGGGAACCAGCTCCTCCCACCTGAGCCCACAGCAGGCAGCAGGGGGAGAGCTGGGCTCTGCACCTCACTCCACTGCAGCAGCCGCCGCCTCCTGCCGGGGGCAAGGAGCTATGGACCCAGGTCCCTGGCCCCATAGCCCTGGCAGCTATGGCTGAGGGGAGCAGGGGGCTGGGGAGGAGGGTCAGGGGCACAAGCAGGGACAGGGAAGCTGTGGGAAATGGGAGTGCTGCTGCTGTGAGGAGGGAGAGTGAGGAGTACCAGCAGGGCTGGGGGGCTGGGGAAGAGGGAAGCGAGGGGCACCAGCAGGGCTGGGGGGCTGGGGGGGTGGGTAAGGGGCCTTTCGTTTTAATCACTGATTTGGAGGGGTTTACCATGAACTTGCAATTTTTTTTATCAGGGAAAACCAGGATCCCTGATGATTAGGGCTCCTACTGGAGTGGTACATAAATAATACGGCGCATTTTGCACACCCTTATTCGATTCGCATTCGGCCTGAATTGGAGACAATGATTAGAGTAATTGATTCAGATCACTGTCCCAATTCAATTTGGCTGAATCCGAACTGAAGATTCAATGTGGATTTGGAGAATCAGTGATTCAGCCATAGACACAGCTTTAAATGTTTTTTCTACATACCTCGAAAACCAGGCATGGCTTATGAACACTGCTATGTTGGGGCGGATGGTGCATCCCACAGGAGCATGAGGGGTGGGGCCCCCTGCATGCTCAGTGGCGGACCCAGAAGTGGACCAGAAATACTTCCAGTCCACTTCCAGGTCTGCCGCCAAGCGCGCCGGAGACCGCCCCCCATGCCCCTCCAATTCAGTGATAGGCTGCTGGGGGGACCCTGGGTGCTCCCCTAGACCTAGAAGGTCCACTTCCTGGTCCACTGCTGAGCGCGTTGGGGAAACCCCCACAGTCCCGTGGGATGCTCCATCTGCCCCAGCATCTCAGCATTCACAAGCTGCTGGGTACCCTGAGGTATGTAAAAAAAACATTTAAAGCTGTGTCTATGTCCAAATCATCAAATCTCTCCGAATTGATTTGGAGGGTTCTAATTCAATTCAGAGAGATTAAAGGGTCTCCTGCTTCAATTTGATTCAGATTTGGACATTCAGCCGCTGAATCAGGCCGACTCTCCACTGAGTTGAATCAGTGACCAAAGCCTCATACAACACTAATAAATAACAACACTGTAACTTGTCCTTACGTGGCCTCTTTCCACCTATGAACCACATATGCATCCAACCTATCAAAAATGCTATGGCTACTGATCTTCCACAAAATACTGCACCCTAGTTTTCAAATCAGTTGGCTTTTTTCTCCCCACTCAAGGTCAGTCTAATTTCTCTCTCTTTCAGGGTTCTACGTACACTCATCCTTGTACAGCTCTCATTTCTCCAGTTGTTTCCTGTGCCCCTTCAGATCCAAATTTCCGTGGTTGACCCCCTTTGCTATAATGTGCTAAATGCCCCCAGAGTCTGGGAAGTTTGAAATCTAGACTTGAGACCTATTCTACTTAAAATTAACATGAAGTTTAAAAGTCCAAAGAAAACACCAAACCCAGACATTTTGTTCCAGTAGAACATAAGATACTTTTCAACTTAGCAAAGATCCAACAGGAAAGATATAATAACATTTCCCAATTTTACTTAAAGGTAGATACTTGAAAGGTAATTTTGCTATGAAGTATCTACCAGAAGATGGAATGATTTCATTTGTTTATTAAAAACAGGTCTGATTTTAAGTCATACCTAGGTCAATATTTCACAAAGCTCTGTAGAGGCACAAGATAAAAATAGAATCAGCTTTGATACTTGCCACAATTCCCATTTGGTACAGGGTTTTTCTGTTTTGGTTTTTGTTTATATATAAGTAATATAATTCTTTGTATTGTGTTTAATTCACTAGAATTGAAATAAACCATTTCCAGGCTGTTGCTGCAGTGATTTCATTTTTCACTTCTTTGGGTCATGAGCCACAAATGGTTTTTATAATAAACATTAATGAGCACAGTAGGATTTTCATACATAATAAAAATACTCCCCCATCGCCACAACTGCATGGCCCAAACATTCTCATGAACATTCCCTGGGAAAATGTATTGCCTGATTTATAATCTGTGCTATCCATTGTTTCCACAGTGCTGTATGAGATCTAAAAGCATGTCTACAATGATGTTTAGGACTGAGCTTTTGGGTTGCCCCCAACCAACCCAAACTACAGAAGCCACCTTTCCATGTCCATATCTCATCTCATAGCTCAGAGCAATAGGCCACACTTTGCTACTGCTTCTTCCAGGGGAACCCTTCTTCCAACTTGCCTCTTCATCTCTGCTTGACTCTAATTACAGGAAGGAGAGACAGAAGTACAGTGAAGAATGGCTAGAAATCAGAAACAAGGAATAGGGAGACTGTTCCTGACAGATTTTCTGAGCTCAAAGCCCACAGCACCTGGGTAAAGCTCCCAACAGGGAAGTAATCAACATCAGACCCTTACATTTAGCTAAGCTCTTATGGCAGTCTAGACCCCTTCAAAGGGTAGACTTTAGGAGTGTCCTATGCAGGGGGTCATTGATAGGTGCTTGAGTGAAGCCTGAAGATCAACCCAGCTAGCAGCTTAGACATGAAGGGCCAGATTCTATTCTACTGATCAGCTGTATAAGTAGATTTAGGTTCCTAAATGCAATCCTATTCCACCCTGCTTGAGTCTCTGGAAAACAGTTAATACATAAGGAGGATGGGGCAACCATCTCCTTGCTGCTTTTTAGTGACTCTGTCTTAAAGGTAACAGTATGTTACAAAAGTAAATACATTAATGGATTTTTAGGGATTTGGTCAGGGTGGAATAGAATCACACTTAGATGGTAAATGCATTTAGATGCCCAATAGAGAGAACAGAATCTGGCCTAATGTTACTCAGTCTCCAGAATATCTATTCTAGTCCACTAAAACCTTGGTCCTATGCAATCACTGGACATTGGATATAAATAGGCACTCATTCCTGGCACTAGAAACTTCTGGGAATTTTCCAGTGCTAAAAATATTTCCAGGAAAGGAAGCAATACAAATTTCCAGTCTGACCCCCCCCCCCCCCTTTCCCTGCTCCCTGCACCCTCCCCAGATTGGGGTGGTGCTGGTCTGGGGAAGGTATGAGGAACAGCGGATGCTCTTCTCCTCCCAGTCTGTGGGCCACATGGAGCGTGAGAAATAGGTGACCTAAGCTTGAGGAAGCATGGGGAACAGCCACTGCTCCTCCCCTCCCAGTCTCCAGGAGAAGAAGGAGCAATGGGGCAGTGCTCCTCCTGTGTCACCCAAACAGGATGTCCCCGATTTGGCAGATGCAGAAGCAGCAGTGGCTGCTCCTTCCCTCCCTTCCCAGTCTCCATGAGCAGCAATTCTCTCAGTAGAAATGTAATGCCCATGCATGGCCTCTGTTTCTATCAGGTATCTGTGTTCATTAATCTCACAAAATAGACAGCCTGATATGCTTCTCTTATACCAGTTTGGCACTGACATCACTCCATTGAAAGCAGTTGTGTTTCTACTGATTTCCTCCAAAAGCTCAGCAGAAACAGATTGATGAATGTAAAAAGAACATGGCCACGGTAACATGTGGCCATAACTTGGCAGCTGTTACCCTTTTAAAATTAGATTTTCTTCATGGCTTCAAAATAATTAAAAAATGCACAAATATTTTGGTGTATCTTTCCCATGTCTTCATAGACATGTCCTCTCACAACAAAACATTACATGCCATGTCCTAACACATTATATGTTAAGCCCTCATCACGTAGCTTTGAACGTAAACAATGTAGATTACATAAAATTGGACCTGCAGAATGTGGTAAATCATGTTCATTTTTAATATGAATATATATGTTAATATATGTTGTGTGTAAAACTGCCTGATAATCAGGGATTCTGGTTTTCTCTGGTTTAAAAAAATCCCCAATTTTCAGTTTAAAAAAAAGTAACCCCAAATCCACATTTTTCTGTAATATAAATGAAACCCCACTAATATAGATATAGATATAGATATAACTATAGATATAGATATAGTGATGTTTCATTTTAATCACAGAAAAATGTGGATTTGGGGTTACTTTTTTTAACCGAAAATTGGGGATTTTTTTTGATCAGAGAAAACCAGGATCCCTGCTGATGATGAAATGTTGCAGAGTTGCTCTTGTGAAATGTAAGCACTGATTTTAACTATGAAAAGTGTCAGTTCAATTGAATAATGCTGCAGGTATTATTTATAATCTATCATTTTTCAAGTACAAAAGCATTCAGTAACCACAAAACTGACACACAAATAAAACAGTTTATAATGTCTTTGTTTAAAGAGTTGCAGCCGCATCCATCCTTCATTGCTCTCTCAGAATGCTACAGGCTTTACTCAAGCTGGTGAGCTTACTTGCAATATATCCTTAATTCTAAGTGTGTTGAGATGGAGGGGAGCAAGGTTGTCACTGCAATAAATAGTTTGGAATATAAAATCCGTGTCATTAGTAGATGTGGGAGGCATTTGTTAATGCACAAGGTATTAATTCTGGAGAACAGACAAATCATTATTTTTAACATGAAAAAAAAGATGGAAAAGAGCAAGCAATGATACAGATATGTCCTTGTTGGAGCTGTACTTTTAGCCAGCATTCTTGATAGCATCAGTCTGCTCAGGGGATGCATTTCATTGCAGATGTATCACCTACGCTACGTCATGAAAAACACCCATCTCCTCAGCTCAGCAATACCCTGTTTACAGGGGAAAAAAGGTTTAATTTCAGCACTTTCAACTTGGAGTGCAATTTGGAAACATTTAGCTCATAAAAAGTCTTAGAGTTCATGCTTTGACCTTATCCTGACCTGAACATTTTGTTAACAAAGTACCGGGTTAATGTTTTGACCAAAAAAAAATGAATGTACTTGGGTCGACTGTGTTGCCAAAATGGTGCTTGCTCCTAAAAAAGGGAAAGTTTTAATTCCATTTCAAAAGCGATGTCTCACTTCTAACTATATAAGGAAATGTCATCAATCAGTCCTGGAAACCATGTGCACGCTATGGCGGCGTTAAGAATAGCCTGTGTTTTTGCTTTCAATGTAACAAATCTCACTATAGCACAGCACACAGCGGAAGTCTTTTGCTATGTCTAGTTCCTCTTCATTAGCTCGAAGAGATGTCAGCATACAATGACATTTACAACCAACAATGTAAGAACCCTTTTCTTTAGTAATGGGGCAGTAAAGTGCAAAGTAATGAGCTGAGCAGAATGAAAAGGGAAGGGATAAAGCACAAAGCCACTCTGGCTTACATTTACAACAGAAGCTCAAGACCAATCTTTTTTAATTTTAAAAAATTGTGTTAACTATTTAGCAGGTTTTATTTATATTTCCCTGTTAAACTGTCATCATGCTTGTTTTTAGGATCAAAGGAACTGAAGTATCCACCTGGATCGTCAGAATTATGTAGATTATAGAAGAGCAGAAGTAGTTAGAGGTCCTAGAGTGTTTAAGGCCTAACAGATTTCAGCCAAAAATGCAGACATCTGATAAATATGGCAGCAGAGAGAATACATTCTGCCTTTATCTGCAACAGTAGTCAATAGCAAAAGGTGCACCTGTATTGTGATAAATGTTCTAATGGTAGACACATGTTGTAAATGTGAAAGGCTGTACCATATGGAATCAGAATTTAATGTAGTTGGAAAATACAATGCATTGGAAAGTAATAGTTACTACTCAATGACATTGTGCACATATAAACTATTTTAACTTAGCTGTATATTTTAAGTTTTGGGTGGACATTGATGAAGATCAAAATGTAACAGACACCATGTGACTGAAGGATGTCAGTCATCATGACTGTGTGTCCTTCTAGCTCCCATATCATTTTTATGGTATTGATTTTCATTTTCTACATTCTCATAGTCCTCTAATTTATTAACAATTTTCTTTGGGAATAACAAGGGTTCATATACCCTTGAGAAATGCAAATAGAGGAGAGGAATGGCAAACTTGAACTGGTGTGAGGTGTTGCAGGCAGAGGGTCTCTCATAGAGGACAGCAGGGAGAACATCTTGTAAGTAATGTGGTTTAGGCAAATAAAAAAGTAGAGAACAAACAGGAATATCTTCAGGTTTTTGATACACTCAGAACAAGAAGGTATCTGTCTAAGTTAATGATCAACATCAAGTGAGTAAGTATCTTTTCTACTTACCTGTAAGCCTGTTTTAGCAGAAAAGGTAATGTATATTGTTTGTTTATTGCCTGGATATTGCTATTGGATACATTGCCTTGATTGATTTTAAGGATGTGGAGGCTGAAGATCATTTATGGTGACGCTGCCTCTGAGAACACAGGAGCTCCATCTGTTCTCCAGTTTCTGTTTACAAGGGACACTTAAACACTTAGTGAATCTGAATCTCTTACCAGATGAAACACTCCCCTCCTGAGATTGCCCAACCCCTTGGAGGTCAAGTCCTTAATGAGTGGTTCTGTGCAGTGGGTCAAATTGTTATATATGCTCTGCTGTGGCTTCTGCCTCCTTTTTAACGGTCACAGGTTAATTAATTTTAACATCAACTAGATTGTAAACCCCAGACCTAAGTGTTCCAAGGGGTTTGTGCCATTTGCTGCTTGCAGAGAGCCAAAAGTTCAATGGGAAATTCAGGTAACAAACCACTAAGTGGAGATGCCTTATAAATGGTATTCCTTATAAACTCAAGAATATTTGGTGAAAAGGAGCCACAAGAGAGAGAAATATTGTTTGTTATGAGCCTTTATATTTCGAAGAATCCTAAATCTTTTAATTGATTTATTCTCTGTAAATAAAAACAGGTCAGTGCAGTTGACCTTACTATACAGCCTCTGTCAGATAAAAATTCATTCTGCAATTAAACTTTTTTGATGATTCTTTTTAAACATTTCTGTGTTTATCCATGTTTGCATACTTACATACATCCTTGTTCTGAGCTATATTTGTAAATACTATTTCTTTAAGAAGGAAAAGGTTTAGGAGGGTTATTACACTACTTAAATTTCAAGGCTTAACCCAACCTCTATGGGCACATCCATACAAGCCTGCACATGCCTCTTGCAGCATCTCAAACCCCTTTGAGACGCTACAAGAGGCACATGCAGAAACAAAAAAATGTTCCCCACACTGCAAAATTTGCCGGTGCGGTCTGTGGGTGGTCCCCGGTTGCTGACACCCCTACCCCTGCTGCTGACAGTGCCGGCGGCATCTGCAAGAGCTCCCCGCTTACCACTGCCACCTTGCTCCCGCCAGCCACCAGGGGCACACAGCATTCATGCAGTGGACCCACCCCTCCTAAGCAGCCCACACACCCACAGTCCCCCCACACCTACCTACACAGTGACTCCCATCCCCCACATCCCTCCACACCCACCCACACACCCATCCACATCCCCCCACCCCCTCCTGCAAACCCCACATCCCCCATCACACACCCACCATGTGATAAAGAAACCAAAAGCAAACATTAAAACGTATAGATATTTAGGATTTATTTTATTATGATGCTAGAGACCACTGGTAGGCTTCCAAATTTCTTTAACATTGTAAATATAGCAATAAAACATTGCCCATCTGATCAGTCCCCCTTTCACTGTCTCTTTTGTTCTAATTGTATAAGAATGTAGATTTTGGGGTATTTTATAAAGTGCATTTGGGATGCTGCTTCAGTAGTTTAGCTGCCACAAGGGGCTAGTTTCCCCAGATACCAATTGGGTGGGCCCCAGAAGCTCCTGAGGGCAAGTAACCCTGAGCTGCTGGCCAGGGCAGGTTTTAATACTGTTGGGGCCAGGACAGGGCAACTTTTTATACTGCTGGGGAGAGCACAGGTGCTGGCCCCAGGCTCTAGCTCCCCCTGGCTGTAGATCTGGGAGGAGCCAGGCAGGGTTATTTTGCCCCAAGTGGCACAATTTGCTCCAAAACAAAGTGCATGTCCAAGCACGAGTGCTAAGGCAAAAAGCCCCGGCTCAAATTTGCACTGCTTCTATTTGAGCTGCTGCAAGCGCATGTGCTTGCATGTGTGGACACGGCCTATGTATTACAGTGTGTCGTGAGATCACTGTGTATGGGCATGGGTCTTTACGCCCTGTTGACATTCACTGGCCTTCTTTCCTCATGAGTTGGCACTAGCCAGGATAACTGGGTCGGTCTCCTCTCTCGTATTTCAACTGTCACGACTTTGATGAATTGATAAAAAGGGGGAGGGGTGGTGACTCCCTGACCCAACATTGACTGGCACTTACTCCATTGTCAGATCCAACTTTTTTCCGCAGAGAAAAATAAAGTAAATTAAAAAAAACCCTGCCATCCACACTGTGTCCTTTCTCCCATTTCAGGGGACTAAGGGACAATATTGCTCTTCTCCTTGCGTTCATCCCACAAGCGCTTGATCACCGGAGCTGCAAGCAAGCGGGAGGGGTTTGTTTGGGTTTTTTTTCAATAACTGACATGGCATGGGCTTAATTGACTGCCCATGGCGTCCAATAAGTGTGGGAAACCAAAAAAGAACGTCTCTTTCTGCTCCTTTTTTTCCCTTTTATTGGTGAGAAGACCAAACTGGTCTCTTGCCCCATTCCTGGGGACTTCAGTCTCGGGCAGCAGATGGCTATCTGCCCTACCTGCCTGTGTTATCTTCTCTGTCTGCACTCCTTTGCCGTGTCCCATTCCCTAGGACCGGAAATAGTCCTGGCCACTTAATTGAGCCAATCTGCCTCACCTGGTGAGGCGATAAAGCCGAGCCAAGATGGACCTAGAGTTCCCACTGCAGCGTAGTCATGCCATTCCAGCCGGGCAAGTTCTCCTGGCTAGGGGCCTGCTCTGGGTAAGTAGTCTTAGGTTCTCCACACAGTGTAAGAGAATCCCCTCTCTCCTATAGTAGACAGATTAATCCTACTGGGAAGCTTCTTGTTCCCCACTCTGAAGCAACTAATACTGGCCACTGCTGGAGATATGACATTGGATTGGCTGAGCCACTGATCAGATCTAGCACTACAGTTACTCCACCCTTGAGAGTTGACTAATACATACAAAGAAATGGGCTGCTCTTTTTTCTTTTTTTCTTTTATGTATTTATTTATTTTTGTTTAAGAGAAGGTCCAAAGGCCAAATACAAAAATACTCTTGAAATATGAGAAACTTCAGGTCTTGTTTTTATCATGGTCCAGACAATACCCTGGCATCCAATACTGGTCAAGTTCAAATCCAAAACTCATCTCTGGGTATGTTAGATGTGACAAGATTTGCAATGGGTATCATCTTTATTCCCATCATTTCACTGCATCTCAGGTTAGAAAATCCACTTGGGTAAAAGTGGCTGAACAATTAGGTCTGACTTATACACTTTCCTCGTTCAGTAACTCAGGTGAAGGCAGGAAGAATTTTAACAGCTTAGGCCATCTACTAAATAGCCGTGTGGTACTAAAATATTCAAAACTATTAATGTCTTGAATCTTAAAAAAAAAAAAAAAGATTTTGCTAGGTATGTTATAGGATCATTTAGTTCTGATGAAAACAAAACCATTTAAATGGCCCTACATTATCTTTCTTTATTTTTAACTACCTCTTCTTTTCCAGTCCAAGACTAGAAACAGACTAGCCACAAATGAAAACTCATATTGGTTTCTTCTTTTTATTATCATAGACTGCACAGGGAATGGATTAATGAGGGAAAACAACCACTGCCAAAACCCTGTGCTGCCTCTTACCCACAACAGATTTAAAACTTTGATTCTCCTGTTAGAGGCTACTGAAAGAGCTGGCTTCAAGCTCCTCAATCCAAATGACACACCACCTCCCTCAAGTGGTCAGTAAGATTAGTTTTCTGTTTCAGGAGCTGCTATTTAGCATCCCTCAAAGGAGGAGTGAGTTTTTAAACTACCACTAATAAAAACAACCAAATTGAGTATTAGTTAATCAGACATTTCAGGTTTAAACTTTTGTAAAAACATATTTTGAATGGTGCAAATAGAAAAGGTTAAAAAAACCCCCACTGGCTTGTAGTTGGGTGCTGCATATTTTTGGAGGGGAAAAAGCCTGAGATGTCACAGACACCCTGGTACAGCTAGTTCAATGATGGAAAACATAAGCAGATACACAGATGGACCGTGTGGCACTTTTTGGAAGACTAGCATTGTTGATTCTAGGTTCTCGTTTGGGAAATTACTATCATCTCACTTGACTTAAAATGTATTCTGTATCTGAATGTGATTTTTACTTCCTGTCTGAAATTTGCTTGTGGAACTTGCTGATGCAAGGTTCACTCAGGGAAAGTGTTCAGCAGGATTCAAAGCAGAACTGAACTTTTACATCAATTATAAAAATAGTCATAATGACACCTTTTTTTCCTCTGTCCTGTACTCTAACAACTGTAGGGACTAGCAACACACTGTACTTCAAGGTTATGTCCACCCCTCCTGGAAGGGGTGCCTGTTGAACACACCTGACCCACTTGCTTTCACTCATGCAAGCCAAACCCAAAAACAAGATGGAAAGCCACTCTGATACATTTCCAGCTGCTGCCTTCCAGCCTCCTGGAGGCAGAGAACTTGAGAGCAGCAGACGTTCCCAGTCCCACTTCACACCTTATTTGCAGGTTTGATGTGTACAAGGCATGGTGGGCTTGATAACAGCACTTCCAGAAGCATCTTGGACCTTGACTCCTATTCCTAACCCTCTCTATTGTCCTCAGCTTTACATTCCAGAAATGACACTAGCCAAGGTAAGTGTCTAAGGCAGTGGTGCTCAACACTTTTAGACTCAAAACACCCCTTGTTATACTCAAGGTAACTCTCAGAAAATGCCAGCTCTTAGTTTTCACTTGGTATATGCCTCACAACACCTCTAGACACACTGGCCATTTGTGTGGTAGCCTTGAATGTGCCTCCATTTCTTTCAGATGATGACCTCAATAACTGCCTGCACCTTTATGGCATGGTTACCAGGCCAGTCTGTAGACTGCTGCTTGGCAGCAAGGTGCCTGAGCTCCGGCACGTCCTGTCCTTTAAAAGGCAGGTGCTCATGCTGCTTAACACGGAGTGTCAGGGTTTGCCCCAGTCCATGTCCTTCATGATTGATGGGCAGCAGTACGAGGTCTACCTCACCACTGGGGACACCTCTTGTCTTCGCTGTGGTAGCAGGTCCCACCTGGTTACCCAGTGCCTGAAGAAGACTGGTTCCACCTCCACCCTGGAGGTGGAACCTGTTCCTGCTTCTGAGGAACCTCCCAGTGCTGGTGAATCTGTTGAACACCTCATTGAGTTTCTAGACCAGACCAAGCACCACCGGAGGGTTGCACAACACATACGTTAATGGTTCCCAGACCTTGAGACATTTGTGGTGTCCACTAAGGCCGCAGCAATAGTGCTGGACTCCAATCCAGGGATACAGCACTATAGCTTTCGCCTTAGCAAGCTTGCGGGTGATGTTGGGTGCTTGTTACAAGAAGCACCAGCTGAGGAGTTGTAGGCCCAGTCTTTCCCTGTCCTGCATGTTTGCTTCTCTCTGTTGACTCTCCCTCTGTTGTTTTGGCCTTGCCTGTTCCCCCTTCTACATATTCACACATGGCTGCCACAACCTTTGGCTCTCTTAATGCCAATGGCTGCAGAGACCCTTGAAGCAGACAACACTTTGATTTCCTGTGCCAGAAAACATGTACATAGCCTCTCTTCAGGAAACACACACCCATGCAGCTAATCAAGCTGACTGGCATGCCACCTGGAAGGGCCACTGTTTCTTCAGTCATGGCACCTCCCTCAGTGCAGGGGCTGCAATCCTTCTGTCACCACAGCTGACGCCTGACTCAGAGGTAGTCCAAGAGGTCATCACTGGCAGCCTGCTCACCATTCGCATCCAGTTTGTGCAACATCACCTACTCCTTATTAACATCTATGCACCTACTGCTGGATGAGAATGGACTTCATTCTTTGAGACCCTGGCTGACTTTTTACAGAGTGCTGTTGATGGGGATGACCTTCTCCTCCTGGGTGGAGACTTCAATTGCATGGTCAATGCATGTCTTGACCGGAACAGGCCAGAGCCCCATCCATCATCAGCCTGGAAGCTGTGGACCGCTTTGGAGGCAGTGGACCTTCTTGATGTCTCGCGCCATCTCCATGCCAATGCGAGGCAGTATACCTAGCTGAAGGCAACTGCTGGTGGCTCTCCATGGCATGCCTTGACTGCCTGTACATCACCAGGTACCACCTACTGCTCCTGCTTAGTAGTCACATTAACCAGGCAGGACTATCAGATCACAGCCTGGTTTCTTGTGTGCTGAGCCTTCCTGGCAGGAAGCATTCCTGGGAGCCCTACTGGTACCTCAACACTAATCTCTTGGAGGACGCTCACTTCCATGACTGCTTTGCTTACTTCTGGCAGACATGGGAGGCCAAAAGAGCCGTCTTCCCCTCCTGGAAGCAGTGGTGGGATGTGGGAAAAGTGCAGATTAGAGTGTTCTGCCAGCAGTACACACAGTTGGCAACAAGCAAGCTTTGCCACCATGTTCAGGAGTTGGAGTGGCGGGGGCACTAGGGCTCCTCCACCAACCGGGGGAAGGGGCATGCAGCAAAAAGAGCAAGATTAAAAGAGTCATTGCACAACACACTTCCACCATGATTTAGGTAAATCCTTACTAATAGATGTGAAATGTGGTATCTGCTTAGCTTGCCACAGATGCGAGTGGAGTTTAGATCACTTGCTTGCAGAATTCTAAATGATTTAGCAGAAGCAGACCTGCAGGCTACTTGCAGGTACTACAAAACAATATTAAGAATATTAATCCCTCCCATGAAGAGTTAGTTTTCTAACCTATATACATAGATATGATGAGATGAGAGCAAGGATATTTAGACTTCCCAAACACCTATACATATGCCCAACATCTGCTCTGATGCGTTCCTATTAGAACATGTTGGAGCAGGCTCAATTAATTGCAGGCTAATTAGCATGCTCCAGCAGCCTCAGAGTCACATGTATTCAGCATCCCCATGCTTCAAAATGGCAGTGGGGGAACTTTAACAAAAGTTCATTGAATAAAGCTTTTAGTTAAAGCACCCTTGCCACCATTTTGAAGCACAGGATGATGAATACATGAGACCCTGCAGTCGCCTTAATTAGAACAATTCCAGCAAGCCACTTTAATTAAAATGCTTCCCTCCCCGCTCCCCCCCCCCACCCTGGAGCAGGTGTAAAGATGCCTTCAGAGTCTTGAAAGTTATTTTTTTTATTAACTAAGAGCTAGTAATTTCCCCCATCTTGTAAATTCCACCTAAGAGCTGCCTATCATTTACTCTGTTTTGAAATCACTTCAACCCCAAATTATCACTGTTAAAAGTGAGCCAAAGCTGACCCTCCCCTAGATCCAAACACCCCAAAACTTTGAAATTATTTGAAATGTAAAACCATATCTAGTTCCAAAATTGGTTGTTAGAAGTCATCTCAAAAGCTGTCTTATTTGTTTTTTCATCTTTTTGTTCACCTCTGGATGGATTTACCAATGCATCTGGCAATTTACCATACATGTTGAATTTCTCCCCCTCCCTTTCATTTCATAATCATCCGAGATGAAATTCAAGATTCTACTTTAATTGTAATAGGACAGCATCTCAGACAGATGACTTTCCAAGTAACCCTCTCATTCCGCTCATATTCAGGGAATGAAAAGGTATGTCAGAGTGTGAAGTGATGATGGAAAAGGGCCAACATTACAATTTATGTTTGTGACCTGGCACACAGATGGTAATGCAGAGTATGATTCAGTGGTTTTTGCAGCCTTAATCTCTACTAAAGCATGGCTTTGCCAAGGTAAACCTGACATTTTAAATGAAACTGTTTGCAAACACTGTATGGAACCTGAGATCCCACTTTTATACTGTGGTTTCCTTCTAAAATGTAGTTACTGCCTGACACTGTAAGTATGCCATCTGCATTCCCCTGTATTAACATTATTTGTTCAACTTTAGATAAAAGGAATGCTGTCACTATGCTAGAAATGTGGACCATGCAAGATGAGTGAGTCATCTTTGCTCATCACCGACCAGGGCAAAATACTGAATATGGCAATGTGTTCAGTAAGTAAAATACATATCCTTATATTTTATGCAAGTGTAAGCAACTGGAAAACTAGAAACTGTTGGTTAGAACAGCTTCCCTTGCCCTGCCATTTTATGTTTGTCCTGAGGACAGAGCAAAAATCTGGCACATTGTTCTCCCCACCTTGTATGCATATAGTGGAGTAGTCATAGTTTATTTCAAAACATCTGAAGATTGAAAAGCCCAGCAAAGTTATGCTTGTAAGCTGAGATCTAATATCCCAGTAATGCTGTATAACAGTAGTGCTCCATTGGCTAGAGGAGTGGCATGAGGCCAGTCCACAGTCTGGATCAAGCTCTGCGTGACAGAATCGAGCCCTGGGGCTTGGCACCACTCTGCCCTGAGTACCAGGATTGAGCTCTGAGGACCTGGCGTCACCCCCTCCTCCCACCCCAGGGGGCTGGTACTACCTCTCCTGGCCCTGCATACTGGGATTGGGTTCTGGTGGCCTGGCATGGCTGCCTTCTGGTCTCCCACACTTGAATCAGGTCTGGGGCCAGCCATGGCTCTGGAAATTTGGCTGCAAGGAAGCAGTGCCACCTCTTCCCCACTACCACAATTCTGGACCTAGAGGGATCCCCGTGGGCTGGATGACATGGCACCACAGGCTGGATTTGGCCTGTGGACTGGGGAGTGAACACCCCTGCTCTATAGAGTTCCTGGCCTTTCAGCAGTTTTCCTTCCAGGGCTTGCTCTCTCATACACCCACACCAACACCCTTCCCATCCAATACTGGGTCTCTTTCAGGAATCTCTCTTGTTCCTAGTTCTTCCAAAAATCGCCAGAAAGGTCCCTCTTGCTTCTAACAAACAGTTTCTTCTACCAACAATGCTTTAGGTCTGTGGGGAGAGAAATATCCCAAGCCTACCTTATTCATGGTGCCCAGTCCCAGCAACTGATACACTGCACACAACCTTAAGATTGTGACTTAGACTTCTGCTTTTTTTAAGACTTCTGCCCACATCGCCCACCCCTAAGGCCAGCACTTCATGATATAGATTTATCTTGTTAACACCAAACATGAAGGCACAAAAATTATAATTTGTAGATCTGAAAGGGACCTCAAAGGTCATCTAGTTCAACTCTCTAAACAACTGCTGGCTGCACTTGTCCTAAACCATATTCAATTTTTTAAACCAACTAACATTTTATATGAGACCTAATGTTAACATTAAAGAGGCTGATTCAACCTTGGAATTAACTCTGTCCTACTCCTCTCTTGAACATAGAAAACAAACTGACTAGTCCTAGCTGTAAGCCCTGTGTGTCAAGACGTGATGATATGATACCTGAGACTGTATGATACCCGAGACTGTCGGTCAAGGCTAAATGTTGATTCAGAGATACCATCATAATTTAAGCCTGTTAGACCCAGCCTTCCTCGTCCAACTCTTTTTCCCAGCACTGTGGAATCTTCTAATACTGAAGATATTTTTTCCAGGGTACAATTTAAAGGGGATTGGCCATAATTATATATGTTTTGGAATTTGGAAAACCTGTATGATAGGAAATGGATGTTTCCAGTTTTCCATCAACCTGATTTTGAGGCTGTCCACAGAGCTCTCAGAGGCTTTGAAAACTTCTTTTTTTTCTTATATTAATCATATTGTATTGCTAGGATAAGGTTAAAGTGCAGCTGCTTATGTATCAGTGAGCACAACACTCTCTCTCTATCAACCAACCTATAATTTCATTACAGTAATGCGTATCTTTAAAAACTAGGCACCGCCAAAAAAGACATGTAAGTGCAATAAGCAAAATGTGTTTGGTATTATATTTTATTAGACCACCAACTTTATAGTTCTGAGAGGTGTTAGACAAGATTTGAGGCAAAAAATGCCCTGCCTCCAGTCTGGACTCCAACCTGCCAGGGATTCGAATGATAGAATTGTGGGACTGGACAAGAGTTCAAGAATCATCCAATCCATCCCTCCTGCACAAATGCAGGATGTACTAGTTCTGTTCTATCCCAGACAGATACCTAGCCATCCTTTTCTTGAAAGGCTCCAAGGAAATAGTTTCTACACCTTTCCAAGGTAGAGTAGCTTGTTCCATGGTCCTATTGTTCTGACAGTAAGGACGTTTCTTCTTAGGTATAATCTAAATCTGTTTTGCTGGAGTTTAAAACCCACAGCTTCAAATCCTTCCCTTTTTTGACAATGGAGAACAATTGTTCTCCTCCTCTTCTTTATGGCATCCTGTAACAGGGCTGAGAGCTGTTGCTCTATAGCTAGCCCATCACCCTTAGCAGGCAAGGAGTTTCCCCCTTCTTTAAGCTTCACCCAGCATGCCTTGCTGTGAAATGGTAGATTGCTCCAAGAGGGGGTTGCTGCCTTTCCTGGATTGTCTCTTTCTATTTGCGTTCACAGTGTTCACTTGTTCCAAAAATCAACATTGGAAAGCTTTTCCTTTTACCAAAAGGGTATGGCTTGTGGGTGTTGAGGGTATTTAAAGTTCTAGACCCTCCACTGGGTTGCAATCCCCGAGTAAGAGGAGTCTGCTGAAAGCTCATCCACACTACACTCCTGCCACTAACCTCTAGTACCTATACAACGAACTCTAGGGGGATGCCTCTCCAGAAACTGTGGACACTTTTCACTTAAGTTTCTGTTGTAAGGTGTCCCAACAATCAATGGGGTTTGGGCTTATTGCCCAGAATTCCTTAAATCCATTCCCAAATGAAAGACAGAACTACAGTAATGTAAAAAAGAAAATCCAGACATTGTTTCTACCTCTCCTGTTCATTGGGGTCTGCTTCTCAGCACCCCAGGGTGATCCATCTGCCTCCTTCCTCTCACTTCCTCTTCCTTTTTGTTGCAGTTTCCCAGGACCATGGCTTCAGCCAACCACATGATGTCCCAGTCTCTTCTAAGGTTGTCCTATTCACTGGTGTTATGCAGACTGCTGGCATTGCTGGGAGTTTTTGGGAGAGCTGCCAGTGGTCTCAGGAACCCTTTCTGAGAACACTCCTGACCACGAGAAATACTCAGCTGCTCCCTGCCACCATCCATGAAAATGTGGCAGTGGAGCAAGCATCAGAGCCTGGGGAGGTGGGTCAGTGAAGTCCACAGCACTGAAGGAAGTATGGGTTGGATGAATGGACTGTAGGGTGGATAGAAAACTGACTAGATCATCAGGCTCAGAGGGTAATAGTCAATGGCTTGATGTCTAGTTGGCTTCCAGTGTTAAGTGGAGTGTCCTAGAGGTTGGTCATGGAGCTGGTTTTGTTCAATATCTTCATCAATGACCTGGAAAATGGGATGGAGTAAACCCTCAGCAAGTTTGCAGGTGATACTAATCTGGGGGGACTAGTAGATAAGCTGGAGGGTAGGGATAGGATTCAGAAAGACCTCAACAAATTGGAGGATTGGACCAAGAGAAACCTCATGAAGTTCAGTGAGGACAAGTTCAAAGTCCTGTGCTTAGGATGGAAGAATCCCATGCACTGGTCCAGGCTGGGAACTGACTGACTAAGCAGAAGCTCTGCAGAAAAGGACCTAGGGGTTACAGTGGACACTAAATGGAATATGAGCCAACAGTGTGCCCTTGTTGCCAAGAAGGCAAATGGCATACTGGGCTGAATTAGTAGGAGCATTGCCAGCAGATCAAGGGAAATGATTATTCCTCTCTATTCAGCACTGGTGAGGCCACATCTGGAGTACTGGGTTCAGTTTTGGGCCTCCCACTATAGAGGATGTAGAGAAATTGGAGGGAGTCCAGATTTGCTCCCCATCCCCACCCCACTGGAGCAGAAGCCATCCAAAAGATGTAGACAAATTGGTGAGAGTCCAACGGGGGGCAATAAAAATTGTTAGTGGGCTGGGGCACATGCATTATAAGGAGAGGCTGAGGGAACTGGGCTTATTTAGTCTGGAGAACAGAAGACAGAAGGGAGATTTAACAGCAGCCTTTGACTATCTGAAGGGTGGTTCCAAAGGCTAGACTATTCTCAGTCATGGCAGAAGACAGAACAAGGAGCAATGGTGTCAAGTTGAAGCAAGGGAAGTTTAGGTTAGGTATTAGGAAGAACTTTCTCAATAAGATGATAGTAAAGCACTGGAACAGGTTACCCACAGAGGTTGTGGAATCTCCATTCTTGGAGGTTTTAAGACCTGGATAGACAAAGCCATGGCTGGGATGATCTAGTTGGGCATGGTCCCGCTTTGAGCAGGGGGTTGGACTATATGATCTCTTGAGGTCCCTTCCAACCCTCATTTTCTATGATTCTGTGATTAAATGTTAGCACCCAGGATCAGGTTTCAACAGAGCCTGATGATCCTCTCATCTAAAAACAATTTCAGTGTGACCTTCAATGGGATTCTCTGGGCACTTTTACACATGCTCGGGGGGGGGGGGGGGGGGGGGGCAAAAACCCCGTTTGGCGGTGAACAACCAGCACTTTAATTAGAGTGGCTCCAAGACCTGCTCTAATTAAAGCACCACCATTTCTCATGTATCAGTGTCCCCATGTTTAAAAATGGCAACAGGGGCACTTGAACTAAAGCTCGTTTGCTGAGCTTTGGTTCACTCACCCCCACCACCATTTTTAAGCATGTATACATGAGACAGAAGAGGCTGCTGGAGTGTGGTAATTACCGCACTCCAGCAGACTCAATTAATCAAGTCTGCTCCAACACGCTGTAATTCCAGTGTCGGAGAAGCCTCCAAGCTCTTGTACAGATGCCCTTTGTTTCATTAATAAGTACTTATATGAGTTAGGATGTTTCAGGATCAGACCACTGTTGTATGAAGAAGCATGAAATTGGAAGAGATGAAGAGTTGTATCATATTAGCTCACATATGACGGCAACTTTTTTCCAAAAATAGGCTGCTGGAAATTGGGGTGAGTGTCTTAAACGATGAAATACAGGAGGCAGAGAACCCAAACCTCTGTTGGAGCTGTATTGCCCTTCCCCTCTTCTTGAGTCAGGTGGGCAACCAGCAGTGCCTGTCAGTTGAGAGCCCACCCAGCTTGAGAAGAGGCAGGCAGTTTAGCTCCAACAAGATCCAGTTTGGCTTCAACCTGATCCTCCTGGAGCTGACCTGCCAGGCCCTTCAGCAGGCCCCTGACTCAGCAGGCAGCACTAGCTGTACACTCAGCTTGAGAAGAGGGGCTGGGCAGTTTGGCTCAACCAGCAGTGCCTGCCACATCCCGTAGCTAGGGTATTAAACAGGTGCCACCACCTGCCTCCTCCTCCACCCCCATCTCCTCCACTCACCCCCAAACTGCAGGTTAATGCAAAAATGCAATACTAAGGAACAGGGGTTTGGGTTGTAGCCGTGTTGGTCTAAGGACATAGGCAGACAAGCTTCCTTGGGTGAATTTGATATCTTTTATTAGACCAACCCAAATGGTTGGAGAATAGTTATTAAGCAAGCCTTCGGGTTCAAAAACCCTTTGTCAGGCTAAGGAAGCTTCAGCAGTTGGTGTGTGCTCTTCTAAGGAACAATCTTTTTTTCCTTATTCCAGGTTCCAAAAATAAGGTGTGTGTGTCTTATTCCAGGGCAGGTGATACATGAGAAAATATGGTATATTTGTTTGTTTTAAACTTATTATTATGAAGGAACATCCTCTAGCTAAGTGAAGATTCAGGTAAAGGTTCAACCAGACAACCGTGAGCTTTTGTATTTCTGCTTAATTGATGAAAAAAAGCTTTTCTGTGAGATCCAAAGTTCTTAGCTTATTTAACCCCCTGGAGCAATATTTTAGAGCAAATGGAAAGGGGCATCTTTTACTATAGGTTCTCTCTTCTTTCACACAATGAATTCCCAAATGGAGCAGATCATTTATAACGAACATCTGCAACAGATCAATAAAGCAACTAGCAAATTGCCTGTCAAGAACGATGTGGGAGGCGGGCGGGGACAGAGCCCCATGTTACCCCTCACCACCATTTGGGGTTTGGTCCTGCTCCCCCCCACCACTGCCACGTCGGGCCAGGGCCCACTCCTCCCCTCCCCCCTTCGCTGCATTGGGCCCAGGCCTGGGCCCGCTCCTTCCCTTCCCCCACCCCCTGCCACGTTGGGCCAGGGCCTGCTCCTTCCCTTCCCCCCAACCAGGTCCAGGCATCACTCCTCCCCTCCCCACCCCTCCACATCAGGTCCAGGGCCACTCTCCCCCTTCCCCTTGCCGCCACTTGGGGTCCAGGCCCAATCTACCCACTGCTGCTGCCTCCAAAGACCTGTGGTGGCTAGGTGAGGCAAAGGTTCAACAAGGACAAATGCAAAGTCCTGCACTTAGGACAGAACAATCTCATGCACCAGTACAGCCTGGGGGATGACTGGCTGGGCAGCAGCTCTGCAGAAAAGGACCTGGGGGTTACAGTGGACAATATGAATATGAGTGGCTGAATATGAGCTAACAGTGCGCCCTTGTTGCCAAGAAAGCTAATGGCATACTGGGCTGCACTGGTAGATGTGTTGCCTGCAGGTCAAGGGAAGTGATGATTCCCCTCTATTCAGCACTCCATCTGGAGTACTGTGTTCAGTTTTGGGCTCCCCATTACAGAAAGGATGTGGACCAATTGCAGGGAGTCCAACAAAAATGATAAGGAGGATGGGGCACATGACTTAACCAACTGACTGACCGGAGGCGGCGGCGGCAGCAGCAGCAGAGGCAGAGGAATCGGCAGCGGGGGCAGCAACAGCTGATCCCCCGAAGGTAAGTGGGGCGGAGGGACCCGGCGCAGCTGAGCTGGATCCGGAGGGGAAGCCCCCCGGGTCCCATATAGCTGAGCCGGTAGGGAGCCGTGCTCCCGAGCCGCGCAGCGTGAACAGAGCGCGCAAACATTTGTGCGCAGGCATTCGCGCCGGAGGGCGGGCCGGGAGGGCCAGGAGTAAGACTCCTGTAGGGGTAGGGAGTAGACACCACACAGGTCTACAAACAGCAGCTTAGAATGGTGTCTACGAGGAGTGCTGCTAGGGCCTCTGCCCAGGGGGACAAGGCTAATCGGGCTGGTCTGAGGCCTCCACCCAGACTGAGCCCATGGGGGAGCTGATGTCCCCCTACCTCCTGGCCTGTGGGGGATCCCCAGCA
>NW_005842263.1:903691-930861 GCF_000455745.1 Alligator sinensis | reverse complement strand
CACGGGGGCACAGAAGGGAGTTGGAGAGTATTTATTCACCAAGGCGCCCCTGGGGGTTACAAGAAATAATGGCCACAAGCTAGCAGAGAGCAGATTTAGATTGGACATTAGGAAGAACTTCTTCACAGTTAGAGTGGCCAGGGTCTGGAACGGGCTCCCAAGGGAGGTGGTGCTCTCCCCTACCCTGGGGGTCTTCAAGAGGAGGTTGGATATGCTCTTTCCTGCTTATGCAGGGGTTCGGACTTGATGATCTTTTGAGGTCCCTTCCGACCCTAACATCTATGAATCTATGAATCTATGACTTACCAGGAAAGGCTGAGGGAACTGGGTTTATTTAGTTTGGAGAAGAGAAGACTGGGAGGGGATTTAATAGCAGCCTTCAACTACCTGAAACAGGGTTCAAAAGAGGATGGAGCTAGACTGTTCTCAGTGGTGACAGATGACAGAACAAGGAGCAATGGTTTCAGGTTGCAGCAAGGGAAGTTTAGGTTAAATTTTAGGTAGAATTTTCTCACTAGGAGGGTAGCAAAAACTGGAACAGGTTACCTAGAGAGGTGATGGACTCTCTATCCTTGGAGGTTTTTAAGACCCACCTAGACAAAGCTTTGGCTGGGATGATCCAGTTGGGGATGGTCCTGCTTTGAGCAGGGGGCTGGACTAGATGACCTCCAGATGTCCCTTCCAACCCTAGTTTTCTATGATTTCTATAACAGCTTTAATTTGTCCAAACCAATGGGGACAGGAAAGGTGTTCAGTAAAAAGACTATCCCAGGATGTAGGTTCACTCTAAGCCAATAGTTTTCAACCTGTGTTTCACAAACCCCTGGGGGTCTGCAGACTATGTCTAAGGGGTCTGTGAAAGATGACTATGATCAATCAAAGGTATGTGAATACCCACACTTACAATTCAAAGGGGTCTGCACCTCCCTTCAACACTTCCAAAGAGGTCCCTACCTCCATTCAAAAAATTGTAGGGGTCCACAAATTAAAAAAAAATTTGAAAACCACTGCTCTAAGCAGAATTGCACTTTATATCAATGTTGCTAGGCACAGATTGTGGATGGCATAGATATGTCCTCAGTCTCATTAGGAAACATGGGAGATGACAGCAAACCTGACTACTTCAGTACAACAAAAAAGCTGAGAAAAAGCCATAAATTACACATGCAAAAATGTACTGAAGTTCAAAAGAGAAGGAGGACCTATACAAAAGATATTAAACAAAGTGATAGAAAATCGACAGATTGCCTTTGCAAGGCTCATTGTTTGTGCAATGCAATAGCAAGCATTTTTGGCTTGTATGATGGTCAAGCCAATTTGCATAATACATGTACATGCTTATCCAGCCTACTTGCTCCCTAATGCAATATCTTAGACTGGCTATTTTTTTGGCTTGTAGAATCAAAAAGTGGTAGAAACCTATCTACAGAGGAGTGATGATTTTTCAGTGGCCTAATATAAGGAATTAACTAGAGAGGCAAAATGTTTTTGGAATGGAGGAGACTGGAAGGGGTGGGTAAGAGAAGAAGAAAGACTGGTTTACAAGGCCATTGAGCTGTTTTCAGTTCACTATTTCTTCCAGATAATACTGGTGGGATAGAGCAAGACATGTGTGAAGGAAGCTAGGTACTGCTACTGGTGTTTCATCCCTTCTGTCAGTACAATAGGGAATCATACATAAGTCCAGATAGGAGAGGCCCATGCTACTTTCTTCAGCTCTAGATAGGAGGGGAGTCCTCTTCCCTGTTATAATTTGTGATCACAGGCTAGAAAAGGATAGAGAACCACAGCCAGTTATAACTTCAGTCTCAAGTTTAATAAAACCAACCTCTTTCAAAAGCAGTAAAACTCATTTTTAAAGTGATAACCTACATATAGTATTCACAGATCACTGATAATGTCAACAAGCACATAGGCCAGCCAGTCTTCTGAGAAATATCCAAAACAAATCAAAATAATTAGCTCCAGCTATAAACTATAGGCACTATCCTAATCCGAGTGCCACTCTTTTTAATCTTCATTTTGTCAACATTGTAAACTTCTCCTAGATAGGCCTAGTCTTTTCAGTTTTTGTATCTCTGGCAGCCTGGTACCAGCAACTGTACAGCAAGGTATATGAGTTCCTGAAAGCCAACCAATCAGTAATCAAGCATGTAAAAGATGCTGACATTCCTTACTTCTGGGACTACTCACATGTTTAATAATGTTAAGCAGATGCTTAAGTGCTTTCCTAGATCAGACCAAAGCACTTAGCACCTTATCAGATCAAGCTCTGAATGCTTATATACCACAATATTTCCATCTACTTATTTTGGGTGTCAGAGAGGAAAAACTAATAAGCATTCATCAAGGAGAGACTGAAATGATAAAAGATTCAGAAGATAATAGTCATGAGCAAGGATTGAAAGACTGAATTGAGAAGATCTGAAAAAATGACACCTAAGAGTAAATGATTTTCTACTAGTCATGCTTAGACTAAATAAAGTAAGGGAATTATTCAGAGACTGAGAAGGTTATAGGACAACTAGAAATAGCCTGACATGAAAGAAATAAATTAATGGTAGATTGAAGAGTAAAGTTCTTAACTGTAAAAGCAACTGGACAGATTACTATGAGAGGGAGCAGAGACAAGATCATTTGCATTAAGGGAAAGGTTAGATAAAAGACATTATGGGGTATGAGGTGCTGAGTAATAATATTCCCACAAAATGCATGTTGTGTTTGGTTTTTTTTAATGCCCAAGTTTGGGAAGGTTTTTTTAGCCATCTCTGGGCTAAGTATGGTTCCTATTGAAGTCAATGGCAAAATTCCCATTTTTTCAGTGGAACCAGCAGCCCCGTGATTTGGCTATGTACAATTTAAGCCAAGTGGACAATTTCAATTAAAAAGTATACGAATCACATCATTCTGCCCTTGGCAGCTGAGAGTGGAAGACAGCGGGATAGGAAAAACGCAGCTCAACCAACTGCAAATAATTTTTCTATTACCATTATTTTTAAGTAAAAATATTCAACATACCTTTTGTTTATTTTTTTTATTTTCTGTTCTTACTCCATTATTAGTAATATCGTATGTTGGGGTTGTCAACTGACGGTACGCATACCCCCAGGGGTACTTGAGAAGGTGTGGGCAGACAGGGATGGAGCACTACTGTGCACCATCTTACACTGCCATGCAGGTGCTGCCTGCCCACCTGGACGTGGGTGACAGGGGAAGCTCACACGCAGCAGCTACCACTGCTCTGCATCTGGCCACACACCACATCTGCCCCCCCACCACTCCGCGTCCGGCCACTGGGGGTACACTGCTCTGTGTCTGGCCCCTGCCTTATGCAATCAAAATGGAAATAAACTGTTAGAATCTCATTTCCTTTTTATTGTTGATTGTTTCTGCCCTACAAGTCTTATTCACCATGGGTGAATTTCACTCCTATACAGGAAGCCTGCTTCTGTTTATGTGCCGTTCACATCCTACTCTAAACCCACTTCTGAGAGCTATATGGGATTTAAATGGTGCCTTACCTTCATTCTGCTTCTGTGCACAGGGTTAAAAGTCACCCCTAATAGTTCTAGTAGTCTTCCCTGGTAATATCACTGAAGCTACCAGGGACACTATCTAAAGACTGGAGCCTAGGTACTTAGTTTAATTTTTGCATTCTTTGAACTTTGACTTTGGAACTTGTCAGAACCCAGTAGTTAAGTGCCTCAGCACAGTGGAATTTTCCAGCACAATGAAGTTTCTCGGCATGGTGGAATTTTCCGCTACGGTGGAGAACCCCGGTGCAGAAAAGTTCCCGCCATTCTTATGTAAATACGCACACCACTATTGGCCGGTTCCAAATTATTCATATTTAGTGACTAGCAATTGGCTTGTTGGTCATATAAAAGGAGAACTCCGCGCCCATCTCGGAGTGAACTTGGCGGACTGATCACCCACCAACGACTCCCCGTCATCGACCTTCCCGACGTACCCTGTGCCCTGCATGCTCGTTGAATTGTTCACGGACATCTCACCTCGGTTTCTAGAGCTCTCGTTCGGTTTGCAACTGTAACTGAAGTTAACTTTCTGCCTACGCTGTATCCATCGACAGTGTAAGTAAAGCAATCTTAGTTTAACCAATACGCTTCCGTGCCTAATTCTGTTCCATCGCGAAAAAGTACCCACCTGCCGTTTCGGGCTACTGGCCACAGCCCGGCCTACCACTCGACCGCCACAGAACTGAAATGGACAGCTCTGCTTTCGCTTCAGCCATTTCATTTTAGGTGCCTGTAGACATGCAAGGAGGCTTCTCCAATGCGCTATAATTACTGCATATTAGAACTTGTTCAATTAATCGAGTTTGCTGGAGCATGCTAATTAGCGCACTCCAGCAGCCTCTTCAGCTCATGTATCAGCATCCCCATGCTTTAAAATGCTGGTGGAGGTGTTTTAACTAAAGTTCTTTTGATGAGCTTTAGTTATAGCACCCCTGTTGCCATTTTGAAGTTCAGGGACACTGACACACAAAATGCTGTGGGGCCTTTAATTAGAGCACCGCCCTTAGCTGCTCTAAGTAAAGTGCCCCCCCTCAGAGCACATGTGAAAATGCAAGTCTTTGTATAACATGTTGGGTTGGAAAGTTTCACATCATGCAGAGTAAAATTTGTATTAAAAAAACTGAGTTGTAATGTAGAAAGAATGACAAACCTCAAGAAAATACTAGGTTTTATTAGGTTTTGTTAAAAAAATTCTTGCATCCAGCCTTTTTCAAAGAAGAGGGGAATGGGGAAAGGAAGGGAAGTAGGTCTGATGACTACAGGGTTCACTACCAGACTGACGGCCTTGCCTAACCTTGGACAAGTCATTTAATCTCTCAGGATTAAACCTCAGTTTTCCTTCTGTGAAATAAGGATAATAATAGCTCCTCTCTCCCACCTTCTGCCTGTGTTATCTGTTGAGGGCATGCCTACGCTGCAAACTGCAGTACTGTGCAGAGATACCTTCAATAGCTTTATGTGAAGTAGCTGAGGAAATTAAAGCAGTGTACCCATAGTAGCATGGCGATTCATAAGAACTAGAGAAGCCCATACAGAGCCCTTTGCCACCGTGGCCAGTCTGTTTCCAGTACCAAACCAAGCTTGTTTAAAGCCAGCACAAGTATTTCTTCACTATGCTGCTGCCTGCTTTACAGGCATATCGTGAACCCTTTGGAGCAAAGACTGTCTCCTACTGTGCATACATACAGTATTCAACACAATGAGGCCTCCGTCTCAGGTTCCACAGATGCTACTGTAAAAAATTAATATATCATTTTTATTAGATAATTAAAATAGACATTTAAGGCCTAAACCTGGTTGTCCTTTGAAAGAAAAGTTCCACACGAACCCATGAGCATGGTTTTAGAATCACCAAATACTTCAAACACATTTAGAGTTATTGGAAATTGAGACAGCTTAAACATATTTCAAAAATCTTTTTTTAGAAGTGTTTTTTACAAAGATAAAGTCCTTCAGATCATTTTTCTGCATCTCTCCTCCCTCTCTCCCCTCATGCCAGTATCTGTTATGTAACATTTGTGACCTTGTCAGTGCATAGCAAATTGATGGAGGCATTAAGACTGTAGCTCTCTTTCTAGTAGGAATGTAAGCATCAATCTATACACCAGGTGACTTTAACCTGAGCTAGACCCACTGATGCAAAGCTGAACCAATAGAATCCAGGATAAAATGTTGATTTCAGCAGTACAAAGAGCGACTCCTGTGTAGTGAGAAATATTTATTTTTCTTCTTGCTGTAGAGGCACTAAGCCATAAAGCGGGGACTAACGTAGTACCACTCTTGGTAAATCTCTTAATCTTCAAGGCCTTCTTCATGTTTGTGGCATGCGTCTCCCAGTAATCTTTCCATTTAATAGCCATAATCCCTAATCTCTCCCTGTAACACCCATAATCCTTTGATACTGCATGGAGCAGAGTTCAGTAGCTTCTCAGGCCAAGACATTTTTAAATGATTTATAAGGTTAAGCAGAATTTCCTTTGCCCACCCACAAGAGCTAAAGCATTTCTATGACTGCAATTCATTTTCAGAAGTTTCCACTCTCGCAGGTTTTCTTACTAAAAAAAGATGGCCATTATTGTTTTTGTTATAAGGCTGCTACTCAGAACTTTAGTGGTGTCTTGTTGCGTGCCACTTGGAAAAAGCCGAAGCATTCATTTCCATTTAAAAGAGTCGTCCTGCCTCGTTCCATTGTTTGAGCTGTACACAATAGAATAGAATAGAACAAAGGGAAATTGTGATTGCCTTTTCAATTGTCATCATCTAATACCATACACTGTTGTACCTGTTTTGCTACAGAACAGAACAACCACCTGTTTATTTTCATTAGCAATGCCATGCCTTCAAGGATGTTAAAATAATTTCTTGAAAAATCAAATAAGAAAAATCAATTCCTACAAGAGTATTATCTCACTGAAGCATCCTGCTAACTGCTTAAAGACCAGAAGAACAGAGGGGAAAAACTCAATCTCCAGGTCATTCTGTCCTGGCAAGAAATAGGATTCAACTGGGGGTTAGACAGCCCATGGGCCAGATTCAGCCCCTAGAGCCATTGGACTTTGCCTACAGAGTGGGGCCTTCAGAGGGATTTGGCAGCAGGGGTTTTCACCTTCTCCATGGCTGGGCAGCAGAGAAAAGCAGAAACAGCTGGGTCCTAGCACCAGCTTACCTTCAACTCAACTTTGGTCATTCCAGCCCATCACCAGAAAACATTGCTGACCCCTGGATTAAATTAATAAGAATGCATACTAGGGGATCCTATGGCTCTATTAGAAAAGTAACACCACTATTGAAAATGTATATAAAATTGTAACTGGTAACTTAACTGTCTGCAAGGGTTGCAGGTAAAAATATGAAATGCAGGAAAAAAATGAAATGGTATAAATTATATTCAAGACAAAGGCCTTATGGCAAATTAAGAGAACAATCTACCTTTTTACCTTTAAATAATTAATTAGTGTGTGGAAGAGATTATTGAAGGAATCCGCAAAAGCTACAATAGTGGAATTAAAAATATTGCGGGCTATATAAACACTATATAGTGGAGTAGCATGGCCTTCTTCAGCCTTAGAAGGCTGTTATATTACTGAAAGGGAGCACTGTTAATCAGCACAAAAGGAGAAAATCAGCTAACAACAGCAAAAGATTAATATATTTTAATGGATATTAAAATATCTTAGGTCTCTTGGCCAAACCAGAAGTCTGGGATGTCTGATTACCTTACTTACAGAAGAAGCAAACTCACCTACTGGGGCTTGGGTCATAAGAGTCTGATTCTGACAGCATCTGAACTAAATAGAGACATCAGAGATTCCAAAACTGTTTCCAATGAGTAGAAGGATCCAAAAGACCAAACCGATCAAGCTCAATTAGTTTACAGATTAGGATTGTAAAAACCATAATCAATTAGCAAGACATAAGGTCCTATAAGATATACACCAGTTCAAACAGAGTGACCCATTGCAGTGGCAAGATCTTTCCAAGACCTCTCTATTTATGCCCTACTTGTTTACAGCAAACAGATATTGATCTGTTTTGGGAAGATCTTGCCATTCCATGTGTCACTGAAACACTACAGACCAGTTTCTTTTAGTCCATCCTCATGTCGTGAACAAAGCATTCCAAATCTCAACAATGCTTGAAGACACCTTGTGCTTGGCCAAGCCCCTAGTAAAAAGTCTCTCCTCATATCTCTTTAACATGTTACTATATCTACAACTGGAGACAGATATCATCTCAGTGACAATTTAGCAGAACTATTAGAAAATAAAGCCTCCTGGGACTGATTTTGGTTCACAGTTATACAACCTACATATAAAGCATTCTGGGTATTTTTACAGGGAATATATTGCACATCTAACATATTGGTGTACGCTCAGGGAAATGACCTGTAGCTGTGCAGAATGACAAAATATGCAATATATTGCCATGGCGTTGCATTTCCATTTGAAACATTTGGTGTAGGATGTTACATTAACACCTAAAAATGTACTTCATACCCCACCACACATACACAGAGTTATCTCACTGAAGCATCCTGCTAACTGCTTAAAAACCAGAAGAACAAAGGGAAAAAACTCACTCTCCAGGTCATTCTGCCATGGCAAGAATAGGCAATATTATTTAATTGTCATATTTCCTGGATTTATGAGTCAGAGAACCAGAAGCTTCCTTGGGAAAAGTACTTGCACTCTCCAAAGAGCTTCTAAAAGTAATAAAAAGAAAGACGAAGAGCTGTATCCTGTTAAAAGAGTTAGCCTTTAGAAGAAAAGGTTTGCACTAGGGTAGAGACCCCTTGATCCCAAAGGGACTGGTCTGGACTGAGAAGATACTAATTACAGAGCCTTGTGCTGAATAGCATGGAGAGAACAAAATAATTTAGATTGTTTAGGGACTGCTAGAAAAACCATAACTTTCCCAGGAGAATCAAGCAGAAGGCAGGGCAGAGCAGCATTTTAGAGACAAACTGATTCAGGGAGGCATAAGCTTTCATAGACAACAGCCTACTTCCTCAGGAGAATCAGGGGCATGCTGTGAGTTAATTCCTCCACTGAGATGAAATAAGCCATTGTGTAAAATAAACAGGGGGCAGGGTATGCCCTGATGTTTGAATGTTGACATTCTTAGTAATCCTGCTGGGGATGTCATAAATCCAAGCTGTAGCCCTGAGACCCAGACTCAGATCTAAATAAGACTTTCCATGAAGATGTTTGATGTCAGAACTCAAAGGGGGTTTGTCCAGCTGAATGGACAAGTGCATTTCCCCAGGGCCAACTAGGGGCAGCATATATTTGTGCCACTGCTAGTTGTCCCTGGGAAATGCCCCTGCATGTGCGCTCTGGCATGAGGCAAATTGCCCCGGGTGAATTAGGGGACACCTGGGCAGCCTTACTTCGGGTCCTGAAGGCCTCCTGGGGCTGCAGTGGCAGCAATCCGGGTGCATGGGGCCTGGATGGCAGCTGGAGTGTGGCTTTGGCCAGCCAGGCTCTGGTTTCAGGCAGCGCATGATTTCCTGGTATTTAAATTTAGCTCCATGCTGCAAATATGCAGTTCAGAGAACCAAATCATGTGTGTGGGGTGCATTTTGTGGTGCCTCAAAAGCACAAAGCACATGTGCACGCTCATGTGGATGCGCCCAAGGAATGTTTAAAATTGGACTAGTTCTGGTCCAGAATCATACGTTAGAAAGAAAGAAAGAACTACCCTGAAATAAAAGTTTTAAATCCCCATTTTGTATTTTAATCCTTCTCAGCTCAACCATTCTGAAGACAGTGCTTCTGTTTCACTGTATGCAATGCAGAGGGTAATGCAGTAGAATGCATATTACTGGAACAAAAGAGAAGGGAAAGGTTCATGTCCTTATTCTTTAGAACATAAAAGAAAGATTTCAGTAGAAAACTTTTCAAACCCATTCAGAACAACATAAAGGCACTTATTTTACCCTATATGCCAGCTAATGTTTTGCAGATTATATGACATTACCAGCTGGACCATCACACAGAATGCAGGAGCTGGCCATTCACAACTTCAGAGAACCGGAAAAACATTTAAAAAATCTAAATTGAAAGTGAATGATATGCCATAAACCTGTCTTGTCCTGGGGCCATTCAATATGCAATTTCAAAGCAGATGCATTCTTCTTAATACTATTTGCAGATCACCTCAAAAACAAGTACAGTCCTTCTATTGTCCAGATATATTTCCCTGCTGAAACATAACTGTGATACCAGTTTGGGTGTTATTTTGAAATGGTCTTAATTTTTTTATTTTTGCCTTACAATGCTTGCAAAAGTTTTCTTGGCTACTGTTTAAAGTTCTGTTAAAATGCAAGTGGATTTTTTCTTTTAACAAGAAATTTCCACTGATATTTTTTTCTCAAAACAATTCTTCCTCTTCTTCCTTATATAATGGTTCATGTTTGCACGGGAGCAAATCCAGGTTTCCCCTGCAACTTCTTATTTCAGTTCATTTTTAAGACCTTTAAATGATCTGTGCTGGAATAAAGGATTTGGGGAAAAGGGAGAAGAAAATTATACAAACTAATCCAGTTATTGGTGAATTGTTCTAATGCATCACAGGTGATCATTTAATATGAACACCTTGTGATTATGACCCTACTTTATTAGCAGTATCTCAAAATGAAATATATCAGATTTTCAAGTAAAATTTCTCAATATGTATTACTAGGGAGGAAATTATCAAGACAGTCTTGGATTTTTAAAACTCCGCTGGGTGTTCGTGGTTGCATTAAAAGTCTACCTTTAAATATAATGACTCCATTGATCTACGTCAGGAGTGTCAAACTCACCCTGGGCTCCAGACCAGATCTGGACCACAGGCAGGGATGAATTTGTACGGCCAGCAGCAACTGTAGTGAGTCCACACTGAAAAAGCAGAGCAGGGCCACATTCGGGGGATAGCATGGGTCCAGGGCTGGGTAGTAATGTGGGGCCAGGGACCTGCTGCCAATAGCCATATCTATCAGGGCTCAGGAACCCCCAAATTCTATAGCAGACCATGTCCCTTGAATTCTGGTAGCCCACTGGATTACTGGTGAGCTGAACAGAACAGTTCCACAGGCCAGATCCAGCCCATGGGCTGTATGCTTGCCACCTGTGATCTGCACACAGTATAACAGATTTCAAGAAAAGAAACTTCAAGAAGGCACTGTTTAGATCTATGAGTAGCGAGAGGGAGTTAGCAGGGCTGTGTGAAGCTTTGGTAGCCAATTTAATTCCAAGGAGATTCAGCCCGATTTGGGGACCGAATCTCCGCATCCGAATTGAACTGGGAGATCAATTAAAAGCTCCAAATTAATTTGAAGCTTCCGAATCGATTCAGAAAGGCTTCAGAAAAGATTCGGCTGCTTCAAAGATTCGGTCATAGACTAAACAGGCAGCTGACACAGCTGCCTCCAGCTGGTAAATGCATTTGGGTGGGGGGAGGGAATGAGTGGGGGAGAGGGAGGGATTGGGGCTGGGGCTGGGACTGGGACAAGCTGCCCAGCCAAGGCAGGGGGGCGCATTACTTGAGGAGGGACATGGGGGGCATGGGATGCAGGCACGGTAGTGCTTGGAGTAAGGGCTCAGCCCTGCTGCTGCTTGCCCAGTCGGGGTGGGGTGGGGGGGCAAGATGCAGGTGCGACTCGCTCCAGGAGGAAGGGGGCAAATGACAGCAGGGCCCACATCAGCACTGGGAGTGGGGACTCTGCCCTGCTGCCACTTGCTTGCCAGCGTGGGGGGACAGGGGATGTGGGCATGGCAGTACTGGGAGCAGGGGCTATACCCTGCTGCCGCTTGCTCCCTTCTGCCTGGAGTGAGTCGCACCCACATCCCGCCCCCCACCCCAGCTAGGCAAGTGGCAGCAGAGCAGAGCCCCCACTCCTAGCGCTGCCACGCCTGCATCCCATGCCCCCACACTCCCCACATTCCTCCCTGAGTAATGCACCCGCCTGCCCCGGCCACAATCCCTGCATCGAATCACTGTCCTCTGAATCAGCCAAACCCGAATCCAAAGCAAATACTTGCCACTTCGCGTAGGCTTCGTAGTTAGTATCTGTTTAGATCAATGTTGCATTTAGGCTACAGTTCAAGGTTTGGAGCTGAAGTGAATCACAGACAACAGCACTTCTCCATTCATTTCTATGGTATTAGCTTTGGTTTAGATCCAAAACCAAAGGAACTTAATCTTGCAGGTAGAATCACAGACAAAAGTGTAGAAGATACACTGTGAAGAATAGTTCTATACATTGGAATCCAGGAGCTGAATTCCTTCTCTCCTAATTCAAAGGTGTTTGGATTTGAGTTAAGTTTTAGTCCATTTCTAATTTAAAACAAAAAGGTCAAATATAAATGTAATCTGGTAATTTAACTGCTCTTGCATTTAAAGCAAAATGTATTATCCACACATTGTGAAAAATCAGAACCATTTTTTCTCTGTGTGAGCCATTAATTCCTGCTAGGCATTGTGTCAACTGAAAAATACACTGGAAAATATGGTCTCCTGTTGTAGCTTTAGCATTTAAGGTCTCCTAGTTTTTTATAGTTCATAATAGCAGTAACAATCAGATCTTTAATGGATTAGTTCAAATGCATTCCTAAAAGCTAACCAGAACTTCCCAACACTGCTGAGTACACAACATTGGATTGGAAACCTTGTGAGAATGGACTCTAGAACTTTGTTCACGTTTACTGCATGACTTTTCAGGCCCTCTCCTTTCAGTTTCAGCCAGAAAATAGAAGTGCAGAAAACATATAAGAACTCCGTCGGCCTATACCAAATGTTCAGTTCTAGAGCCAAAGTTTGTGGAGGGATAGTTGCAGTGAGTCAGTGGGCACAGCTACATGAGACATTTACTGCGGAGCTAACTAATTAGCTCCGCAGTAAAGTCTCAGCATCTACATGTGTGGCCCTAGTAGGCCGCAGTAAACGAATTCATTCCACCATAAGTTAGTACTTGTAAATACAAACACTATTCTTTGGTAGTGTTCTTTACTGTGCAGCAACGCATGTGTAGATGCTGAGGGGGCTGGCTAAGGTATGAGGGTGCTTCAGTGTGGGGGCTGCCTGCTGGCTAGCCCCACACTGGAGCACCCTTGTGCCCCAGCCAGTCCCTCTGCAGCACATTGAGCTGGGTCAGAGCAGCCCCAGGCTGACAGGCTGACCCCCTCGGCTCTCTGCCAGGCAGGGCTGCTCTGACTCAGTTCCATGTGCTGTAACCCCGGGTGTACGTGTAAACCTAGAGCCTGGGAGCAATAACCCCAGCACAATATGTGCCGGAGTTCATTGTGTCGCATTAATTGCACATGTAGATGCACCAAGTGTTTCCTAACCAGTTTGCTTATCCACAAGTTCATAGTGTAAGGCAGCTGGGGCACAATTTGCATACAGATAATTTCCTTCTACGTGAATTTTCTACAATGACTTACCACCTTAACTTACCAGAATCTGTCTTCAGTGACTCCTCTATTTCCCCACTACCATAAAAAGTAAAAGGTAAAATTCCCGCTGTCTTGGAGTTTGCATACACATTTGCACCCAGGCACAGAAGCTGTAAAGCATCCCCCTCTCCTGACTTGGTAGCATTTTTAAAAAAAGAGATGCAAATGACAATGGAAGACATAAGACTATGAAGAAGCAGTTCTAATGAGGGGGACTGAAAATGAGGGAAGAAAACGACCCCAAAGGGTAACAATGGGTAAAAACTATATGAAGTTTCTTCAATATGAGATTAAGCTTTGCGAGAGGCCTCCTCAATTAGGAAATAAGCTCCAAGTTGATTCTAACAAGGGTTTATTCACCATTTCTTTGATTTCCTTTCATGAATGGAAACCTTAAAATGGAAACAAGATTCTTGGTTTCCAGTTCACAGAGCATGAGTACAGGAAAAATTATAATAATAAAATAGATAAATCATGTGGTGATTAAAACTTTGCCTTTTCACAGTCCAGCTGCTTTTAAAACTTGGAACCACCATTTTCTAACCTCTTGCCTCTTCTTAAAAATTAAGGGCCAGGTCCACAGCTGCCTTAAATTAGTGTGGCACTACTGGCATCGAGGAAGCTATGCAAGCTCATACCAGTTAGAGATGTGACCTTCTGTTGCCCTCATGCATAGGGATTGCATAAAGTGTACTGTTTCATCACCCAGAAAGAAACCCATGCATAGACAGTGACTTCCCTAGTCTGTTTTATCATTTTAGAGTGTTGTGATTTTTTTTGTACTCCATTTATGAGATTAGCTTTATTAGATTTATCTTACATTTCGACAGATGATGTCATTTTAAATGGCTCAAGCAATAACTCTGAGGAGATTTTAAAAAATTCCTACCAACTTTGCCAGCATTGTAAACTGAAAAAACAGCAGCTAGAAGTGGCAATACATTTAGCTTGGACGAGGCAATCTAAACAGGTTATGATTGGAAAATGTGGAAAAGTATTTGTCCAACTGCATAATAACTTAATAAAAATATGTATCTCACACAATGCAGACTACTATATCATCCAGTTAAGCTTGTAAAAATGATCTCCTTTTATCTCTCAGAGAGGCAAACATCTGGTAACCAGCTTCTACTCTGCACTTTTTGTTGGCCACTAATACCTTAAGGTCTGAGGAAAATACATTACCCAACTTAAGCACTTAAGAGTTCCACTGAAATGCCTGATGATAATTCATTTATTTATGGACATGCTATTAACTTTATAGTTCAGGCCAATTCTGCTTGCAGGTTCTGCCTCTGATGGGATACCTGTTCTCCATGGCAGTGAAGATAGGAGGAAGGATATCTACTCTCAAAAGAAATGCTTTTAACAACTTCTTTAAACTGAATCATACAATATAACTTAACCAAATGTAATAGGCAGTCACAAATTCTCCATCAACCTGATCTTCTGATAGGAACTGTTTCACATGTCTTTGTTTTTTAGAAACTTTACATTTTTTTCAATGAAAAATCAAATTGCTCCATACTCAGAATATTGCAATTCAGATACATTGTGATGATATCTCTTAGGTGTCATAGTTCTGTCCCTTTTGTCCTTTTTCTCCTCTATAAGCCAAGATCCTCAGCCAGACTTCATCTCCCATGATGCACCACCTTGAGATCTTGAGAGCTATAATCTAATAAAGGAGCCCATCAAATAGAAGAGAAGTGGGTATGAAGTACCTCCTCAAGAGTATTCTATAACAAATCATTTGAATTTTAATTTTTGCTAAAAAGTTAAACGTTATTGATACAGAGAAGAATAGCGGAAAATGACCTCACAATGGTACCAAACAGTGTGCCATACTAAGTGGCTCACAGGCGTTTTTTTATACATCAGTCCCCTTAATCTGCTGCAAGTTTTGAAGCATTTACAGTTATGGTTTTTTTATAGTATTTGAAGTTCAATGACCACACACAGACCTGATATATGGACTCAAAAAACTGTAGAGAATCCAATTTTTTGGAGAATTTGTTGGTGGCAGCCTAATGAGGGCTGCATGAAGATGGATAGGACTGAAAAAAACACCTGATGTTTGGAATAACCTACCACTAGGCACTTGGGCAGGTTATTCCAAGTAGCGTCTAGGACTCAAGTATGAGAGGCAACTACCTACACTGTGTCACATTTGTGAGATTGAATATTACTAAATTCATCAGGACATTAATGCATGAACCTTAAAACATTTGCTTAAAATAAGCATTGAGAATGTCATCCAGGGCTCAAATTGAGCTCTTGTGGCTTGTATATGATACCAACAGTTCTAGCCACTGGCTTTCTTCAATTCTACACATCTGTGTCGTGCAGCAGAGACCCAGGTATACAGCATGCACCTTAAGCATTCCCCCATCCAGACTGTTTAACAGGTGGGACCAGTGGGAAGGAAGCCTTTCTGGTGGTGCCAGAGAAATGATAGATAAGGCAAGGGAAGGGGTCTGGGTCAACAGGAAGGCAAGGGGCAAAGGAAGGATACTTTACCTGTTTTAACAAAGTGGGGGGGGGGGACTGGTGCTGCCCTCCACAGCAGCAGTGGCTTCCCCCAGGTGGTACCCACCCACAGGCACTGGGACCCCACAAAGCTCATGCAGGCAGGCAGGCTCCAGGAGGGGAAAAAAAAAAGATCAGGCTCGCTGTTCTTTTTTTTCTTGGTCGGAGTCTGCCTTCCCGGGCTGCTGCCAGGCTGCCTGCACAGGCTCCCTGCAGAGCCCCTGAGCTGTGCGGAGTCTAGTGTTTCGTTCTGCAGCTGTAGGGCAGCAAACTAAAACTCCTCGGAGGAGTTTTAGTTTGCTGTGCCCCAAGTCATTTAAGGCACATTACACCACCAAATTTGCTACAGTGGCTAGATTTACTGCATGCTACATCGCCAATGTGTGCAAACCCCAATGCCATTAAAGCGGTGCAAAAACATTTAACCCACTTTAAAGTGTCGCACACACATGCCCCTCATTTCGTCTACACATGGCCTTTGAGTTTTGTTCCACTTATTGTTTTGTCTGGGGAAGGATGTGCATCTCTCACAAGTAGTAAATCCAGGCTGCACCATAATGGTTACAGAGAGCTTCTGCCACACCTGGGACTCATTTTACCCCTGCCACAGATTCTAATGAAGCCGTGGTGACTGCCCCATGTATCAGTGTGCTAGGAAACATGCCAGGGAGTTAGAATCTCTTCCAAGGCACTGAGCTCCCACATGGCTAGTTCTGGTCCTTTTATCTCAGAGATTTGCCAAGAACCCTTGTTGTTTTACAGAGAGAGGATGCAAACCTGACTCAGACTAACAATCTGGGCAAAATCAACGAGGGGAACCTCTCAATGTTTTCTTCTGCTTAGGCCCCTTCAAGTAGAAGAAGGTGATTCAATTTATGCAACTGCACTGTCCCAAACCACAAGAAATAAAAAAACTTAGAGGCTAACCATGGTCCCTCTACATTTGTTGACTTCAATGGAAGCAGAACCATCCCTCCCAACCCACACAAGGGTGGATCAGTCAATCTAGAGGGCATTTTGAACTGAGTCATAAATTCAGGCTTGGCCTGTCTAACTAATAAAATGCTACTGCCTATTTAATCCCCAGACACTACAGACCAACACTGCTTAATCTGAGATGGAACAAAAAAGCCATGTTATGGTTTTGGTTTTGCAGAACTACATCAGTCAGGTTGTGATTTGCAAAACCTAAATCAAGGATGGTTTAAATCCAGATTCCATTTTTATCCAAACCACTGAAGTCCAGGGAGGATGGAGGGTTCAGATGAAAGGTTTTGGGTTTAATCCCATGTCTGTAATAGACAAATGAAAATGGTCTTTGAGTTTGAAGTTTGCAAAACCTCATCACTCAGGTTTTGGTTTTGCAAAAACAAAAACAAGTCCAGGGTGGTTTGGACCTTGTCCTGTTTTATCTGAACCACTAAATATGGGAAGAGTGGGGTTGGATAAAGATTTTGTCCCACCTCTGATTGTAACGGGATTACACTGAAATATTTCAAGAGACAAAGAAAACTATAAGAAAATGAGACCTAATGTTATTTAGTCTTTCAAGGTACTGAGAAATTCTGAGATGTGCTGTATACCCATGACTTGCAGCAGCTTCACTGGGGATTGAGGGCTTTTAGAATCCAGTCTTTCAGCAACTTAAAAATAATGGGGCTGTGTAAAATGTCAGAGCTCCACCGGCTCATGCCACTGGAGAAGCCTAAGGGTCTGCTTCAATGGACCAATTCATTCATCAAGGTCTTCACTAGAGTTGCATCTTTAGACCATCAACAAATTTAGCCTCCTGCATAGATCTAACTAGAGCTTTAAAAGGTTCAAAAGTTAACAAGTTAAATAACACTGGAAAATTCATATCTATATAAGAGACATGGGAAACCTTGAAAGCTAGACTAACACTATATTGCAGAACGTGTATTGGAAACCATAAAAATTAATGTCTTGC
This sequence comes from Alligator sinensis, assembly GCF_000455745.1. Taxonomy (NCBI): domain Eukaryota; kingdom Metazoa; phylum Chordata; order Crocodylia; family Alligatoridae; genus Alligator; species Alligator sinensis. The sequence continues at coordinate 913,411 of NW_005842263.1, read as the reverse complement.
TGTAACTGTGGTCCAAAAGCCCTTCAAAAAAAAGTGGTCATGAAATGTTTTCTGCACTGACTTTACACAGGTAATTGAAATCATATCCCGTCTACTTTAAACAATACCAGCGCAAAGTAATTGAATCACATTTTATTTTTCTTTCTTCTTTTTCTTCCATCCACTGTGTGTGTTGCTGTTCTTCAAAGTTAACAGCATACAGCAATTTTTAGGGTTTGTTTTATATTTGCATTTTACAATATGGTTTGATAATTTCATAACCCAATTTATAGTTCCCATGTACAGAATTTAGCATCATTTTCCTCTTCTCTTAAGTGTACAACTTGTAACAAAAGGAAAAATGTGTAGTGATATGTACAGGGCCAGTATAATAGTTCAACTCTCATTGAAGTTAATGGCAAAACTTCTATTGCCTTTAATGGAAGCAGAATCACACCCCTACTGGTTAATTTAAACCATAGTTTTCATTTCAAATAGAATGAGGCATGATCCAAAGCTCAAGATTTCCACTGACTGGCCCATAGTCCCAAAGCCACTTTTGTAAATACGTGCAGGCTCTTTGGGTGAAATGCACTTGAAATAATTTTTTATTTATTATTGCTACCATATAATAATTATTATGACACTTGAAGTGCCACACAACTCTACCTTCATGTCCCCTCCAAATTTTTTTCTCACCCTTTTCACACCTTTCTCTAGTTTCCTCCCCAAATGTATGCTTTTTATCATTCAGCCAAGTGTTGGAGGTTAATACACAAAATAAGTGGTGGTTCTGTGATTCCCAGACAAACATTTTCCCTCCATACTTTCCCTGTCCTCCCTCTATGAGGCAACCACATTTCCAAAGTGGCAAACTGGCACAAGGAAGATGTGATGTTTCTGGGGGATAAGGGAGTTGTCTTTTGTTCAATATCCTACTTATATTGCTACCCTTGGGTATTAATCATTATTACTTATTATTACTCTTTTTTTACACTCTCTTCTCTGCTTCCTGGGTTTTCTGCTGTCCATTTCTGCCCTCTTTTCTTGTTTCTCTTCCTCCATTTCCTCATGTCCTTTTTTTACTTTCTCCTCCAGTGTCAATCTATTCCTGCCTCTCCTTCTAGCCCTCAACCTCCTGCATGACCTCTCTCCCCCTATCCCATCGCTGCTCACAAACATCCTCCCTCCCCTTTCCCCATCCACACACCTGTACTTACAATGTTACAAGCCTGCCATGCATAAGCAGCACTAGAAAATATTATTTGTGGGGGCTGGGCTGTGTGAAGCATGCCCATCTGGCCCTGTTCTGTGGCCAGCACATGTTGGTACTGTGTGCGCAGCAGGGGCACTGGGCGCAGTGCAGTGTGGCATGGCATGGCACTGCTCTGGGGTGGCAGTGGTGCTGGAGCCACTGTCGCTGGCCCAGTTGTGGGAGCTAAGCTCCATTAGCCCTGGCCTTACGTCACTTATGCTGCCATGCCATGTTTACTCAGGCCCGTGTCCAGTCACTCTCACACATCCATACCATAATGACAGCAAATAATTCCAGTTAGTCTTGTGCATTCTGCACTCACAGGGTGACCTACACATGCAATTAATGTGAAGCAATAAACTTCGGAGCAGTTTGAGCCAAAGTAAACTACTGCTGGGCACAGTGTCTACATGGGCACCTGTGACAGCAGCAATTTGAACCACAATAGAGCAGGCCTGGGCTGCAGAGGCATGGGGGTCATCCTCAGGCTCTGGGCAGTGGCATCAGGTGGCATCAGGGCTGGCTGGGGTATGAGGGGGCTGAAAGTGAAAAGCCATGTGGCTAGGCAGCAGGCAGGAGTCTGAGCCTGAAAGTACTATCTTACTTCGGTGTAAATAAGTTTACTGGAGCCTAATACCATCACACTTGTAGACAGTGGGCACATCTACAAGTGCTATTAATTCAAAGTAGGCTTACTGCACAATAAAAATGCTGCCCAGTAAGCCAACCAGAGAGTACGTCTACATGTATTCCTTCTTGGGAGCAAGCTGGTACAGGGCCGCTCCCACCCTGCTCTGCCCCCCTGCAGCAGCTAGAGGTATCTCTAGGCTTCCCTTGGGTGCTATCCTGGGGTCTGGCAGGGAGCATGGGACCAAGAGAGCTCCACTGGCTACAGCAGCAGCTGTCTCCTGGCCCCATATGCATTGGAAGGAGTCCTGATATGCATGGGACCAGAAGACAGCTGCTGCTGCAGAGCTCTCCCACACCATGTACATGTGCCTAGTGAGATTTCCTTGTGGAGCCTGGGGTTGGCAAGGACCTGTCCTGTTCTGGGGCAAATCCCAGCCAGCTCTGGGCTGCATGTGGAGAGCTCCCCGTGCAGCCCAGGGCTGGCCAGGAACTGTCCCGTTCTAGGGCAGGTCCCAGCCAGCTCTGGGTTGCACATGGAGAGTTCCCTTTGCAACCAGGGGCTGGCCAGGAACTGTCCCAATCTGGAGAAGGTCCCAGCCAACTCTGGGCTGCACGGTGCTGGCTGAGACTTGCCCCAGAACAGAACATTTCCCAGTCAGCTCTGGGACGAGTAGGGAAGCAGGGAGCTCCTAAGTCCCAGTGCCACTATGGGGAGTCAGGAGCTGAGCAGTGCCAGGACGTTGAGGGGGTGGCAGGGTGGAGGGGGCAGAGAAGTACCTTGGCCTGGCACTGCTCAGCTCCCAGCTCATGTGGAGAGCTGGGACATGAGTAGTGCCAGGACTGACGGAGTCCCCTGTCTCTTATAGCCCCCTAATGCAGGGGCTGACCAGGATCAGATTTGCTCCCAGCTAGCATCTACACATGTGCTACTGCGCAGTATCTATTTCGCAGTTTGTTTACTATCTCTATTTACTCCACAGTAAAGAACATGTGTAGACACATCCACAAGCAGGGGATTTGTGCATGTTTCCCCAGCCTCTACCTAAATCAGAGGTGGCCTACCTACCTACAGCATGTGTTCCACAATTGGTACAAGTAGCTTGCTATGTGTGGCATTCAAAGCTTAAGCATTCAATAAAGGGAGGTGGCAGAATGGGTGCAGGGTTATTGACTCTCTGGCTCCGTGGAGCAGAGCAGAATAAGGGTAGAGGACTGCTGCAAGAGGCCACGAGCTAAGTTAACCCTTCCCTGGCCCTGCAGTTATCACCAAATACAGGGCTTTGGATCCTTGCTTGCCATACAAACCTGCGGTGGTTGCAGGGCCACGGAAGGGCTCTTGTCAGTGCCATCTCCTCTTGCAGCAGCATCCTGCCCCTGCTCTGCTCCAACCTTGCCTCCATTCTGGTGCAAACTCTACCAGGGACACCTCGGGGGAGGGTCAGAGTGGCACTCAGGGAAAGGGCAGGGCTTGAGTTGTGGCATGCTTGCTGAAAACACTGGCTATCCTTAGTGTATTTTACATAGTATGCTCATTCAGCATGGTACCCAAGCACACAAGCATGTGCTGTGGCTGTTTTTCACATGAAACCAAGATGATAGGAACATTTTAAAATGTTTGCTATACAATGGACATGAGCATATACATAGTACAAACAGCTAGAGGTTGAAAAATACAACCAATCTAGTAACTTTCATGAGTGGTAAATGTTTTTAAAGCGGCTGTGTCGCAAGAAACATATGTACCGAGAGTGCACTTGAAATGCTGTGAATGAAATAATACTCTGAATGTATTCAGCCTCCAGCCCGTCTGCTTGAAACATACTCACCATTTACCCTTTAATCTAACTGTATTATACCCATGTAACCCACTCTTCTTCATCAGGGTGCTAAGGCAAGCTCTTAAAATTCCCGCTATTCTCTCTCTCCTTGGGATACACTTGAAACCTTATAATGCATTTTAAATGTCACCTTGCCTATTTCTGTTAAGCCCTGTATTGTTATCTCCTCCACAGAAGGAGGTCTAGAGGGGAAGAGGATTGACTTGTAAGAGTTGTTCTGGCTGCCATGTGCTCAGGTCCTGCTCCAGGAACAATTCTCTAATCAAGGAAATAATGGACTGATCCCCTTGTTGTGTGTGGTTGCCTGTTGTCTTCCAGCACTCGGCCTGATTTCTGTCCTGCCAAACGGAGATTAAGACCTAATTTTAATGGGAGTTTTAAGGTTTCAAACACTTTCCAAATATCTGTTTCAAAGTGAGGAATTAGGCGCAGAACAGATAAAAAACAATTGAGAGTTTGCGATAACGTTAAACACATCTCGCAGTCAATGTTGTGGGAATTCGAGGAACTCTCATGAGATATTACAACATCTCCAATAGCAGATAGATAACGGTTTGAAATCTTTTTGTAGCTGTACATGCATGAGCAGTAATAACAGGCTATCTCCTTGGACAAGGAGAACTAGGGCACTGATAAACACCACACATTGTGCCCTTATGTGAGAGGGAGTGGGAGAAGGTGGGGGGAGCCCACAGTGTTGAAGCAACAATCTAGGGAATTCTCATCTCAGATCTACAAAACTGATATGGAGTCTTTGTATTCTGCCCACCCCTTTTGTACAGAAATAATAATAATTTGTATTTTTATAGTTTCTCCCACTCCAGGATCTCACCTCACTCTAACCACACAATTGTATTATGTCTCTCAATATTCCCTTAGAGATATACATTCATAAGCCTCCACTCCTCCAAAAATTTCTGCCCAGGCATATGCATCAAAGGTCTGGGTGGCCCTCATGCATATACTGTACCATGATCCAGAAGGATCAACAGTTGCACATTCATATTTCCATTTTCCAGATGGCAGAAGATGCACCTTGGAGCAGAGTGCACCTTAGAGACATGGCTCAGAGAGGCATGGACTTTTGTAGACAACTATCTACTTCATCATGAGAAAGCATCTACAAAAGTTCATGCCTCTCCAAACCAGTTAGTCTCCAAGGTCCCACCCTGCCCTATCTTCTTCCTCACTTCAGACTAAAACAGCAAACCACTTCTCATTTTCCAGATAGTAAAATTAGAGCCCAGGAATGTTATGTGACTTGCCCATGGTTGTGTAGTGTGTGTGGCAGAGCCAGGAATGGAACCTTAAACATAATTCCATCTTTCAAGATGTCTCATGGAAGTATATCCACCAAAACCAGGCTGGTATGAAAAAAACAGCACTCCCCATGTTCAACTGAGAGAAGATGTGCCCTCAATATTGCGAAAGAAGGTATGTTGGAGAGATTTGTTAGCTAAAGGTTTAGAGAGAGGGATTTTTAAATGAAGTGGCTGGTAACTAGAGAGGTTGGTAACTGGAGGTTATAGGAATTCTCTTTTCTGTTTTGACCAAATGAAATGGCAACAAGCCCCCTTAATACTCTGCTGAGATTTTTTAACACCAAGAAATTAAGAAATGCTTTAACATTCCCACAGCAACTATAAGTTGTCCATGCTGCAAGTATATGTAGCAGCATAAAAACTAACTCCAATCAATAATAGACAAATACCAAATGGTATCTGTGCCTTGTTACAGAACCCCAAACTTTGAATTTTCTGATAGGTGTATGTTAAACTCAACCATTACTCTGAATTAATGTTGGGGTGGGGGAGCATGTAATTTTCTATTACCTTTTGGGAAATGAATGCTCCTTACTGCCACACACATACAGCCTTTGACCACAGAGAAAGTCCCATAGCAGCAGAATCTCCCCATGGAGTGTGTAGTTGGACTGGGAGAGGACACTCCTCCCACCACTGCTGTACACTGGCTCCTATTGGAGCAGTGCCCTGGAAATGGGTGGATGCAGATCCAGGATCAAGGTGGAGGATCAGTCCACCACTGTACCAGTCCTGCTGTTATGTCTAGAGAGTATAGAGTGATATGCCTGTCAGTAAGGGGAGGTGGTTTCAGTGCTGTGGCCAGGCAACTGCTACGTAGCCTGAGGGAGATTGATCTCTGTTGTGCATGTGCACTTAGCGACTGAGACTGACAAATGGAAGGAAGATCTTAGTTTTGGTGCATTTTTCAAATGCTCATGGGTACGTGATATTTTTGTTAAAAACTATCTGCAGTTAAATCTTACTCTGTGAGCACACATTGTAAAAAAATGAGGTCCTTGAAATGCACAGTGCACGGTACAACATATTTCTTTTGCCTCCATGGTGACATCTGAGATCCCAGAAGCAAAACAGGAGCAGGAACAAGTTGGCTTTAGGTTTGCATCAATCCAAGAATCACCATCTGGCATCCAGTTGGGGAACTACAGCAAAATATATTTTCTATGCATCATCATCTGGCATCCACAAGCAGAATGGCAGGGTAACATGTGGCTAGTGACTAATCTCTTTGAACTGCTTCAAGAGAACTTGCAAGACCCAGAAGCAAGAACAGCTTCTTGGGACCAGAGGCCCAATGAAGGTTGGTGCTTGGAACAAGGCAGTAGCGCACCAGTGAGAAATGTAGGTTCATTGCCCCCTTTTTTGATTTCTCTTCCTTTTTAACTTTTCCCTTTCAAAACCCTGTCCACTTCTTTCTGCTCCTCTCCTGCATCTCATTTCAGTGGTGATGCATGTGGGGTGTACAGGGTGCACCCGCTGACAGGCTGCGCTCCCTGCTTTGGCAACAGGGGCAGGCGGAAACACAGGTACCCCCCCATGAGCATCAGATGGGGAGTGCAAATGTTGGATGAAGTGCCGCGGCCACTTCCGGGAACACCGCTGTCACTTCCAGGAACGCCGCCATCACTTCCTGGTTGGCATGATCAGCCATGGAGGACACCCCCCACCCGCTGGTTTGGTGAGATTGGCTGTTTGGGAGACCACCCCCCGTCACTGATTGGTAATTGGTGGGTGCATATGCCCCCCCGACTAAGGTGGCACCAGTCACCCATGTCTCATTCTATTGCCATGTGGGTCTTCTGAACATCTGGTTTGCTCCATTTCCTCTGGCAGTACAGTACTTTCTAAACAAGGAGCCTGTCATCACTGAACAACAGCTAAACAAGCCATTCTTCTTATTAAAGCTCAGCTCATCATTCTGGCCAGGTGCTTGAGAAACCAGCTGTGGACAACTGTGATAATGCATGATGGACTGAGCAGGCAGAGGGAAGTTGGGGGAACTTGTAGGCTGGTAGGGAAGTTAGCCAGTAAAAAGATAAAACTCTACTTACGCTGGAATCTTGGAGGGTTTAGGACTGTCGTTCGCTCAGAGCACTGTGCATGACTGGCACAAATATTTATTTGGAGGAACAGTGGAAGGGAAATATTGTATATTTTGCATACATTTGATCCACCCTAATCAAATTTCCTAATAACAACCAGCAAATAGCTGAGCAGTAATGAAATGATACAGACCATGTTCTGTGGAAATTTCTAGGCAGCACCAAAACTCGCATGCTGAGTTCTATAAAACACTGCCCTCCAGCCAGCCAGTCCAAAAGAGCAGATGGATTTAGTTATGCAGAAATGAATAAAGGGAAGAGGGAAATAAAAATAAGCAGGTAGCATTGTGCTGGCACATTCAAGTAGTGGCCCAAAGATAATCAAGGGAAGAAAATTAATCATAACAAAGGAACAGAAAGAAGAGACTGCTGGAGAAATAAAAGGACAGGGTCTAGAGGAAGGTTTAAGTCTTGTACAGAGAGGTCTCAAGCCTTCCAACAAACCAAGGTCTGAGAGACTAAAACAGAGACAAAGAAAGAGTGGAGACAGAACAAAGAAAGAACTTCAGCTTTCTAGAATGGAGGTATGTCCTGACCAAGTACAGGGCAGGAGCCCAAAGAAAACTTTGAAAAAAGATAAAAGGATGACACTGCTAAAACAAGGGAAGAGATGAAGTGGTGATGAGGAAATGCAAAAGGCAGAGCAGTCAGAAAACTTTGCAATGGTCTGAAAGATCCAAACCTGGAAGATGCTCAGGTACTATGATGATAGGAAGCCATACAACTAAATTAACAGAGAGCTATGAACCAAAACTAATTTATTTGGATATTATTATGATAAAACAGATTTTTTTTTCTGGAAGTTTTTCCATTGCTGTTGCAGTATGTAAAAGAAAGGGCTGTGAGGATATTATCCCTGGTCAAGTCAGTCACATCCATGTGTAAGTCTGGAAGTGTTCCACTCTGCAGCTGATCATTTACCACTGCTCATCACACTGAGTGCCAGGCAGCTTTTTCAGCAAGAGTACTGCTTCCTGACTGGCACTGTTAATGAATCTGATCTTTTGTCCACACTGGATTCTAAGTAAAATTATGAATGTTATGAATGACCATAGGAGAGGCCTGGTAGAAATTCCATAATTAAAGCAAAATCGGGAGCTCTTTTATAATACTTGCTCTGACCTCCCTCCCAGGCTAACTTGTGTTCCAGCATATAGAGTTTTGCTTGGAGATTTCTATACATTGTGTAGTGAAAGGGAAATATTTAAGAAAAATTCACACCTCTAGGATAGGACCTGCACATGCAAGTTAGACAAGAAAAAAATCCCAGCACTTCGAAACAGTTGTATGATTGCATTTGGGGGTGGCCCCACTCGCAACAGTTCAGGGCATAGCCATGGGTGCTAGAGCTGGCAAAACTTGCCTTGCAGCTGTACACAAACTTCTTGAACTAAGCTATGTTTCTTGACCTATATCCCCTGACCTTTGTATGCCCCAACCTCCCCTGCCCTGATTATATTTCTTGCAATAGCAAACTTAATATTTAAAATGTTAAATGGTGGTTTTTTAAATAAGAAAAGCCTTTCAGGCCCTAATTCTTCACGGACACACAGCTGCCTACATACTATACCAGGGGGTTTCAGCCTTTTTTAAGAAGTGTACCTTCTGGTAGTGGTGGCTGGACGCAGAGCAGGGGGTGGGGGTTGGCGGTGGCTAGACAAGGGGGGACGGCGGGGGAAGGGGCTTGGTGGCAATGGCATGGGGTGGTGGGTGGCGGCAGTGGCTGCCTTGTGCAAGCTCCCCCTCTTCCACTCCCACATCAAGCCAGCCTGTGCGGTCTGCAGAGGGGAGCCACTGCCCTCGCCCTCTCCTCACCCCGGCCCTGCTCCTGGGAGGCAGCAGTGCTGGGTGGTAGGTGGCAGTGCTCTGTCCCTGCCTGCCCACACGTACCCCCAGCACCTTTCCAAGTACCCCCGAGGGTATGTGTACCCCCAGTTGACAACCCCTGCATTATACCATCATAGCTCCCTGCAAGTAAAGCAACCTTGAGGAATACAGCTGCCATTTACAAACATTTTAATGAAAGGATGGGGCTGAAGAAAGCAAGGGCATGACGGCTAACTGGAAAGACATAGTTAGTTGTGTTAGTCTGAAGTCAGGTAGGAGGCAGGGTAGACTTGCAACTTATAGACAACCAAACTAGATACAGATAGAGCACAAGCTGTCTTGGGCTGAAGCTCAGCATGTGATGAAGTCAACTGCAACCCATGAAAGCTTCTGTTTCATAGATTTCTTTGACATTAGGGCTAGAAGGGACCTTGAAGATTATCAAGTCCATCCCCCTGCCCTGGAGCAGGAAGTCAGCTAGGGTCAAAGGATCCCAGCAAGATAAGCATCCAAATGTTTCTTGAATGAGTCCAGAGTAGGTGGTAAGTTTTTCCTTATGTCCAGCCTAAAGTGGTCTTGGAAGAGTTTATGACCATTGGTCCTTGTTATCCCTTGGGGCGCTCTGGTGAACAGACATTCCCCCAGATCCTGATGCACACCCTTTAAGTATTTATAGGCAGCTACCAGATCACCCCTGAGCCTGCGCTTTTCCAGGCTGAAGAGTCCCATGGCTCTCAGCCTCTCATCATAAGGCCTATTCTCTTTCC
>NW_005842263.1:897769-903416 GCF_000455745.1 Alligator sinensis | reverse complement strand
GCTGAACCTATAAGCGTGCTGCGGGTTTTTTCCCTGAGGTAGAGTACCTTGCATTTTTCGGTATTGAACGTCATCAGGTTTATATCCGCCCACTTACTAACCTTATCCAAGTCAGCCTGGATCACTAGCCTATCCTCAGGTGTGGACACTATGCCCCAAAGTTTAGTGTCATCGGCAAACTTGGCCAGTGCACTTCTGATGCCAATGTCCACATAATTGATAAAAATGCTAAAGAGAACTGGTACAAAGACAGAGCCTCGGAAGACACCACTGGTCACGGAGCACCATAACGATTTGCTTACATTGACTACTACTCTCTGGATCCAACCTCAGAGCCAATTTCCCAGCCATCAGACTGTGGTGTAGCCAAGGCCACAGTTGGCCAATTTTTCCATGAGGAGGTCATGGAACACCAGATCGAAGGCTTTTTTGAAGTCCAGATATATGTTGTTCAATCTCTTCTCCTTTGTCCAGGTGATATGTCACCTGGTCATAAAAGGAGATGAGATTGGTCAGACAAAACCTACCCGTGACAAACGCGTGCTGGCTGTCCCTCAGGATGTTGCCATCAGCCAGTTTATCAAGAAGGGTCTCTTTGATAATTTTCTCCAGAATCTTACCAGGGTTTGAGGTCAAGCTGATTGGCCTGTAATTCCCAGGATCTACTTTCTGCCCTTTCTTGAAGATGGGTACCACATTGTCCTTCTTCCAGTCTTCAGGTACTTCACCTGAGCACCACCAGTTTTCGGATATTTTTGCCAACGATTGGGCTATGACACCTGCCAGCTCCTTGAATACTCTAGGGTGTAATCTGTCAGGACAAGCTGACTTGAAGATGTCCAGCCTCTCAAGGTGTTCCTTAATAAGGTCTACACCAATGCTGGGTATAAATATGCCCTCACACTGGCTGCCCCACATCATGCTAGGCAGGGCGGTCTCTTTGGGCTGATGAAAGACCAATGCGAAGTACCCATTAAGCAGGTTGGCTTTTTCCTGGGTGTCGGTTATCAGTTGTCCCATTTGGTTCAAGTTGTCCCATTTGGTGCAGCAGGGGTCCATTGTTACCCATGCTTTTTTCCAGCTCCCTACATATCTGAAAAAGGACTTTTAATTATCCTTGATATGTGAAGCCAGATGGAGTTTGATTGCAGCCTTGGATTTCCTGGTCTGCTCCCTGCAGGCACAGACCAGTGCTGAGTACTCCTCCTTGGTGGTGATTCCAGCCTTCCACCCTTTATAAGTCTCTCCTTTTAGGCGTAGGAGGTCCTCAAGTTCCCTGCTGAGCCAAGGGGGTTGCTGTGCCCTTTTGCTACCCTTCCTCCGAGAGGGGATGGACAACACTTGTGCTGTCAGGATCACACCCTTGAGGAGCAACCACTCTTAGACTCCTCTTCCTGTCGAGTCATGGTCCCTTAAGGCCTCGACAACAAGCCTCCTGAGCTTGTCAAAGTCAACTTTCCTAAACTCTAGGACTTCTGCATTGCTGACTGACTTGCAGATTCTTAGGTCACTGACTAGATCATCCCCTTTGGCCAGTACCAAGTCCAGCAACGCTTTACCTCTTGTCAGCCTATAGACTTCTTGAGTCAGGTTGAGCTTATCCACGCACGTGAGGAAGCTTTGCAACCAATCAGACTTGGCTGAGTGCTCTTCCCATGAGATGTCCTGGAAGTTAAAGTCTCCCATGACAACCATGCACCGAGAGTGTGCAGTCTCAGCCAGTTCCCTGGCAAATTCCTGGTCTAGGTCTTGTTTTTGGTTAGGGGGTCTGTAGTAGACTCCTACCATGATGTCCCCTGTGCCATGTTCCCCATGTATTTTAACCCAAAGGGACTCCAGTTGTCTTCCCTGGGTCCAATGTCACTTTGCAGGGATGTGTAGCTTTCCTTGACAGAGAGAGCTACACCTCCACCCCTTTTAACTGCACGATCTCTCCTGTACAAGGTATAGCCATCTATATCTGTGGCCCAGTCATAGGTGGAGTCCCACCAGGTCTCTGTTATCTCTATGAGATTGTAGTCTTTCTTGCTTACCAGGAGAACCAGTTCCTCCTGTTTGCTCCCCAAGCTCCTAGCATTGGTGTACAGACACATAAGTGTCCCATTGGAAGCCCTAGGCTTCCTTGCACTCCCAGACGGACACCATTCCAGGGCTGGGGTAGGTGTGGATTCCCTTAGGTGCCCTAACCTGCTGGCTACGTAGTAGTTGCCTAGTGGACTTGCATTGGCAGTTACCCACCCATTCTCCAGTGGGATTAGTGTTATGTCTATATCTACTTTGGTTAATCTATAAGGTGCAAATCTTCCCTGCTTTCTGCATATATATATAATACAAGCTTTCATTGGCTGAAACTCACCTCATCATATGCTGAGCTTCAGTCTATGAAAGCTTATGCTATATATATGTTCTAAGCGCTTGGAGGACAAAAAGGTGCTTAGGAACACTCAGCATTGATTCACCAAGGGTAAATCATTCCTGACCAACCTGATTGCCTCTATGACAAGGTGATTGGCTCTGTGGATGTGGGGAGATGAATGGATGTGGTGTACCTTGATTTTAGCAAGGCTTTTGATATAGTCTCCCACAGCATTTTCAAAAGCAGGCCAAGGAAATACTGGTTGGATGAATGGACTATAAGCTGGATAGAAAACTGGTTGGAGCACCAGGCTCAGACGTTGTTAATCAATGGCTCAATGTCTAGTTGCCAGCTGGTATCAAGTGGAGTGCCCAAGGGGTCGGTTCTGGGGCCAATTTTGTTCAGTGTCTTCATCGACAACCTAGAAGATGGCATAGGGTACAGCAAGTTTGCAGATGACACCAGGCTGGAAGGAGTAGTAGATATGCTGGAGGGTTGGGCTAGGATTTAGTGTGACCTAGACAAATTGGAGGACTGGGCCAAAAGGAATCTCATGAGGTTCAACAAGGACAAGTGCCAAGTCCTGCACTTAAGATGAAACAACCCCATGCATGAGTACAGGCTGGGGACTGACTGGCTGGGCAACAGCTCTGCAGAAAAGGACCTGGGGTTACAGTAGACAAAAAGCTGAAGCAGCCAGCAGTGTGCCCTTGTTGCCAAAAAGGCTAACAGCATCCTGGGCCGCATTGGTATGTGTGTTGCAAGTAGGTTAAGGGAAGTGATTATGCACTTCTATTCAGCACTGGTGAGGCCACATCTGCATTATTGGGTTCAGTTTTGGGCCTCCCACTACAGAAAGGATGTAGAGAAATTGGAGGGAGTCCAGCGAAGGGTGACAAAAATGGGTAGGGGGCTGGGGCACATGCCTTCTGAGAAGATGCTGAGGGAACTGGGTTTATTTAGTCTGAAAAAGCGAAGACTAAGAGGGTATTTAATAGCACCCGTCAACTACCTGAAGTGGGGTTCAAAAGAAGATGGAGCTAAACTGTTTTCAGTGGTGACAGATGACAGAATAAGGATGGTCTCAAGTTGCAGCAAGGGAAGTTTAGGTTAGATATGAGAACATGTTCTTACTAGGAAGGTAGTAAAACACTGGAACAGGTTACCCAGAGAGGTTGTGGAATCTCCATCCTCGGAGGTTTTTAAGACCCAGGTAGACAAAGCCCTGGCTCGAATGATCTAGTTGGGGATGGTCGTGCTTTGATCAAGGGGTTGGACTAGATGACCTCCTGGGGTCCCTTCTACTATTCTATGTATATATAGAATCATAAAAATAGAATGTGTGTGTGTGCATGTGTGTCTGTGTGTGTGTGTATACATACATACATACACTTTGGTTAGTCTATAAGGAACAAATCTACTCTGCCATCTGCTGATTGGAAGACAGCCCTGTCCTTTTTACTGTCGTTCATCATGAGGGCTACAAATGACTTGGTAACACCTAGGCAGCTGTGCTCTCTGATTGTCACTGACTACCTGTCTCATCACCTCATTATTGACTGTCTGCATTACCATAACATTTAACACCTCAAAGGGCCCTGGCGTATCTTATACTTATGGCACAATTAACATGTTAATCATGCCATAAATTGCAACATGGCACATGTTCAGCCAATTTATAGAGCCATAAAATGGCAAACCAGCCACAAAGATGTTTCATTGGTTGTCCCAGACTGATGCTGACATTCACCTTATTGTCAGTATCAGCCTGAGACAGCCCCAGGATCGAGAAAACAGTTGCCTCCTGTCCAATTGCTAGGATTGGACTGGGGCCTGTCCCAGCCCCACAGTAGCACAGTTGGAAGCTAAGGAATTTTATGCCCCAACCCAGAAGTCGCATGTTCTGCCATGCATGTTTGACATGGCAGGGCACAGAATTTTTATAATAGGACTGTAAGAGGGAGCCAAAGGCTCCTGCTACTTTAAGGAGAGAGCAGCAGATCCAGCTCGCTGTGTGGATCCACCAGCTGGGCAGTTTGAAAGCATGCTAGCTCATAGAGCAGGGGCGGGCAATTATTTTGGGTGGAGGGAAGCTTAATAAGTTTTGGCAAGCTGTTGGGGGCCATGTAAGTAGCCCTGTCCCTTGACAGTTGCCTCATCTCCTGGTCACATTAGGACTGGAAGTCCTGGCCCCTAACTCCTGATCTTTGCCACTGGAAGTCCCTCCCCTTGATGCCCCCTTCCCCGAAATACTCCTTTTGGGAGAGGGGTTGCCATCTTAGAACCAGAAAAAAAAATCATACACTAGAAGGCAAACACCTACTATAGTATAGTTTAATTTTATTACAAAAAATATTTGTCATGACCTGTGTTTATGTACTGTATATAGAAGGGATTGCATAATAGCTCAACAATAAAGTCTCACTCTTATATTGTGTGTGCATGGTAGTGTGTGTGGGGGGGGGGGTAGGGACCCCCCACACACTCCCCCCCATGGCGTGCAGCCCCCGCTGCTAGCAGCAGCAGCAGGCAGGGAAGTCAGGGCAGTCGTGTCTGGTGCAGGCACCCAGTGGGGCATGGCTTTGGCCAGTGCTGCATGAGGTGGGGGGAGCACAGCCTGCCCAGCTGTCTTTGTCACTGGGGCTCTGTGCCACCTGCCTGCAGCTCCAGCGCTCACAGTGGGGGAAGCCCAGTGCTGGAGCTGACGGCCATCCCTGCCCCTGCTACATAGGCCCCCCACACTCCACTGGGAATGGAGGAAGCCCCACCCCCTGCTTCCCCATAGAGTCAGGCAGGGGGCTTCCCCACTGCAAGTGCCACACTGAGCCACTGCAATAGAGGCAGCTGGGCAGACTGCGCTCCATGCCCCCAGTGCAGCACTGGCTGCCTCTATCACAGGGGCCACGCCTGCAGCTCCTGCACTCACATCAGGGAAGTCCCACACTGGACTCTATGGGGAAGCAGGTGGTGGGGCTCCTTCCACTCCTGGTAAAGTGCAGGGACCTGCACAGCAGGGAACAGGGAAGGCAGCAGCCTCCAGCACAAGGCTTCCCTTGCTGCGAGTGCTGGACCTGCAGGTGTGTGGTGCAGAGCCCTGGTGATGGAGGCATCCAGGCAGGGGTTGGGGCTAGTGGCACTGCCCAGCCAGGGCAATGCACTGGGCCCAGCATCCGGGGCCAGAATCTGCAGCTGCAGAATCCACCTGGAGAATGGGACAGAGCCATGGGCAGCTTGTCCAGGGAGTGGGAGGGAGCAGCTGCCTACCACCGTGCACCGTCCTGGGGAGGGACA
>NW_005842263.1:881099-897325 GCF_000455745.1 Alligator sinensis | reverse complement strand
GTAGGGACCCCCCACACACTCCCCCCCATGGCGTGCAGCCCCCGCTGCTAGCAGCAGCAGCAGGCAGGGAAGTCAGGGCAGTCGTGTCTGGTGCAGGCACCCAGTGGGGCATGGCTTTGGCCAGTGCTGCATGAGGTGGGGGGAGCACAGCCTGCCCAGCTGTCTTTGTCACTGGGGCTCTGTGCCACCTGCCTGCAGCTCCAGCGCTCACAGTGGGGGAAGCCCAGTGCTGGAGCTGACGGCCATCCCTGCCCCTGCTACATAGGCCCCCCACACTCCACTGGGAATGGAGGAAGCCCCACCCCCTGCTTCCCCATAGAGTCAGGCAGGGGGCTTCCCCACTGCAAGTGCCACACTGAGCCACTGCAATAGAGGCAGCTGGGCAGACTGCGCTCCATGCCCCCGGTGCAGCACTGGCTGCCTCTATCACAGGGGCCACGCCTGCAGCTCCTGCACTCACATCAGGGAAGTCCCACACTGGACTCTATGGGGAAGCAGGTGGTGGGGCTCCTTCCACTCCTGGTAAAGTGCAGGGACCTGCACAGCAGGGAACAGGGAAGGCAGCAGCCTCCAGCACAAGGCTTCCCTTGCTGCGAGTGCTGGACCTGCAGGTGTGTGGTGCAGAGCCCTGGTGATGGAGGCATCCAGGCAGGGGTTGGGGCTAGTGGCACTGCCCAGCCAGGGCAATGCACTGGGCCCAGCATCCGGGGCCAGAATCTGCAGCTGCAGAATCCACCTGGAGAATGGGACAGAGCCATGGGCAGCTTGTCCAGGGAGTGGGAGGGAGCAGCTGCCTACCACTGTGCACCGTCCTGGGAAGGGACATATGAGGGGACACCTTGTGCACAAGGTGGGCGTGGATGTGGGCTCAGGTCTCCCTGCCCTGCTATCCTGCCCCAGAAAGACCTGGGTGGCCACACCACCATGGCGAAGTGCACCCTGCCAGCCCAGCCCAGCAGCAGCAGCGCAAAATTGTGTCCCCTGCTGCTGCTAGGCAGGCAGGGGTTGCCTTGCCATGGTGGCATGGCCAGTGCGGGGTTCCCAGAGGCAGAAAAGTGGGGCAGGGAGTCCCAAGCCCACAGCTGGAAGCCCACATCCACCCTTGGTCCCCACAGGCTTTGCTCAGCTCTGTCACGGCAGGAAGGGAAGAGGCGGGCATGTTTCCCACCTTCCAACTTGAAAAGGGTGATCACCCTACTCTGCGGTCCTGGGTGCAGTCTCCCAAAACCTAATAAATAACAGTAAGGCATGGTAGGCAAGATCAGAAGGGAGGGGACCCCAGAGAGCCAGAGTGGAGACAAGGGTTGAGTGACCACCGGGGGCATCACAGCCACCCTGGGCCCTGATCCTGTCACAAGGGCATAATACCAATTGCACCATTATGTTAATGTCTGTCAGGGGCATAAATTATAGACAGAACCCCATTCTCTTAAATGCCGCCAAAACTTTAAACAATGTGCCAGTTCCTGCCGCACCTCAAGACATAGGTAATTATAAGACAGCAGGAACCTCATTTTCATTCAGTCTTTGTAGAGCGCTTAGGTAAATATGGTCCTGGTCTGAAACTGGAGCTGTAAGCCCGATATATATTAAATAATCATCTTAATTGTTGGCCATGAGTCTCCTGTCCCATCATTGCCTCTTCTTCTTCTTATACCCCGTGTCTACCCATTTTGTTTTTAGCAGTTACAAATTTAACATTTAAACTTATTAACACTAATGCTTTTAACCATTAACCATGTACACCTAGAAAAGCTGAGGCTATAAAGTAGAGTCTCAGGGAGGGGCCTGGGAAATGGCAAATTGAAGTTATAACCCTCTGAAAATTGAGGGAAAGCCTGACAGATCCTTAATTGTGTCCTTTGCAATCATGGCTCTATAATCCAGAAGGGTTGGCTTTCTGCTATAGACTTTTTTTGTAAAGGTTTATATCGTTGTCAGGGACATTTCCTCTGGGCTAAAAACTTGGCATAAGAAGTCTCATGGTTCACACTGAAAAACAATAGATCTAAGCAAGGGAAGGGTTGGGTTTTATATTTTTTTTAATGCTCTTGTATACTCCTGCCCTTCCATAATGGCTGTTTCCTAAAATGGGGAGATTGTCTTTAGTGGGGTCTGATTACTTTAGATCAAACTAGTTATTTGGTTTTCAAGGAGAAGTTATTGTTCCCATGTGCGGCAAGTTTTATATGGCCAGCAAAGCTTTGTGGTGTTTCTAGCATATGGCATGAGTGCACACACTTGACATTTCACTTTCAGTCTAGTCCAAGACAGTCAGTATGGTTTAACAGAGGGAAAATGGAGATAGGATTCAGGAACTCCTGATCGCTAAGTGACTCTCTGTGTTGACAAGTCACTTAAGACTGATGGTTTTACAAGTGGTCACTGGCTTGGGGTCCTAAGGTTTTGGATGCAAGATCTGGACCTGGTCACCCATATTTTAGATATGAGTGAATTAAATAACAGATAAAAAAATCATCCAATTAAAAAAACAGGGGTGGAAGAGGCACCTGATAATTGAGGTGCCCCAAATTTGTGGACACGAATGAAAATTTGGAGCTTCTCTTTCTCAGCTTCTCCATTTGTAAACTGGGAGTGTTTACTTATTTAACTACCTTGCTATGAGGATAAACAAGTTAATATATGTAAGTGGCTTTGACAATCATGGCCCTGGTTCAGCAAGGAATTTGAATACAGAAAAAGTCTCACTGATCTCAATTTAGGCTTAAAATCAGGTTCATGTTCATACAGTTTTTTGAATTGAGATGTGAATGTGCTACATGCTGTGTAAAGCAATAACACCATTTTTAAATTATTCACCCAGAAAAAATGCTTTTTAACAAGGTCATAATTTCAAAGTTGTCATCTGAGAAAATACATAGACTTGCTTACATGAATCCCATGCCTACACATCATTTCTGAATGTATAGTTCTCCTCTCAGAGACAATGACAGAGTTGCTGTCTGCTTTCTCAAGATAAAGAATTATGTGTTTTGAAAAAAGGCATTTCAGAGAAAATATACAATGAAATAATGAGCCTTACATGTTTACCTCACCAAGTGATCACCCATCTTCCACAGAGAGACCTGCCACATCTAAGCCACTTCAGGTCATCTTCAAGACCTTCTTATTTTGGGCATAGTCCCAAATTTGTACGGTCTCAGGTCAAACATTACTCCCCATCCCCAATTCAAGGTGATTTAATCTGTACAGTTTCAAATCTCTTTGTCTGCTAAGGCCTTTGACTTTTATCACACCATCCTGAGCATGTTTCTCCAGGGACACAAAAAGGAAACTTCTTGCAAGTTTCTGCATTTGGCTAGCTTTTGGGATTTGTTATAATATTTTTCCATTGCCTTTACTGCAGGAGGCATGCTTATCTCACCCATTTAGCTGCGAATATAATTACTGATGAACCCATAAAGATATAGATAACATTTATTGTACCAACAAAATAGTTTCTGATAGAATAGTCTTTGATTCCACTGCATCAGTCACAGGTACAAAATCCATTTGACCTCAGTTTGAGTAATTTTCTGGCAAGTAAATTCTACTATTCTTTTCCCACAATTGAAAATAAGACAAAACAAAGCAAAAAAAACACACAGCAAGAAACCAATTCATATCAAGACCAACTCTGTCCACACTAATAAAGGCCATGTTTTAAAAATCTGGCCTTACCTTTCAAAATTCTGTCAAAGTCCACTGGCCAACATGCAGTATTATACACTGGGGTGGGGAGGAAATTGTTATAACTTGACTGAGAGGTTTGTGGATCACTGCAATAAAAAGCATAATCCAAATGACAAAAAATAAAGGGTTTATATAATTGGGTGAACAAACTAATAAAGAACAACATTTCTTCCTGCCATCACACCTGGGAGTGATGCCATTGAAACAACTGATGATCTGAAGATTGCAGAATTTTCTCTTGCATGCTTTCCAAATATTGGTCTATAGTTGTGTTTCAAAGCAAATGCTGGGATTACTCACTGTAACTAACTGGGACATTCTAAAGGCTGAAATAATTAAGTACAGTTTGCAAAATACTGTCCTGAGATTTAAAAATAAAGGGGGTCAAGCATGGGGGCGTGTGAGTGTCCACACTGAAGAAGGAAGAGTTCAGCTGCTATTAGCTTTTTATAAATGCCTGGATAGATATGAGGAACAGGTTGCCTTAGCATACAAATATACATGAGCACATACACACACAAACACTAACCCAGTGTCATTTATTTCACAGTTCAATTCCTCACTCCAGCACAAACTCCCTGTGTGACCTACGCAAAGGCCAAGGTTCACAAAAGCATGTAAGTACTTACATTAAAATATTTTGAATGCTCAAAACACTCGTTCACCTGCCACCCAACCTTGTACAGGCCTAAAGTTCACAGGAATCTGATGAGTGGCAGCTTTTCTGCATGCCCAGACTACACACACACACACATACATACATATATATATATACACACACACACACACACACACACATATATATATATAAAGTAAGGCATATATATATATAGGGAGAGAGAGAGAGATATCTGTATCTATATAGATATATATAATGTCACATCTTTATATAAATTCACAGACACACCTATATAAAATAAAAGAAACTGTGTGAGGAGCAAGAGTATTTTTGTATTCGAAGAGGCTTATACAAAACAAAAAATGTTTTGCTGTTTTCAGAACCAGAAGCGAAAAGGCTCAAAAAACATTACTTTGTTACAACAAAACTCTCTCTCTCTTAAGATACAGATAATCTGTCAGTGGAGGCCAACCTTTTTGGCATGAATGCTGATCCAATCCCTTTCCCCTGCCCAATCTGCCACTGTTTTCTGCCCCCCTGCCCTGTGCTACCTGCCCAAGCTGATGCTCTACTTTTTGCTTCCTGCCTCATCCACCACTGCTGTTTGCCTCCTCTCCAACCTGCTGTGCAGTGACATAACTAAGGTGAAGCAGCTAGGGCAACCTCCCCTGTTGCTAACTTGTGGGAGAGGAGAAACAAAAAGAAAAAACCCAGGTGCCAGCAGCCAATACGCGATCACACCAGTGGTGTACCAGCTACTAGAAGTCTCTGCTGCCCCTGTGACCTGGATACATAATACACTACTACATGGTGGTGAGGACAGTTTCCTGGGAGATATGGATTTAAACCTTGTCAGAAAATACGGTTTGAACCTTGGTCTCTGATCCTGGATAAACTCTCTGGCCTCTAGGCTGTTGTTAAAAGGGAGGGTACATGTTCACTACCTATAGCTGGTGTGGTCTGGTATGCTATGACATCGCTTACTGACTGGGGGCATGCTGGTGAGTGATGTAGATGCTTTGTTCTTGAATACCAGTGGGACTTAGATGCCTAGCTTTTCAAGATGCTTAAGACTTAGGTTGAAGTCTGGGCATGCAGATCTTTAAACAAAACATTTTTGTGCAAATATTTTTCTAAAGCAAAGTGAAATTTAAAAAAATGAGAGAGAAAGATTGTAGATTGTAGCCTACTTGCTTGGGCACTCTCCTGGGAGAGAGAAGACCTGGGTTTCAGTCTCAATGAATATTTAACTATCGTATTCTAAATATTAATTGGAGCAGGGACTGGAAACCAGGTCTTCCCCCATCTAATAGAAATGACTTAGCCTCTGGCTCAGTGATTGTGTCTGTATTGTCTGCAGTGGAAGTGGAACAGCTTCAGTGGGAGGGAAAGAAAGTTCTCACATTCCAGAATACATTATAACCTGGTGGTTCACACACTCTTATGGGAGAAGTGAATCTCCTCAAACAGAGGAGGTATTTAAACCTGGGTCTCCCATCTGAGTGCTCTAACCACTGGTCTACTGGATAAGTAGGGGATACTCTATAACATGTTTTGTGAGAAAGTTTAGCACCTCACTCCAGCAGAGGGTTCGAGTCAGAGCTGTGAATCCCAAGTGTGGAGGGAGGTGTCAAAGTCTCTCAAGAGGGCTAAGATTTAAGCTGCAGCTCTCTCATCAAGATTTTCTATTGGCTTAATTTAGACAACTCTGTTCAGCTTTCTGACTTCTATGAATCCCTTCTTAGAAGCCAAACTGTCCTGTGCATAAAACAGGGAGCCTTTGCACCTAACCTGGAGGCTGCAGATTTCTCTAGGCACTAAGGGCCCCTCTACACATGCAGGTAAAGGTGCAATAGGCTTTAATGTGCAATCCATGGAATTGCACGTCCTGCCATGCAACACATGCATGGCAGGAGGCTCGATTGTAGGATCATGCATTAGAGCCCATTGCACCTTATTGGTGGTGCAGGGGAAGCTCAATTCCAGACTCCCCCTGCACTGAAAAGAAGCAAGCTCCCATGGCTGGGAGCCCCATCAGCTGACAGATAGCTGCTACTATCTCCCAGCTCTGGGGAGGTGCATGAAATTCCCAGGGCTGGGAGATCGGAGCTGCTATGGTCTCCCAGCCATGGGGGTGCAATCTCCCAGCCCTGGGGGTTTCATGCATCCTCAAGGTTGGGGGACTATGACAGCTGTGATCTCTCAGCCTCAGGGGTTTCAGGCACCCCTGGGGGTGGGACATCACACCTGCAGCCCATGACTGCCAGGACCTAGATGGGTCCCAGCACCAGGAAACATATCACCAGGACCAGCATCCACAACTGTGGGTTCTGGGTTCTGGCATCTGCAGGGTGCTGCTGGGACCCAGAGTTGGCAGCTGCTGGGGTTGACAGTCCCCTCAGCTGCAGGACTCCCAGCCTCGGCTGGGCATGGTGCACCCCTGCAGCTGGGAGCCCTGTCAGCAGACAGGGCGCACAGCCACAGGGAGACCCTGCTACATATGCCAATTAAAGCTGGATAGCAACCAGCTATAAAGTTAGAACACATTTTTGAGGTCTAACCTTATGGCTGGTTGGAGCTTTTTATGGTGTGATAGCTACTTTGCACATGTAGCTGGTCTCAAGGTAATTGTGCAATTAACTGGTTAATTGTGCAAGACCTATAATTTGTAGAGGGAGCCTAGGACACAAAGTTCAGGACAAGAATGCAGAACACTACAGCTTGCAAGTCCTTTTGTGACTGTAGTCTTCCTAGACCAGATCTGCAAAGGTTATTAATCCCCTAACTTGAATTGATTTCCACAGGAGTTAGGTCCCTAGGTACCTTTTAAAAATGTGGGCCTCTGGGCCCCATTGACCCATCTGGAAAAATAATACTTTCCTACTTCACAAGGGTACAGGAACATAAATACATTAACATTAATACCATAATACTATGATTATTTATCCATTCAGAATTTAAATAAGCAGATATAGTGGTCATGGATAGATAGAGTGGGCTGATATTAGCTCTACAGTCTAATCAAGCAAAGATTTTCCAAAAAGGAAGTAAAAAAGTAAGGCATACAAGAGAAAGCAGAGAAGAAGAAAAAGTTAAGAAGAGACTGGAGAGAACTTCCCCTCCACAAACTTTGAAGCAGCTACTTTATCTTCTTTCAAATCTCAAAACTTACCTAGGTTGTGCCAGCTAAGGTTCATTACAGTCTGGCACTAGTTAAGCAAGTGAAGAATTGCAACATGCTTTTCTGCAATTCTCTGTTTGTCACCTCTGTCCCAAACTGGCCAACATACCATTTGTCTGTTTTATCCTTTAGCATCTCTCCGGCATGTAGACTGCAAGCTCTCTAATGGCTGCAACTGTCTTTGCTATTTTTATGTATCATGGTTCCTAATCCTTGCTTGAGCTTGCTACATCCTACGATAAAGCAAGCCATCATCATCACCAAAATTAAATGCATCCTTTTTAATATAGAAGTTACCACATCAAATACAAAGGGCATTCATGTATACCAAGACAATTTTCTAAATTTTATATAGACACTGAATTAAGTTTGAGACTTATCAATGGGGATCTACTCAATTTGCAATTTTGTGATTTTCATGAAAGCCGCAAAAAAGGCAGTTTTCACGATCGCCGCAAAAACTGGTGTTCTCTGCAATTTTGCAGGGATTCACCAAAAAACCCCCAAACCTACTAAAAATATCATTCAGGCTCCTCAGTGGGAGCCAGCAGTTGCTGTAGCCCCATCTCACAGCCTACCAGGTAGGGAGAAGGAAGTCGCTGGCATGAGGGGAGCCATCAAAACGGTAGCCACCCCCTCCTCCTCCCACCGCTGATTGGCTGAGAGGGCTGCCTTTTGTGTGGCCCCAACCTTTTTGTTAACTAGCATCAAGGGGCAGGGCCGCATGAATGGCAGCCCTCTCAGGCAATCAACGATGAGAGCGGGGCTGCTGGACCCCTCAGCCAATCAGCAGGGGGATCTTGCCACAAAAAGACCATGCAAACAGTGCCAGGTGCCACAAGCGGTCCACAAATTTTACTTCCCCCCTGTGCACTTTAGGTAGATCCCTGTTTTTCAAATATCTCTGATGTTATGTAGCAACTTGAACATACCTCTCTCATACACACTGCTTACTAGTGTGCTCTTAGCTACTGGGAGCTCCTTAAATGAAGGCCAGCCACTGAGTTTTACTGGTCAAAAGTTACATAGATATTTATGTTTATGAATTTCACTGAGATACAGCATTTGAAAACAGGACACAAGCACTTTTGGAAATGTAATCCCACATCTGCACTTTATGAGCCTTATTAGTTTATTTGCCACTGCTACAAATGCCTTGTATGCTTTGAAGGCACATGCTGAATTATTTTCTGCTAATAATGGTAACATCTTGGGAGAACAAACGTTCACAAAACAAGTTAGCAGCTTTGACAAAGCCACTGTTTCACTCCAAATGGCAGGCATCTGAAGGAATCTATCAAGAAATAATCCATTCTCTCTCTCATGTGGAGCGCACAGCAGTCTCTTCAATTACTTACAACAAGGAGATAACTTGGTAGTGGAAAATTGAGTTACCATGTAATTAACATTGTTTTGGAAGAGGTTTTTAATGATGTTATCATGTATTTTTTTATAAATAAAGTGTGTAATTATTCCTCTTTTTTATTACAGAGATTTAATATTGAATAGTAGCCTGAAGCATATTTCTAAACCACAGGCTACAATAAAACTGTTGTTTTGGGGTTTTTTTAATTCTTAGATCTGACAGATCTTGTTTAAAATGGAAAACTGGCTACATCCCTTGAAGCCCAAAGAGAATATCATTTATTATAGGAGGCTTCTAAATGTCTTCATAAGCATTGGATATTATCTGGAAAACTGCCTCAGTAAAGCAGCCAGTGATTACTGTCTACATGGTCAAGCTAATGGTCTTATTTTTCCTCCTGCTGACTGCTGTAGGTCAAAAACATTTGGTTTTATGGCTAGTTATTCTTGGAATTAATTTACCACCAGCTGTGGCACTACTGTATGTCAAATATTTCTGCTTTTAAAGTACACTATATTGTTTTTAAGGGCTAAATCTAATTGCTGCCATTTAAACTTTTGTCTCATCTTTGTTAATACTAGGGATTTTTAACTTTTGTGTTTCTATTTCCCTTTTGCTCTTCTCATTTACTTTTGTCCAAAGATGCTTCTAAGCGTTCTGATGGCATCCAAGCTAAAATCATGAATAAAAGCTGTGTCACCATGTTATATTAACTTCCTCACAATAAACATTTTCACAGACTTGAGAGAAGGGCTAGAGTTTGCAGAAGCAATGGCTATTGAGAAAGACTGTCTTGGAAGCATGGATAAATCAAGGATTTTGAAACAGGGGTGTAGACAGTGTGGCACATCATTATATATAATACAACACTATTTTTCTCCAATTAAAGAGAAACTAGAACCTTTACTAATATGCTAGCGGGCTAACACAACTATGTTCAGTTTATGATCAAAGCAAAAACAAATAACTATTGCAATATGCACTCATTTCCTAGATTTATATATACATTTTAAAAAGACAGGAAAAAACTAGGCAAAAATGTCAAAATATATTGTCTCCGTCATGTCATTACAGTTAACTGCACATATCTTATTCAGATTCATAAAACAATATCTAACCTCCTTGAGCATCTTGACAGTGCCTCAAACACTTCGCTATCAGTCATTTCTATGCTTGAGTTAATATTACCTCACGCGAGTTAAGGTTTTTAGCTAGAGCTAAAAATTGTCTACAAGACTGTGAAAATGAAAAGAGACATTACCAAAAAAAGCTAACAGACAGCAACAATACAGAAAAAAGGATAGTTTGAATGGTGGAACATCAAGTCGATTAAAAGGATAGAAGGTTGTTAACATCTGTGGAGTGGAGAGAGATTAGCAGGAACTGGGGACATGATAATGAGCTATGAAGTCAATTGACTCACTCAGCCCTGCCTAAATAGAAATACCTTTCACGGGTGGAGCAGGGATCAAAAGGGGGCAGAGGGTGCAACTGCACCTCTGCACCCTCCCTCGGATCCATCCTTTGTAGCAGCAGAAGTAAAACCCAATTGACTGGGTGTCTCTGTCACTCCCCACTTGGTATATATTTTAAGATTATTGCTTTCACTATAAAAATTACTACTTTTCTTATAATAAGCCCCTCTAATGTTTTCCTCCACATGCACATATTGCTTGCAGAGTAGACTATTGCTCTGTTTCTCATTTTAGTTTGTTTACTCTTATTTCATACATGTGAAGCATATCTTCCACTGTTTTGAATGCTTTCAATTTTTCTAGTTTTTCTTTGTCACTATTGTGGCAGATATAAAAAACACAATTAAGTTCCATCACAACATAGGAACACATTTTCTCTGCCTTCATTTACTAGCAAAGAAAATCCCTACATTCAACTGGGTGGTATTTTAACTGCCTTGTTATACTTTATGCTGTGAGCCACACAAATGTTGATTGGCTTACTGCTAGCTTGGAGTTTGGGGTAGTCATACCTTCAACTTAAGTCAAACATCTGTGGGGAGTGGCAGGGTAGTGTGGATCAGAGATAATCCTGCCCTGAAATGGCATAACTTTGAGCCACATAATGGGCATCTACACAAGTTGCACTAATGAGCCTTAGCCTAGTTTACTGAGCAGTAAGAGCATGTATCTACACATGTATGCCCTTAGTGCACAGTAAAAATGGCTAGTCACAACTAAATTTGATATTTGCAAATGCAAGTATCAAATTTAGTTGTGATTAGTTAATGCATAGTAACACACATGTAGATATGACCCAGCACTAAGTTTAGTGCTGGGTCTGCCCTGCTACTAGGGGTCCAACCTGAGCCCAGCCCCAGGGCTCCTGCCTAGTAGCCTTTCCTGGGCCAGAGCTGGGCTGTGATCTGGCAACCCCTAGCTGCAGGCTATAAAAGCCTGCAGCCATTTTGTGCCTTGGGGCACACTGCACAAAAGTCTGGTGGCTCCTGTGCAATCCCCAGGACCACTGCAGGTCTCATGTGTCCCCCTGGGAAGAACACAGACTGCCACTGCCTGGCCTGTCCCCTCTCCAGAGCTGCTGCTTGGACACAGGTGAGGGTTGCAAAGGGCTGCAGGTTGCTGCACCCCTTACCCAGCCCTGATATCCCCACAAGGCTGCTGGCTGGCTGTCTCTGGCACCAGGGCCACCACCTGCTTCTTGCTGCTGCTCACCTCTCGCAGTGTCTCCTGTCCTTGCAGGTCCTGTAGTAAAGCTTCAAAATGGCTGAAACTGGTTTAAATTAAACCTGGCTGAATGTCATATCAGACGTAGCTGATTTGGGTCAAACTGATTTATGAAACTTCTGTCCCAGACCCCTTCCTGGTTCAAGTTAAATCACAGTCCCCCAGCATCCGAGCATGTTTTCCAGCCCTGGGCTGAGCTTTGCTGTTTGCTCCAGAGACCAGAGCTGGTCCCGTCCCTCTGCTTCCTAGCTGGAGCAGTGTGGGATGGCTGACAAAGTTGGGGAGAAGGGTGCAAGCCTGGCTGGGGATGCAGCCCAGTCTACAGGGGGATATTGCCTACCCCCATCCCCTAAGCCCCAGCTGGGGTCTGGGTCCAGGGAGGGAAAGCTAAATATCCCTCTCGCAACTCAAACTTACTGCTGGCTGCAAATGTGGACCACAAATCCCAGAGGAACCTGGAAGCAGGAAGAGGAGGTGATGAGCAACCCTGCAGAGTCCTTCTGCTGTAATTCTGGACTGCAAATCCCAGAAAGCTCAGGGGCAGCAGAAAGAGGAAGTGAACACACAGCCAGAGAGTCATGCTATAGTGTCCCCCAGCTTCTGGACTAAGGCACTGCAGACATGTGGCTGCATTTCCTGAATCAAAGGTAAATATCTGTTCACTTCTGTTTCAATTTAATCTGTGCAGTTTAGACTAACCTGCAAAGACTGAATTGATTCCGCCTTGGGCTTTTTGAATGTCTTTACCTAGCCTTTAAGGTGTTAATGTGCACACAATCTATGGGTTAAGAGCTCTAGGAGCTGCCTGAAATTACCATGTAACAAGGCCCTAATGCAGTAACTCACATGGAAAGAATTCCACATACTTCATATTCAAAGAATTCCAATGTGGCAGGGAATGATCTAAATCTCCGTGGACACAAGCTTACCCGTTTTGGTAAAAATGAGAAATTCCAAAGGGACAGATCTCCACTAAATCAGGCCCAATGTTTGCCCGTTTGTTGTTACAGAGGGTTGAATACCATAGGCAACAGCTTACTACAGGACAAAACCCTGTTCTTGCTTGTATAGACAAATCAGTCTGCCCACCTTTGTCCTATAACACCCAGAAACTGGGCTGCCTACTATAGCTATTGACACTTATTAACTAACTACCAGCATGTTAGAAAAGCTTATTTAACAGAAAAGATCAGAATTCCTAACAGAAAGTAAGCCTGCTTTATGCCAGGCTCGTAAAATATATTGACATCCAGTGTCCTTTCCACCTTAGCCATTGTAGCAGCAAAGACCAAGACTGGAAGTGTGGAGTTGCACCAGCTACAACATTCCCTACTGCTGTTTATTTCCATGCAACTCACACCAGATACTTTGATTGCCATGTCTTATCTCACCTGGAAGAACGATAGCCAGTCACAGTTGATGCAGGTGCAGTGGTTTGATGCACAGCCAAAAATGATGGAGCACAGCTGAAAAGTGGAGATCGACATGTTTCCCTGTGACCTTGGCAGAGATCTTCCATGAAGTAGACTCATATGCACACCATCCCCATGGAAACAAGCCTGTAAGTAGCATTCAGTTTTACATAACCCTACGTTCTCATAAACACAGGAGTGCCAGTATCTAGAACAGTAATTTTCAACCTGTGGTCCATGGACCTCTGGGGGTCCACATACGATGTCCATAGTGTCCATGAAAGATGATTGTGATCAAGCAAAAGTATGTAATGTAATGTATTACATTTCAAAGGGGTCCACACTAGAGCTGTGCAAAGCTTCGGGTGCTAATTCGATTCAGAGGAGATTTGGCCCAATTTGGCGGCTGAATCTCTGAATCCAAATCAAACTGAGAGACAATAAAAAGGTCCAAATTGATTCGGAGAGCTTTGGAGATTTGGGCAGTTCCCACTTGCCACTGCAGGGAGCTGGACCCAGACTCCGTGCTGGTAAGTAGGGGGTGGAGGCTGGAGGAAGGGGAAGGGGGACCATGGGGTGACCCCACCAGGGCCCATCCCCTGCCTGCTCCCCCAGCCCCCCGAGTGTCCTCTGGCCTCCGCCCCCTCTTCCAGCCCCGTCATTGGATGCCCTGCCCGGCCCCAGTGTCCCAGCTCTTTTTTAAAAAAAAAGCCCCATACTCACTGGTTCCAGCCAGGCAGGAGTGTAATCCCTGCTGCCTCTCACTGCTCTGTGCTGTGTGAGGGGCTCTGCCATGAACTCCCCGATACCTGCTCGCTCTCCTAGCCCCATCAATGGCTGCCCTGCCTGGCCCCAACATCCCAGCTCTTAAAAATTAGTGGGAGAGGAACTGGGGTCCTTGAGGGCAGAGGAACTCAGCGTCCAAGAGGAGTGGTCGTTCCTTAAGGAAACGATACTCGGGGCCCAAGGGGTGTCCATCCCGACAAGAAGCAAGGCGGGCAGGAGTGTCCAAAAGCCCCCCTGGCTCACCAAGGGTGTCCGGGAATGCCTGCTTGCCAAAAGGGTGGCGTACGCCCGGTGGAAGGGGGGTGTAATCTCCAAAGAGGAGTATACCTCCTCTGCTCGGGCCTGCAGGCGGGCTGTTAGGAAGGCCAAGGCGGAGATAGAGCTCGGATTAGCGTCCAGGATTAAGGATAACAAAAAGTCCTTTTTCAAATATATTGGGAGGATGAAGAAGGCGCCGGGTAATGTGGGGCCCCTGCAGGATATGCGGGGCAATCTGGTGGTTGCGTCAGAGGATAAAGCGGACCTCTTTAACCAATTCTTCACCTCCGTTTTCTTGTGCAGGGACCGGGACTTCCCTGCTGTGATAGAAGCCGGACGCGAGGGGATCGCCTTCAGACCTCAGGTTGGGGAGGACCGGGTTAGAGAGCTTCTGGAGGGGCTGGACGCGTTCAAGTCAGCGGGTCCGGATGCTCTCCACCCCAGGGTGCTGAGGGAGCTGGCTGGGGTTATTGCAGGGCCCCTGGCACGGCTCTACGAGCGATCGTGGTGCTTGGGCCAGGTGCCAGATGATTGGAAGGTAGCTAATGTGGTCCCCATCTTCAAAAAAGGGAAAAGGGAGGACCCGGGCAATTATAGGCCCGTCAGTCTTACCTCAATCCTGGGGAAGCTCTTTGAGAAGATCATCAAGGAGCACATTTGTGATGGGCCGGCATCCGAGATGATGCTCAGGGGCAATCAGCATGGATTTATTAGGGGGAGATCATGTCAGACCAACCTGATTGCCTTTTATGATCAGGTCACAAAGGCCATGGATGCAGGTGTCGCGGTGGATGTAGTCTTTCTGGACTTCAGCAAGGCCTTTGACACCGTCTCTCACCCCATCCTAATTAATAAACTAGGCGACTGTGGCATAGATGCCTACACGGTCAGATGGATTGCAGATTGGCTGAAGGGTCGCACTCAGAGGGTGGTGGTGGATGGATCATACTCGACTTGGGGGGAGGTGGGTAGTGGAGTCCCCCAGGGCTCGGTCCTGGGGCCTGCGCTGTTCAATTTCTTCATCAGCGATCTTGATGTTGGGGTGGAAAGCAACCTGTTTAAATTCGCTGATGACACCAAAATTTGGGGGGAGGTGAGCACGCTAGCAGGGAGAGAGAGATTGCAGAAGGATCTGGATAGGTTACAGGGGTGGGCAAACAGGAACAGGATGTGTTTCAATACGGACAAGTGCAGGGTGCTGCACTTGGGTAGTAGGAACCAGCAGCACACTTATACGATGGGGAGCTCCCTACTTGAGAGCACGGAGGCGGAAAGGGATCTTGGTGTCATTATTGACTCCAAGATGAACATGGGCCGACAATGCGAGGTCATGGTTGGCAGGGCTAACCGGACCTTGTCGTGCATCCACAGGTGCATCTCGAGTAGAGCCAGGGAGGTGATCCTCCCCCTCTATGCGACGCTGGTCAGGCCGCAGCTGGAGTATTGTGTCCAGTTCTGTGCGCCCCATTTCAGGAGGGATGTGGACAACATGGAGAGGGTCCAGAGGAGGGCCACCCGCATGATCCGGGGACAACAGGGCAGACCCTACAGTGAGAGACTGCGGGACTTGAACCTATTCAGCCTCCACAAGAGAAGGCTGAGGGGGGACCTGGTGACCGTCTATAAACTCACTAGGGGGAACCAGAAGGGTTTGGGGGAGACGCTGTTTCCCCTAGCCCCCGCTGGCATAACAAGGAGTAATGGGCACAAGTTGATGGAGAGGAGGTACAGATTGGACATCCGAAAAAACTACTTCACAGTTAGGGCGGCTAGGAGCTGGAACCAACTTCCAAGGGAGGTGGTGCTGGCCCCTACCCTGGGGGTCTTTAAGAAGAGGCTGGATGCCTACCTGGCTGGACTCATTTGAGTCCCGTTTTTGTTTTTAGTGTTTTTTGTTGTTCTCCTGCCCTGGCGGGGGGTCGGGCTAGAAGATCTATTAGGTCCCTTCCGACCCTAAAACTATGAAACTATGAAACTATGGAAAAAAAAAATGCCTCGCACTCACTGGCTGCTGCAACAGTTGTCAGGGCCTCTGGGGTCTCATGGCAGAGCCCTCCCCCCACACAGTTGGGGGCAGTGGATCGTACCCCTGCCTGGCAGCAGCTGGTGAGCATGGGGCTTTTTTTTTTTAAAGAACCGGGATGCTGGGGCCGAGCGGGGCAGCCATTGATGGGGCTGGGGGAGCAGGGGGGGGGTTGGGCCTGTTCAATTC
>NW_005842263.1:871321-881041 GCF_000455745.1 Alligator sinensis | reverse complement strand
GGCCAGCCATGGATGGGGCTGGGAGAGCAGGCGGGGGGTTGGGCCTGTTCAATTCAGAGATTCGGCCAATTCAGTGGCAGCCGAATCTCTGAATCAGATCCAGCTAAATAGATTTGGTACAGGGATTCGAATCACTGAATCGAATCACTGTCCCCCAAACCACCCAAATCTAAATCCGAAGCAAATACTAGCCACTTTGCACAGACCTAGTCCACACTTGCATCTGAAATTTCCAAAGGGGTCTGCACCTGCATTCAAAATTTTTTAGGGGTCCACAAATGAAAAACTAATTTAGGGAGACATAATCAAAATGGTAATTATCATGCATCAGACTAGGATCAGACAATTCCAGAAGGAAGACTGGCTTTGAAAAGCAGAATCCAGGGTTTTTTAAGGAGGAAAGAGGGGGTTTTGGTGCCCAGAAAGAAAGTAACACTTTTTCAGGGAACAAAGACTAAAGTAGGGGGGAAGAGAAGAAAGGGAGAGGATTAGGCATAGTGAAGGGAATGTGTGAGGGCAATGCAGAGTGTGTAAAATCTTCCTCCTCTTTCTCCCTACTGAGATTGTATCCAAATTATGGGAATTCTCCATTCCCCAGTATCTGCCCACCAATTCTTTTTCAAATCAATGAACGCATCATACATGTACCTGAGGAGAAGAATCTGACCTACAGCAGCATTAAAATGTATGGGTGGTGGGGAGCAGCAGGGTGACAGGGAGGAGAGATGTGAAGAAATCATGCAGTTTGATTCAGATGTCAGGGTTTTATAACTTACTCAGCTCTAGAAAAACAAGTGGAAATTGCAGACATAAGTTTTGAATAAATAAAATCTAAAAAACAGTCCTGCTGTTCTAAGGAGAAAATAATATTTGATCAAAAGACAAAACATGATGGGGTAACTTTTTCATTTCCTGCTCACAATGAAGGTATTACTAACATTATTTAAGCTGTGTTGAGGACATATAATGAGGGGCCAAGCAGATATAAATGTTCTTTTGGAATGTTATTTATAGTTCCTCGGTACCCAATGCCAAACTTAATAAGGTTTATGAGAAGCCAGTGGAGACTGTAAATTGCTAGACTTCTCATTTAAATCTTAGTGCTGACTCCATTTGTTTCCTACATGTTGATCTGACATTCGGAGATAAATCTGATAAAATTCTCCAAGTTGGAGAGAGATTTGTTTTCTGTCAGTGGGAATCTAACTGTTAGAAAGATATGGGGAAAGGTTATTGGGAAGAAAGCCACAGACAGTAACATACTTTACTGGAATCACTGGCTTTTTTATTTATTTGTTATAGTATTTGATAGATTGCTTATGCAGCCATTTAAATGACTCTTATGGAAAGTGTTTATTTGCAATCACCTTAGTGTCAGCAGTGAAATGAGTTGGGACTGAAATTTCATTAAGAAAGTCATATTTCAATATTATGGCCCCAGCAATCGTCGCTTTGTATACATTAAACATAAAGCCTATAGAATGTTTCAATAATGTTAAAACGAAGGCAAAAAAAATGAGGACAAGCCAGACAGGAAATTCATTGTTAATGCATAGACCCCACCCTGCACTCATGCTGTGGTGGGAAAAATAGCAGAAAAAGCATGTTGGCCTCAATTTTGAATTTCCTTTTGATTTGGCCATTATAAAATCACAACCTTAATGTCCTTTTGATGCAAGCTAAACCCCAGGATCCCTTTTCTGGGCCAGCCTGCTCGCTTCTGCAGTAAAACCTAAGGGAGAGAGCAAGAGGGAAGAAAAAAACTATGAGGTTTGTTTTCACCAAATTCTTCCCTTTGGATAGGAGGATGTTTCTCTCCCTTTGTGAACCCTCACACAGAAGTAGGTCACTCCTCAGATCCCAATATTTCTGCATCAGCTCAAGGGCCAGGGCCTGGCCCCTTTTGAGCCCCTCTTTTCCTGAAGATCCTTTGGGATGGACGATTCATTGGGGCCCAGAAAAAGGTTATCCAGCCCACAGGGAGAGCCATCTTGCAGTTAGGCTGCATACAGACATTCTCTGCACCTGGTCTGCAATCATGTGGCTTACTTAGGCATATGATTGTAGACCAGGAGTAGTGTGTACAGGCATTCGCTGGTCCCAGGAGCTACGCAGGGAACCCAGCATAAGTATCTTGAGGGAGGGAGGAGGCTGGCAGGATTGTGGAGGGGTTGCTGGATCTGTGGAGGGGGAGTGGGGTTTTTCACCTGGTGGGAGGTTGTTGGGAGGCTAAAAACAGCACAGTAGGGGTTGGTAGGAAGAGCACAGTCCCAGGGCTGGGGCAAGCAGTTGAGCTTTCCCAGCCCCAGGCTGCACTCCAAATGCATGCAGACCTTTGCTAGATTGAGCTAGCCCATTCCTGATATGTTAGTTCACCTACTCTGGTAAACTAATTTAGAATGGGCCAGCTATTTTTGACCCAATTTAAACAGCATGAACATTTGCACAGGTGGGCATTTAGATCAACCTAACCCTGTATGTACCCTTAGTGTCCTGGCCTGGATATTCCATGGTCCATCACTTCCATATATTGCTGAGTAAGTTACTTAGGGACAAATTCCTGCAGGTATTTAGATGCTTTGGTTTCCCATCTGTAAAGTGGAAATAATAGTAGTTAACAAGAATGGTGGTCATATACAGACTTAAGGCTACACACAGAGATTATTACCATCTTCAGCAGACTTGTTTCTGGAGCATATTAGGTGTATGTTCCCACGTTCTTATTCCCCAGGTACAGAACCTAGGCCAACAAGAGGTGCTACAAAAGGGAAAGGGTAACTGCCACTTGGTCAGGCAAATCCTCAGCTGTGTGATGAGGAGTGTCACTTAACATAGTCAGAATAAAACCCAAATCAGGCCATTTGTTTTAAGCCCTTTGTGCTTTGGTCACTTCCTCCCTTATCATTCTCTTAAAAGTCATATAGACCCTTCTGATACACACACTACAGGCCAGGCAGGACCCTTCTGAAGTGATGGTTCCCGTGTTTTCTTTTCAGAGGGTTTTTTTTGTTTTAAACACAAATAAGATCTGATTCTCCCCAGCTTCTGATTGTCAGTGCCAGTGCAAGGTAGGCATAAAGGATAGACTGCTGACATGGTGCCAGTTTTGCGCTCTATTTGCAAAGGAATGGATGACGGCATGAGGCAGCAGAAAGGATTTATTTTCTTGAATGAGGTGACTGTTTCTCTTCATGGCTTTGCATTACAGCTGTACCCTTGGTCACAACTGAGAGCCAGATCCCATTGTGCAAGATGTAAAACAAATGCATGGGAAAGAGGGCCCCTATCTGGTAATGCTTACAGTCTAAACAGGCAGACAGAGCACAGGAGGGGAATCCAGATCATGGGGAAGTGATGTAACCCATCCAAGGTAATACAGGAAGTTATTGCCAAAGCCAAGAACGGACACTAAAAACATGTGTACACCCCAGCAGCAGCATGTCCTGGTGTCCATGGGCAGCCAGATCTGGGGATCACCCAGGGCCAGAAGAAACAACCAAGATCTGAGGGGAGCATGCAGAGTCAGAGTATAGGGAAGCCAGAAACCAGGAGATGTCTGGGAAACTGAGTCAAAGATCCAAAAGGTTGGGCAGAACACGGGGTCAGAAACCTAGCTGAGTCAGGTATCAAGGGTTGGGTCAAGGAGCCAAAGGGTCAGGCCAAACTCAGGGTCCATGGGCAAGCCTGGTCAGGTAACCAGAGAATCCAGAGAACCAGGACAGGTACAATCCAAGGGTGCAGCAGCCTAAGTACAATGTTGAGCCTTATTGCCCAGACACTTCTTCTTCCAGGTTATGGGTTTATATTAGAAGGGGTGAAGGGTCAGCTAGTTTTGACTGGCCACTCCAGTGCCAGGGAGTGGCTAGGCCCAGATAAGGGGTTCTGGCCACCTGTATCTGTACCAATACTCTATAGAGGAGGTGGCAGACTAGGATGAACATGTGCACCAGGCAGGCTAAGGCCCCAAGGCTCAAGACCATGGCCTGACCCCTGGCCAAGCCCTCCCTAAGGATCTGGGCAGTCACACCCACACACCTGCTCCAAACCTGGGAGCATACCAGTGAGCCCCTTACAGCCACTCTTGAGACCTTGAATCATGATTGACTTTAGAGCAGTTGCTAAGGATGACCCTAGAGCACCTCTAACAGCATATTTTCACATGTAGGGAGTGCATGCAGAAACAGGTTAATCCTCTGGAATGGCTTGGCCAGGGCACACCACTGTTGTTGTGGGATGGAGATGTCCCAAGTCTCCTGCAGCCCAGTTCCCATCCAGTGGAATGCAATACTTCTTTAAGGTCAGGTGGTCTATCAGGAGGGTTTTCGTTTATTAAGGGACAAATTATCAGAACTGCCCATATACCATAGAGGTCTGATCCAAAGCCCATTGACATCAATGGCAAAACAACTGACTTTAACAAGATTGTACAACACTCTTCCCCTAGCAGCTGCATAAGCACTTGCACATGAACAACTCTGAGTATTTGTGCCACATTTTATTTTTTTAAGGCAGTTGCTGAATTGACTGACCATTAAAAAGCCCTTTTTTCTTAGAATGTAGCTTTTA
Organism: Alligator sinensis; assembly: GCF_000455745.1. Lineage (NCBI taxonomy): Eukaryota > Metazoa > Chordata > Crocodylia > Alligatoridae > Alligator > Alligator sinensis. Next base: position 876,475 of record NW_005842263.1, on the reverse strand, counting down.
CATCAATATTCTCTAATGTATCAGCATCATCTTTTGATGTGTCACCACATTATGAACCAAAAAAGAGTAACAAATTCTCTTCATTCATACCAATATAAATCTGGAGTAACTATACTAAACTCCAGTGGTGTTATTCCTGATTTACATGAGTGTAAGACTGGAATTTGGCTCACAAATGGCAATCAGTTACCATACATTACTCTCCCTGACATTTTGACCATAGGCCCAGTCTGGATCCTACTGAAGACAATGACAGTTTTATTATTGTTTTGTGTAGGAGAGTGTCCAATTTAGCCATGGGGTGGGAAAGAGACATGCAAATCTGCTTTTACAAAAACAAAACAAATTAATTTAATAGAGGAAAAAAGAAGAAAAACTCCCTGCCAAGAGGTTCTAGCCCAAGATGAGTTCCTTAATGACAAAGGTTTTAGTAACTAGAACATAAGGCTCAGAACATCTCCACTGTGTGAGGTAAAAAGCTGCTCTATATTCACTGGAACATGCAGTGCAAAACAATGATATTGAATGCAGTTACTTTCTACAAACTGGTTTTTCGTTCGTATGTATTTTCCACTCCTCTCTAAGAAATGACTATGTATTTGTACTTTTTTTTGGCTTCTGTTCTGGCAAGGAGACCTCACAATTCACTGGCAGACTCTCGATATGCCTGAAGAAGGGTGTTTATGCCCGAAAGCTTGCAAAGAACAATTTTTCAAACTACTTAGCTGGTCTAATAAAAGATATCACATTTACCCAAAAAACCTTGTCTGCCTATGTCCTTAGAGCAACACAGCTACAACCAACAACTCTATGCATTTGTACAGCACCTAGCACAAAAGAGTCCTGATGCATAATTGATCCATCTAGTTCTAATCAACCGGTAGGGAAGAGGAGAGATAGAAAGGAAAAGGAGACGCATAGGATCAGGTATCTTGTATTCTCCATATCTTCCTATAAGGCTGTCCACTTCTTAGGTTATGGGTGGTCTGTTCGTGTATCTGGTACAATAATAAGCAGTGCTTATCAAGTAATGTAAAATAGGAAGAAGAATTATTGGTATCATAGGCGACATGTACGAGGGGCATGAGGGGGGCACGTCCCCCCCGAAGATTGGCCACTGCCAGCTTCTGCGGGCAGTCACGGCTTGCCACCCTCCCTCTACCCCCCTCCACCTCTAGAAAACCACCTCTAGAAAATCCATCCAAGATTTTATGCCACCAGCGTCTGCAGCTGGTCCCTGCTCACCGCTCGCCGCTGCCAACACCTCCGGCAGTGTCTGCGGGTGGTCCCTGCTTGCCTCTAGCCACCCCTCCACCCCCTGCCACCATCACCACCACTGGCATCTGCAGGTAGTCCCCACTTGCTGCTGATGCTGCCGCCTACAAATGGTGCCCCGCCAAGTCTCGGAAGGCACCAGTCGTCCATGACTGGTATGTTATTATTGATACAATGATTGTAATAGTAATGATGATAATGATAGTAATAATTATAATGTACATTATACAATACATAATATACGTCTGCAACACCTCTTAAGGGCACAACACAGAACTCATAGCCCAAAGGTAGTGAGAGACCTAAAGTGGTTTTAAACCACATTTGCACTTTCCCCACCCTCTACTGCTCTGTGAAACAGATTTATCTCTAGCACAGTTTACACAGCCCAGTGGATCCCCTCAAATTCATGACAGCCAGCCTGTGCTTACAGATCCTGCCCTGGCATACACCAGGAATTTAACTTTAAGGAATATTTTGGCCATTATTTATATATATCACAATAGCAGCCCAGTCGAGAATCAGGGCCTCATTTGTACTGGGCACGAAAAGACAGTTTTACCTCAAAGAGCTTGATAGTACTATGAATTTTCTCTCAGTTTTGTGCCCGGGGAGAAAAAATTTGGAGTGCCTTAGGAATTAGGCACACAAAAGTTAGCACAATTTAAATGCAATAAAAATGACACAGATGGGGGTTTTGTTGTTTCATTTTTTTGTCATGTGCCTTTAGAATGTACCACGTTGCATGGACTGGAGTGCACATTGACCCGAGACAGCTTATCTTCTGCCATAGGCGACTGGTAGGGGGTGCACATGTCCTCCCTGACGGCCAACACTGATGCTGTCGGTAGGGCTGGTGCCCCCCCTGACAGGGTCAGCGGCTTCTGCAGGTGCCCCCACCAGGTTCAGGAGGCACCAGTCACTCATGTCTTCTGCTTCCCCTACAAAGGCTTGAATCAAAGTCTGTTGAAGTCGACAAGAGTTAGTAACATCACTGGATTCTGAATAAGTCCTCAAGTTCCTTAGCACCTTTGTGGAGCCTTGGGGATGTAGTTTGCCCCCCCACCCCCAGAATTTTTCCAAAATGGCACTTCTGCCTTTTGACATTTTTTTAAAAAACAGTACACGTGTATTCGTAAGAAACTCCACTCCACATTCAGGATAAACTCATGTTTCCTCCTTCTGCCAGAAGAAAATGAAAAGTAAAGCCCCATCAATTTTATTGCTCATAATTGTGGATAAAATGCAATATATTTGGCTCATATAAATTTGCTAGCAAATTATATTCAATAAAACCCTGGTGAGCAATTTAAAGGCATAAATCCCCCCATGCTGAAAAAGCTCATAAATTATACAAGAAAAAGGAGTGATTTCATCAAAGAGCCACGCTCTGCCCCTGGAATGTTTCAATTGTACTGAATTTATAGTTTTCTGAGGGACAATTTATGATCCCTAATTTTCTGCAATAAAAAGCTCAGCAGGGATTCTCTGAATGAAATATCTTTCACAAAAGAAAGAAATAAAAAATACGCGTGAGAGTGAACGCAGACAGTGCCATGTTTGGAGCGCTGCCCCTTTTGTGTACTTGTTTCAAAATGAATCACGGAAGACCCTAATAAAGACTGCACAGCAAGAAGAGAACAAAAGACCGTGACACTAAAATAAATGTATTAATGCTGTTGGAAAGTGCATTTTTAATAGCAGATTCATCCATGACATTTCAGAATCTGTCCCTTTAAATAAGAATAAGGTGACTAGACATGTTTAGTGGAGAAGTTCAGCATTTTAAAGAAACATGTTATGTAAATACCAAGAGGGATTGATTATGCACCGCATATGCACACAAACACAGACATGGACACAGCTCCACAATCTATCAAGCTACTCATATGTTCCCTATCACTGTAGGACAGAGAGCCTCACAAGCATTTTATTCGTCGTCATGGAACTCCAGTGATATAAGAAACTGCTATTCCCATTTTACAGATGATAAACTGAGCAGCACAAAGTCTGTGTGAGTCGTGTAAGATAATGTAAGAAGACTGGGACATAATCCCTCATGTTCCAAACCACTGCATCAGCTGTCCAAGCATCAACCTAAGATACTACTACACAAACTACTTCAAGATCGTTTCAGGCTGGACATTAGGAAGAATTTCTTTACTGTCCGAGCCCCCAAGGTCTGGAACAGCCTGCCACCGGAGGTGGTTCAAGCGCCTTCATTGAACACCTTCAAGATGAAACTGGATGCCTATCTTGCTGGGATCCTATGACCCCAGCTGACTTCCTGTCCCTGGGGCAGGGGGCTGGACTCGATGATCTTCCGAGGTCCCTTCCAGCCCTAATGTCTATGAAATCTATTAAATCTATGAAATAACAATTAGTAAACCTCAAACTATAGAAGAATTTTATTTATGCCGTGCAAACTTGCATAGCTGTAATAAATCGCTGCAGCTTATATTTTAGTAGCTTTCATCCAGGAACCTCAAGATGTCTGACAAGCAGAAGATCAGTGCAGTTTAAGATAACTAAAGCTGACCATATGTTGCTACTCACCAGCTCTCCTGCCTCAGTGTTGACTTTAAAAAGGCCCCTAGATTTATAGTACTGTGGCAAAAATACAGCTCATAGTCAGCATGGGTCTGATCTAATGCCCATTCATATCAGTGAAGGACAGATTCCTATTGCCTACACTGGATCAGACCCTTAAGATGAGTTGGGTACAAAAGGAAAAGGAGATCCTCAAAAGTGTGGGCTTTGTCAGCAATACAGTTAGGGAAAGTGCACTGTGCACAAGACATTTCACTGGCTATTGTTTTTCCCATCAGGTGTTATTTCAAAATAGGATGAAAACACTGTTGGGTACAACCTCTCTCTCAACTGCTCAGCAGTCTCAGGCTTAAAAGCAACAAAGCAAGGAAGTGTAAGATAACTGAATCCTTCCCCATGGCTTTTCAGGAGATGAGCTGAAGCATGCAGTCAGGTTTTAAAGACTGACAGATTGTAGAGGACTGAGGTAGAACTGTGTGTACTAGGAATTAAATTTACCCCAAGAAAGGTAGTTTGTGAGTATTAGCTGTGCTGCTGGGTTTGCTATTTAGCATCACCCTCTGCTCCAAAACAGTCTGTAGGCACCAGATGAATTGTGAATAAGGTAAACTGGGACAATGCATTCATCTTGTGTTGTGAATCTTCAGTTCCAACTCCCCTGATTGCTCAACAGTACACTCACAAACACAGCCCTCTGTTGTAGTATTATATGAGACAATAATAACAACTCAAGGAGACCTGATGGTTCCCCTTCTCTCCTCCGAAGTTTGCTTTTCATCAGTTATGGCTGCCTGAGAACACAGGGCATCTCTGCAGCATCAAAAATCCAAATCCAAATACATGTATAAGGGAATGTTGTGTTTGAGTATTCCCATCAACTCCTGAATTGTATATTCTTATCATTCAGGACTGATCACAAAACTGGATGCCAGCTAGGCTATATGGTGGTATTTCCATGTGGCTGTATATTCATGAATTTATTTGGCAACTCAGTGCAACAGAGATGTAGTCTTTCTCAGGCAGACAGTGGTAACTGGCTTCACTACTGAATAACATTTATTTGACACAAGTGAAAACAACCCCTACAAAACAACAGGTCTCAACAAAATAAAGCTTTCAAAATTAGAACACTGCTATCCTTTGAGTCAGCTGGCTGGGCTGAATTTCAGAAATGACATGTTATTGTATATATTTATTTATATCATAGATGCACACACACACACATGCACACACACACACTGAAAAAGCTGATACTTAGGAGTGAATGAGCGAGATTAACATATGAGGTCGTAGCTCTGCCCTGCAGTGTATAAAGTAAAGCTGACTAGC